>NW_028152657.1:0-600000 GCF_951799395.1 Argentina silus | reverse complement strand
TTGGGGTCTGTGTGTTTTTCGACCTGGAAATGGCAAAAAAGGCGCGAAAACATAGATTTGTCTCTCCTGCTGCGCACACACTTCCGATTGCTTGCGAAGGCCTAAAAAACACAATCAGCCCGTGAGTTAATATGGGAGAGACTGTTTTCATCAAGTTTGAAGCCATAGTTTTGGCGCGGCAGCCCTTTCTTTCATTTTGGGGCCTATGTGTTTTTCGACCTTGAAATCGCAAAAAAGGCGCGAAAACATGGATTTGTATCTCCTGCCGCGCACACACTTCCGATAGCTTGCAAAGGCCTAAAAAACACAAGCAGCCCGTGAGTTATTATGGGAGAGACTGTTTTCATCAAGTTTGAAGCCATAGTTTTGGCGCGGCAGCCGTTTCTTTCATTTTGGGGCCTATGTGTTTTTCGACCTTGAAATCGCAAAAAATGCGCGAAAACATGGATTTGTCTCTCCTGCCGCGCACACACTTCCGATAGCTTGCGAAGGCCTAAAAAACACAAGCGGCCCTTGAGTTATTGTGGGAGAGACTGTTTTCATCAAGTTTGAAGCCTCAGTTTTGGCTGGACAGCCGTTTCTTTATTTTTGGGGTCTGTGTGTTTTTCGACCTGGAAATCGCAAAAAAGGCGCGAAAACATGGATTTGTCTCTCCTGCCGCGCACACACTTCCGATAGCTTGCAAAGGCCTAAAAAACACAAGCAGCCCGTGAGTTATTATGGGAGAGACTGTTTTCATCAAGTTTGAAGCCATAGTTTTGGCGCGCCAGCCGTTTCTTTCATTTTGGGGCCTATGTGTTTTTCGACCTTGAAATCGCAAAAAAGGCGCGAAAACATGGATTTGTCTCTCCTGCCGCGCACACACTTCCGATAGCTTGCAAAGGCCTAAAAAACACAATCAGCCCGTGAGTTAATATGGGAGAGACTGTTTTCATCAAGTTTGAAGCCATAGTTTTGGCGCGCCAGCCGTTTCTTTCATTTTGGGGCCTATGTGTTTTTCGACCTTGAAATCGCAAAAAAGGCGCGAAAACATGGATTTGTCTCTCCTGCCGCGCACACACTTCCGATAGCTTGCAAAGTCCTAAAAAACACAAGCAGCCCGTGAGTTATTATGGGAGAGACTGTTTTCATCAAGTTTGAAGCCATAGTTTTGGCGCGCCAGCCGTTTCTTTCATTTTGGGGCCTATGTGTTTTTCGACCTTGAAATCGCAAAAAAGGCGCGAAAACATGGATTTGTCTCTCCTGCCGCGCACACACTTCCGATAGCTTGCAAAGGCCTAAAAAACACAAGCAGCCCGTAAGTTATTATGGGAGAGACTGTTTTCATCAAGTTTGAAGCCATAGTTTTGGCGCGGCAGCCGTTTCTTTCATTTTGGGGCCTATGTGTTTTAAGACCTTGAAATCGCTAAAAAGGCGCGAAAACATGGATTTGTCTCTCCTGCCGCGCACACACTTCCGATAGCTTGCAAAGGCCTAAAAAACACAAGCAGCCCGTGAGTTATTATGGGAGAGACTGTTTTCATCAAGTTTGAAGCCATAGTTTTGGCGCGCCAGCCGTTTCTTTCATTTTGGGGCCTATGTGTTTTTCGACCTTGAAATCGCAAAAAAGGCGCGAAAACATGGATTTGTCTCTCCTGCCGCGCACACACTTCCGATAGCTTGCAAAGGCCTAAAAAACACAATCAGCCCGTGAGTTAATATGGGAGAGACTGTTTTCATCAAGTTTGAAGCCATAGTTTTGGCGCGCCAGCCGTTTCTTTCATTTTGGGGCCTATGTGTTTTTCGACCTTGAAATCGCAAAAAAGGCGCGAAAACATGGATTTGTCTCTCCTGCCGCGCACACACTTCCGATAGCTTGCAAAGGCCTAAAAAACACAAGCAGCCCGTGAGTTATTATGGGAGAGACTGTTTTCATCAAGTTTGAAGCCATAGTTTTGGCGCGCCAGCCGTTTCTTTCATTTTGGGGCCTATGTGTTTTTCGACCTTGAAATCGCAAAAAAGGCGCGAAAACATGGATTTGTCTCTCCTGCCGCGCACACACTTCCGATAGCTTGCAAAGGCCTAAAAAACACAAGCAGCCCGTGAGTTATTATGGGAGAGACTGTTTTCATCAAGTTTGAAGCCATAGTTTTGGCGCGGCAGCCGTTTCTTTCATTTTGGGGACTATGTGTTTTTCGACCTTGAAATCGCAAAAAATGTGCGAAAACATGGATTTGTCTCTCCTGCCGCGCACACACTTCCGATAGCTTGCGAAGGCCTAAAAAACACAAGCGGCCCTTGATTTATTGTGGGAGAGACTGTTTTCATCAAGTTTGAAGCCTCAGTTTTGGCTGGACAGCCGTTTCTTTATTTTTGGGGTCTGTGTGTTTTTCGACCTGGAAATGGCAAAACAGGCGCGAAAACATAGATTTGTCTCTCCTGCTGCGCACACACTTCCGATAGCTTGCGAAGGCCTAAAAAACACAATCAGCCCGTGAGTTAATATGGGAGAGACTGTTTTCATCAAGTTTGAAGCCATAGTTTTGGCGCGCCAGCCGTTTCTTTCATTTTGGGGCCTATGTGTTTTTCGACCTGGAAATCGCAAAAATGGCGCGAAAACATGGATTTGTCTCTCCTGCCGCGCACACACTTCCGATAGCTTGCAAAGGCCTAAAAAACACAAGCAGTCCGTGAGTTATTATGGGAGAGACTGTTTTCATCAAGTTTGAAGCCATAGTTTTGGCGCGCCAGCCGTTTCTTTCATTTTGGGGCCTATGTGTTTTTCGACCTTGAAATCGCAAAAAAGGCGCGAAAACATGGATTTGTCTCTCCTGCCGCGCACACACTTCCGATAGCTTGCAAAGTCCTAAAAAACACAAGCAGCCCGTGAGTTATTATGGGAGAGACTGTTTTCATCAAGTTTGAAGCCATAGTTTTGGCGCGCCAGCCGTTTCTTTCATTTTGGGGCCTATGTGTTTTTCGACCTTGAAATCGCAAAAAAGGCGCGAAAACATGGATTTGTCTCTCCTGCCGCGCACACACTTCCGATAGCTTGCAAAGGCCTAAAAAACACAAGCAGCCCGTAAGTTATTATGGGAGAGACTGTTTTCATCAAGTTTGAAGCCATAGTTTTGGCGCGGCAGCCGTTTCTTTCATTTTGGGGCCTATGTGTTTTTCGACCTTGAAATCGCAAAAAATGCGCGAAAACATGGATTTGTCTCTACTGCCGCGCACACACTTCCGATAGCTTGCGAAGGCCTAAAAAACACAAGCGGCCCTTGAGTTATTTTGGGAGAGACTGTTTTCATCAAGTTTGAAGCCTCAGTTTTGGCTGGACAGCCGTTTCTTTATTTTTGGGGTCTGTGTGTTTTTCGACCTGGAAATCGCAAAAAAGGCACGAAAACATGGATTTGTCTCTCCTGCCGCGCACACACTTCCGATAGCTTGCAAAGGACTAAAAAACACAAGCAGCCCGTGAGTTATTATGGGAGAGACTGTTTTCATCAAGTTTGAAGCCATAGTTTTGGCGCGCCAGCCGTTTCTTTCATTTTGGGGCCTATGTGTTTTTCGACCTTGAAATCGCAAAAAAGGCGCGAAAACATGGATTTGTCTCTCCTGCCGCGCACACACTTCCGATAGCTTGCAAAGGCCTAAAAAACACAAGCGGCCCGTGAGTTATTATGGGAGAGACTGTTTTCATCAAGTTTGAAGCCATAGTTTTGGCGCGCCAGCCGTTTCTTTCATTTTGGGGCCTATGTGTTTTTCGACCTTGAAATCGCAAAAAAGGCGCGAAAACATGGATTTGTCTCTCCTGCCGCGCACACACTTCCGATAGCTTGCAAAGGCCTAAAAAACACAAGCAGCCTGTGAGTTATTATGGGAGAGACAGTTTTCATCAAGTGTGAAGCCATAGTTTTGGCGCGGCAGCCGTTTCTTTCATTTTGGGGCCTATGTGTTTTTCGACCTTGAAATCGCAAAAAATGCGCGAAAACATGGATTTGTCTCTCCTGCCGCGCACACACTTCTGATAGCTTGTGAAGGCCTAAAAAACACAAGCGGCCCTTGAGTTATTGTGGGAGAGACTGTTTTCATCAAGTTTGAAGCCTCAGTTTTGGCTGGACAGCCGTTGCTTTATTTTTGGGTTCTGTGTGTTTTTCGACCTGGAAATGGCAAAAAAGGCGCGAAAACATAGATTTGTCTCTCCTGCTGCGCACACACTTCCGATAGCTTGCGAAGGCCTAAAAAACACAATCAGCCCGTGAGTTAATATGGGAGAGACTGTTTTCATCAAGTTTGAAGCCATAGTTTTGGCGCGCCAGCCGTTTCTTTCATTTTGGGGCCTATGTGTTTTTCGACCTTGAAATCGCAAAAAATGCGCGAAAACATGGATTTGTCTCTCCTGCCGCGCACACACTTCCGATAGCTTGCGAAGGCCTAAAAAACACAAGCGGCCATTGAGTTATTGTGGGAGAGACTGTTTTCATCAAGTTTGAAGCCTCAGTTTTGGCTGGACAGCCGTTTCTTTATTTTTGGGGTCTGTGTGTTTTTCGACCTGGAAATGGCAAAAAAGGCGCGAAAACATAGATTTGTCTCTCCTGCCGCGCACACACTTCCGATAGCTTGCAAAGGCCTAAAAAACACAAGCAGCCCGTGAGTTATTATGGGAGAGACTGTTTTCATCAAGTTTGAAGCCATAGTTTTGGCGCGCCAGCCGTTTCTTTCATTTTGGGGCCTATGTGTTTTTCGACCTTGAAATCGCAAAAAAGGCGCGAAAACATGGATTTGTCTCTCCTGCCGCGCACACACTTCTGATAGCTTGCGAAGGCCTAAAAAACACAAGCGGCCCTTGAGTTATTGTGGGAGAGACTGTTTTCATCAAGTTTGAAGCCTCAGTTTTGGCTGGACAGCCGTTTCTTTATTTTTGGGTTCTGTGTGTTTTTCGACCTGGAAATGGCAAAAAAGGCGCGAAAACATAGATTTGTCTCTCCTGCTGCGCACACACTTCCGATAGCTTGCGAAGGCCTAAAAAACACAATCAGCCCGTGAGTTAATATGGGAGAGACTGTTTTCATCAAGTTTGAAGCCATAGTTTTGGCGCGCCAGCCGTTTCTTTCATTTTGGGGCCTATGTGTTTTTCGACCTTGAAATCGCAAAAAAGGCGCGAAAACATGGATTTGTCTCTCCTGCCGCGCACACACTTCCGATAGCTTGCAAAGGCCTAAAAAACACAAGCAGCCCGTGAGTTATTATGGGAGAGACTGTTTTCATCAAGTTTGAAGCCATAGTTTTGGCGCGCCAGCCGTTTCTTTCATTTTGGGGCCTATGTGTTTTTCGACCTTGAAATCGCAAAAAAGGCGCGAAAACATGGATTTGTCTCTCCTGCCGCGCACACACTTCCGATAGCTTGCAAAGGCCTAAAAAACACAAGCAGCCCGTGAGTTATTATGGGAGAGACTGTTTTCATCAAGTTTGAAGCCATAGTTTTGGTGCGCCAGCCGTTTCTTTCATTTTGGGGCCTATGTGTTTTTCGACCTGGAAATGGCAAAAAAGGCGCGAAAACATAGATTTGTCTCTCCTGCTGCGCACACACTTCCGATAGCTTGCGAAGGCCTAAAAAACACAATCAGCCCGTGAGTTAATATGGGAGAGACTGTTTTCATCAAGTTTGAAGCCATAGTTTTGGCGCGGCAGCCGTTTCTTTCATTTTGGGGCCTATGTGTTTTTCGACCTTGAAATCGCTAAAAAGACGCGAAAACATGGATTTGTCTCTCCTGCCGCGCACACACTTCCGATAGCTTGCAAAGGCCTAAAAAACACAAGCAGCCCGTGAGTTATTATGGGAGAGACTGTTTTCATAAAGTTTGAAGCCATAGTTTTGGCGCGCCAGCCGTTTCTTTCATTTTGGGGCCTATGTGTTTTTCGACCTTGAAATCGCTAAAAAGGCGCGAAAACATGGATTTGTCTCTCCTGCCGCGCACACACTTCCGATAGCTTGCAAAGGCCTAAAAAACACAAGCAGCCCGTGAGTTATTATGGGAGAGACTGTTTTCATCAAGTTTGAAGCCATAGTTTTGGCGCGGCAGCCGTTTCTTTCATTTTGGGGCCTATGTGTTTTTCGACCTTGAAATCGCTAAAAAGGTGCGAAAACATGGATTTGTCTCTCCTGCCGCGCACACACTTCCGATAGCTTGCAAAGGCCTAAAAAACACAAGCAGCCTGTGAGTTATTATGGGAGAGACAGTTTTCATCAAGTGTGAAGCCATAGTTTTGGCGCGGCAGCCGTTTCTTTCATTTTGGGGCCTATGTGTTTTTCGACCTTGAAATCGCAAAAAATGCGCGAAAACATGGATTTGTCTCTCCTGCCGCGCACACACTTCTGATAGCTTGTGAAGGCCTAAAAAACACAAGCGGCCCTTGAGTTATTGTGGGAGAGACTGTTTTCATCAAGTTTGAAGCCTCAGTTTTGGCTGGACAGCCGTTGCTTTATTTTTGGGGTCTGTGTGTATTTCGACCTGGAAATGGCAAAACAGGCGCGAAAACATAGATTTGTCTCTCCTGCTGCGCACACACTTCCGATAGCTTGCGAAGGCCTAAAAAACACAATCAGCCCGTGAGTTAATATGGGAGAGACTGTTTTCATCAAGTTTGAAGCCATAGTTTTGGCGCGGCAGCCGTTTCTTTCATTTTGGGGCCTATGTGTTTTTCGACCTTGAAATCGCAAAAAATGCGCGAAAACATGGATTTGTCTCTCCTGCCGCGCACACACTTCCGATAGCTTGCAAAGGCCTAAAAAACACAAGCAGCCCGTGAGTTATTATGGGAGAGACTGTTTTCATCAAGTTTGAAGCCATAGTTTTGGCGCGCCAGCCGTTTCTTTCATTTTGGGGCCTATGTGTTTTTCGACCTTGAAATCGCAAAAAAGGCGCGAAAACATGGATTTGTCTCTCCTGCCGCGCACACACTTCCGATAGCTTGCAAAGGCCTAAAAAACACAAGCGGCCCGTGAGTTATTATGGGAGAGACTGTTTTCATCAAGTTTGAAGCCATAGTTTTGGCGCGCCAGCCGTTTCTTTCATTTTGGGGCCTATGTGTTTTTCGACCTTGAAATCGCAAAAAAGGCGCGAAAACATGGATTTGTCTCTCCTGCCGCGCACACACTTCCGATAGCTTGCAAAGGCCTAAAAAACACAAGCAGCCCGTGAGTTATTATGGGAGAGACTGTTTTCATCAAGTTTGAAGCCATAGTTTTGGCGCGGCAGCCGTTTCTTTCATTTTGGGGCCTATGTGTTTTTCGACCTTGAAATCGCAAAAAAGGCGCGAAAACATGGATTTGTCTCTCCTGCCGCGCACACACTTCCGATAGCTTGCAAAGGCCTAAAAAACACAAGCGGCCCTTGAGTTATTGTGGGAGAGACTGTTTTCATCAAGTTTGAAGCCTCAGTTTTGGCTTGACAGCCGTTTCTTTATTTTTGGGGTCTGTGTGTTTTTCGACCTGGAAATCGCAAAAAAGGCGCGAAAACATGGATTTGTCTCTCCTGCCGCGCACACACTTCCGATAGCTTGCAAAGGCCTAAAAAACACAAGCAGCCCGTGAGTTATTATGGGAGAGACTGTTTTCATCAAGTTTGAAGCCATAGTTTTGGCGCGCCAGCCGTTTCTTTCATTTTGGGGCCTATGTGTTTTTCAACCTTGAAATCGCAAAAAAGGCGCAAAAACATGGATTTGTCTCTCCTGCCGCGCACACACTTCCGATAGCTAGCAAAGGCCTAAAAAACACAAGCGGCCCGTGAGTTATTATGGGAGAGACTGTTTTCATCAAGTTTGAAGCCATAGTTTTGGCGCGCCAGCCGTTTCTTTCATTTTGGGGCCTATGTGTTTTTCGACCTTGAAATCGCAAAAAAGGCGCGAAAACATGGATTTGTCTCTCCTGCCGCGCACACACTTCCGATAGCTTGCAAAGGCCTAAAAAACACAAGCGGCCCGTGAGTTATTATGGGAGAGACTGTTTTCATCAAGTTTGAAGCCATAGTTTTGGCGCGCCAGCCGTTTCTTTCATTTTGGGGCCTATGTGTTTTTCGACCTTGAAATCGCAAAAAAGGCGCGAAAACATGGATTTGTCTCTCCTGCCGCGCACACACTTCCGATAGCTTGCAAAGGCCTAAAAAACACAAGCAGCCCGTGAGTTATTATGGGAGAGACTGTTTTCATCAAGTTTGAAGCCATAGTTTTGGCGCGCCAGCCGTTTCTTTCATTTTGGGGCCTATGTGTTTTTCGACCTTGAAATCGCAAAAAATGCGCGAAAACATGGATTTGTCTCTCCTACCGCGCACACACTTCCGATAGCTTGCAAAGGCCTAAAAAACACAAGCAGCCCGTGAGTTATTATGGGAGAGACTGTTTTCATCAAGTTTGAAGCCATAGTTTTGGCGCGCCAGCCGTTTCTTTCATTTTGGGGCCTATGTGTTTTTCGACCTTGAAATCGCAAAAAATGCGCGAAAACATGGATTTGTCTCTCCTACCGCGCACACACTTCCGATAGCTTGCAAAGGCCTAAAAAACACAAGCAGCCCGTGAGTTATTATGGGAGAGACTGTTTTCATCAAGTTTGAAGCCATAGTTTTGGCGCGCCAGCCGCTTCTTTCATTTTGGGGCCTATGTGTTTTTCGACCTTGAAATCGCAAAAAATGCGCGAAAACATGGATTTGTCTCTCCTGCCGCGCACACACTTCCGATAGCTTGCAAAGGCCTAAAAAACACAAGCAGCCCGTGAGTTATTATGGGAGAGACTGTTTTCATCAAGTTTGAAGCCATAGTTTTGGCGCGCCAGCCGTTTCTTTCATTTTGGGGCCTATGTGTTTTTCGACCTTGAAATCGCAAAAAAGGCGCGAAAACATGGATTTGTATCTCCTGCCGCGCACACACTTCGGATAGCTTGCAAAGGCCTAAAAAACACAAGCAGCCCGTGAGTTATTATGGGAGAGACTGTTTTCATCAAGTTTGAAGCCATAGTTTTGGCGCGCCAGCCGTTTCTTTCATTTTGGGGCCTATGTGTTTTTCGACCTTGAAATCGCTAAAAAGGCGCGAAAACATGGATTTGTCTCTCCTGCCGCACACACACTTCCGATAGCTTGCAAAGGCCTAAAAAACACAAGCAGCCCGTGAGTTATTATGGGAGAGACTGTTTTCATCAAGTTTGAAGCCATAGTTTTGGCGCGCCAGCCGTTTCTTTCATTTTGGGGCCTATGTGTTTTTCGACCTTGAAATCGCAAAAAATGCGCGAAAACATGGATTTGTCTCTCCTACCGCGCACACACTTCCGATAGCTTGCAAAGGCCTAAAAAACACAAGCAGCCCGTGAGTTATTATGGGAGAGACTGTTTTCATCAAGTTTGAAGCCATAGTTTTGGCGCGCCAGCCGTTTCTTTCATTTTGGGGCCTATGTGTTTTTCGACCTTGAAATCGCTAAAAAGGCGCGAAAACATGGATTTGTCTCTCCTGCCGCACACACACTTCCGATAGCTTGCAAAGGCCTAAAAAACACAAGCAGCCCGTGAGTTATTATGGGAGAGACTGTTTTCATCAAGTTTGAAGCCATAGTTTTGGCGCGCCAGCCGTTTCTTTCATTTTGGGGCCTATGTGTTTTTCGACCTTGAAATCGCAAAAAATGCGCGAAAACATGGATTTGTCTCTCCTACCGCGCACACACTTCCGATAGCTTGCAAAGGCCTAAAAAACACAAGCAGCCCGTGAGTTATTATGGGAGAGACTGTTTTCATCAAGTTTGAAGCCATAGTTTTGGCGCGCCAGCCGTTTCTTTCATTTTGGGGCCTATGTGTTTTTCGACCTTGAAATCGCTAAAAAGGCGCGAAAACATGGATTTGTCTCTCCTGCCGCACACACACTTCCGATAGCTTGCAAAGGCCTAAAAAACACAAGCAGCCCGTGAGTTATTATGGGAGAGACTGTTTTCATCAAGTTTGAAGCCATAGTTTTGGCGCGCCAGCCGTTTCTTTCATTTTGGGGCCTATGTGTTTTTCGACCTTGAAATCGCAAAAAATGCGCGAAAACATGGATTTGTCTCTCCTACCGCGCACACACTTCCGATAGCTTGCAAAGGCCTAAAAAACACAAGCAGCCCGTGAGTTATTATGGGAGAGACTGTTTTCATCAAGTTTGAAGCCATAGTTTTGGCGCGCCAGCCGCTTCTTTCATTTTGGGGCCTATGTGTTTTTCGACCTTGAAATCGCAAAAAATGCGCGAAAACATGGATTTGTCTCTCCTGCCGCGCACACACTTCCGATAGCTTGCAAAGGCCTAAAAAACACAAGCAGCCCGTGAGTTATTATGGGAGAGACTGTTTTCATCAAGTTTCAAGCCATAGTTTTGGCGCGCCAGCCGTTTCTTTCATTTTGGGGCCTATGTGTTTTTCGACCTTGAAATCGCTAAAAAGGCGCGAAAACATGGATTTGTCTCTCCTGCCGCACACACACTTCCGATAGCTTGCAAAGGCCTAAAAAACACAAGCAGCCCGTGAGTTATTATGGGAGAGACTGTTTTCATCAAGTTTGAAGCCATAGTTTTGGCGCGCCAGCCGTTTCTTTCATTTTGGGGCCTATGTGTTTTTCGACCTTGAAATCGCAAAAAATGCGCGAAAACATGGATTTGTCTCTCCTGCCGCGCACACACTTCGGATAGCTTGCAAAGGCCTAAAAAACACAAGCAGCCCGTGAGTTATTATGGGAGAGACTGTTTTCATCAAGTTTGAAGCCATAGTTTTGGCGCGCCAGCCGTTTCTTTCATTTTGGGGCCTATGTGTTTTTCGACCTTGAAATCGCAAAAAAGGCGCGAAAACATGGATTTGTCTCTCCTGCCGCGCACACACTTCCGATAGCTTGCAAAGGCCTAAAAAACACAAGCAGCCCGTGAGTTATTATGGGAGAGACTGTTTTCATCAAGTTTGAAGCCATAGTTTTGGCGCGCCAGCCGTTTCTTTCATTTTGGGGCCTATGTGTTTTTCGACCTTGAAATCGCAAAAAATGCGCGAAAACATGGATTTGTATCTCCTGCCGCGCACACACTTCGGATAGCTTGCAAAGGCCTAAAAAACACAAGCAGCCCGTGAGTTATTATGGGAGAGACTGTTTTCATCAAGTTTGAAGCCATAGTTTTGGCGCGCCAGCCGTTTCTTTCATTTTGGGGCCTATGTGTTTTTCGACCTTGAAATCGCTAAAAAGGCGCGAAAACATGGATTTGTCTCTCCTGCCGCACACACACTTCCGATAGCTTGCAAAGGCCTAAAAAACACAAGCAGCCCGTGAGTTATTATGGGAGAGACTGTTTTCATCAAGTTTGAAGCCATAGTTTTGGCGCGCCAGCCGTTTCTTTCATTTTGGGGCCTATGTGTTTTTCGACCTTGAAATCGCAAAAAATGCGCGAAAACATGGATTTGTCTCTCCTACCGCGCACACACTTCCGATAGCTTGCAAAGGCCTAAAAAACACAAGCAGCCCGTGAGTTATTATGGGAGAGACTGTTTTCATCAAGTTTGAAGCCATAGTTTTGGCGCGCCAGCCGTTTCTTTCATTTTGGGGCCTATGTGTTTTTCGACCTTGAAATCGCTAAAAAGGCGCGAAAACATGGATTTGTCTCTCCTGCCGCACACACACTTCCGATAGCTTGCAAAGGCCTAAAAAACACAAGCAGCCCGTGAGTTATTATGGGAGAGACTGTTTTCATCAAGTTTGAAGCCATAGTTTTGGCGCGCCAGCCGTTTCTTTCATTTTGGGGCCTATGTGTTTTTCGACCTTGAAATCGCAAAAAATGCGCGAAAACATGGATTTGTCTCTCCTACCGCGCACACACTTCCGATAGCTTGCAAAGGCCTAAAAAACACAAGCAGCCCGTGAGTTATTATGGGAGAGACTGTTTTCATCAAGTTTGAAGCCATAGTTTTGGCGCG
Source organism: Argentina silus (assembly GCF_951799395.1). Classification (NCBI taxonomy): domain Eukaryota; kingdom Metazoa; phylum Chordata; class Actinopteri; order Argentiniformes; family Argentinidae; genus Argentina; species Argentina silus. The sequence continues at coordinate 588,062 of NW_028152657.1, read as the reverse complement.
CCAGCCGTTTCTTTCATTTTGGGGCCTATGTGTTTTTCGACCTTGAAATCGCTAAAAAGGCGCGAAAACATGGATTTGTCTCTCCTGCCGCACACACACTTCCGATAGCTTGCAAAGGCCTAAAAAACACAAGCAGCCCGTGAGTTATTATGGGAGAGACTGTTTTCATCAAGTTTGAAGCCATAGTTTTGGCGCGCCAGCCGTTTCTTTCATTTTGGGGCCTATGTGTTTTTCGACCTTGAAATCGCAAAAAATGCGCGAAAACATGGATTTGTCTCTCCTACCGCACACACACTTCCGATAGCTTGCAAAGGCCTAAAAAACACAAGCAGCCCGTGAGTTATTATGGGAGAGACTGTTTTCATCAAGTTTGAAGCCATAGTTTTGGCGCGCCAGCCGCTTCTTTCATTTTGGGGCCTATGTGTTTTTCGACCTTGAAATCGCAAAAAATGCGCGAAAACATGGATTTGTCTCTCCTGCCGCGCACACACTTCCGATAGCTTGCAAAGGCCTAAAAAACACAAGCAGCCCGTGAGTTATTATGGGAGAGACTGTTTTCATCAAGTTTCAAGCCATAGTTTTGGCGCGCCAGCCGTTTCTTTCATTTTGGGGCCTATGTGTTTTTCGACCTTGAAATCGCTAAAAAGGCGCGAAAACATGGATTTGTCTCTCCTGCCGCACACACACTTCCGATAGCTTGCAAAGGCCTAAAAAACACAAGCAGCCCGTGAGTTATTATGGGAGAGACTGTTTTCATCAAGTTTGAAGCCATAGTTTTGGCGCGCCAGCCGTTTCTTTCATTTTGGGGCCTATGTGTTTTTCGACCTTGAAATCGCAAAAAATGCGCGAAAACATGGATTTGTCTCTCCTGCCGCGCACACACTTCGGATAGCTTGCAAAGGCCTAAAAAACACAAGCAGCCCGTGAGTTATTATGGGAGAGACTGTTTTCATCAAGTTTGAAGCCATAGTTTTGGCGCGCCAGCCGTTTCTTTCATTTTGGGGCCTATGTGTTTTTCGACCTTGAAATCGCAAAAAAGGCGCGAAAACATGGATTTGTCTCTCCTGCCGCGCACACACTTCCGATAGCTTGCAAAGGCCTAAAAAACACAAGCAGCCCGTGAGTTATTATGGGAGAGACTGTTTTCATCAAGTTTGAAGCCATAGTTTTGGCGCGCCAGCCGTTTCTTTCATTTTGGGGCCTATGTGTTTTTCGACCTTGAAATCGCAAAAAATGCGCGAAAACATGGATTTGTATCTCCTGCCGCGCACACACTTCGGATAGCTTGCAAAGGCCTAAAAAACACAAGCAGCCCGTGAGTTATTATGGGAGAGACTGTTTTCATCAAGTTTGAAGCCATAGTTTTGGCACGGCAGCCGTTTCTTTCATTTTGGGGCCTATGTGTTTTTCGACCTTGAAATCGCAAAAAAGGCGCGAAAACATGGATTTGTCTCTCCTGCCGCGCACACACTTCCGATAGCTTGCAAAGGCCTAAAAAACACAAGCAGCCCGTGAGTTATTATGGGAGAGACTGTTTTCATCAAGTTTGAAGCCATAGTTTTGGCGCGCCAGCCGTTTCTTTCATTTTGGGGCCTATGTGTTTTTCGACCTTGAAATCGCAAAAAATGCGCGAAAACATGGATTTGTCTCTCCTGCCACGCACACACTTCCGATAGCTTGCAAAGGCCTAAAAAACACAAGCAGCCCGTGAGTTATTATGGGAGAGACTGTTTTCATCAAGTTTGAAGCCATAGTTTTGGCGCGCCAGCCGTTTCTTTCATTTTAGGGCCTATGTGTTTTTCGACCTTGAAATCGCAAAAAATGCGCGAAAACATGGATTTGTCTCTCCTGCCGCGCACACACTTCCGATAGCTTGCGAAGGCCTAAAAAACACAAGCGGCCCTTGAGTTATTGTGGGAGAGACTGTTTTCATCAAGTTTGAAGCCTCAGTTTTGGCGCGCCAGCCGTTTCTTTCATTTTGGGGCCTATGAAATAAAGATGGCGGCGCGTGCACACGCAGCGACCACTCGCGCTCCAGAGAATGCGGTGTTTTGTTTGTTTAATAAGTGTTTGCCCGAAAGTTTGTCGTGTTCGTCTCGTCTGTCTGCGTCGAAATACAAGTACAGTCGACAGGCTCTGCTAGACATCTGCGAGAGCAAGATTTACAACGTTTTGGACACCACAACAGAGACACTCAAAGAGCTCGGATTACTTCGCCGGCCCGCGACTACTCGACCCGACTCGACTCGACTCGACTGCCACCACTCCCCCGGAAAGGAGAGGTCGGAAGCGGTGCGCGAGGAAGCAGAAGAGGGGCAAGCGCGGAGGTATCCGGGCTAGGCTAGCGGCTAGTCCAACTCGCCCAGCCATACCATCCATCATCCTGGCCAACGTACGATCCTTGGACAACAAAATGGATCATATACGACTGCTGAGGTCAGCAAATCGGACAGTGAGTAACTGCTGTGTACTTGTTTTCACTGAAACATGGCTGAACGACAACATCCCCGACTCCGCTGTACAACTTGAGCAGCTGACATGCTATCGAGCGGACAGAGCCCTCGTCAACGGAGGTAAACAGCGTGGCGGCGGAGTTTGTGTTTACATTCGTGATGCGTGGTGCCGGGACGCTGTGGTAGTATGCAGACACTGTTCACCACTGGCGGAGTTTATGATCATAAAGTGCCGTCCTTTCTATCTGCCGAGGGAGTTTACTGCGGTCTTGCTAGCCGCAGTATACATCCCTCCAACCTCCAGCAACAGTGACAGGAATGCGGCACTTTGTGAACTGTACCAGGCCATCAGTGAACAACAGACAGCACACCCAGATGGATTTACCATCCTCGCTGGAGATTTTAATCATGCTGACCTTAAGACTGTCCTACCAAAACTCCATCAGCATGTCAATTTCCCAACAAGAGGGGAAAACACCTTGGACTTGGTCTACACTTCTCACAAAGGAGCATACAAGGCCTCCCCTCTCCCCCACATCGGACTCTCTGATCACATCACTGTCATGCTAATGCCAGCATATAGGCCCAGAGTGAAAGTCGGAAAACCGGTCCGGAAAGAGATAACTGTGTGGCCGGAGGGGTCCAGGTCTGCTCTCAAGGACTGTCTTGCAACAACAGACTGGGACATGTTCAAGCAAGCAGCCACACAGAACAACCATACGGACAATGAGGAGCTCACAGACACTGTCCTCTCCTACATCCGTAAGTGCTCTGATGATGTGACCCACAAAAAGACCATCATCACTCGGGCTAACCAGAAGCCATGGCTGACAGGGGCAGTCCATCGGCTGCTGAGGGCCAGAGACAAAGCCTTCAGAGCCGGGGATGAAAATGGCCTAAGAACAGCGAGAGCCAGCCTGTCCCGTGGCATCAGGAAAGCAAAACGGGACTACACCAACAAGATTACCTGCCACTTCAAGGACAGCAGAGACACGCGGAGCCTGTGGCAGGGCATTCAGACCATAACGGACTACAAGCCCGCGCCACAGACCTGCGACAACAACATCTCTCTGCTCAACAACCTCAACAGCTTCTTTGCACGGTTTGAAGCAACAAACACTACAAGCCCACAGAAAACCCCACCCCCCCCCCACGATCAGGTCCTGTGCCTGTCTGCTGCCAGTGTGAAGAGGACACTCTTTACCATCAACCCCCGCAAAGCAACAGGCCCAGACAACATCCCAGGCCGTGTGCTGAGGGACTGCGCAGAGGAGCTTAAGGATGTCTTCACGGACATCTTTAACACTTCTTTGCGTCAAGCTGCTGTCCCATCACATTTCAAGACCTCCATCATCATACCTGTGCCAAAGAAATCCGCTCCATCCTGCTTCAATGACTATCGCCCTGTAGCACTGACCCCCATCATCATGAAGTGCTTTGAACGGCTAGTCATGTCTCACATTAAGTCCATCCTCCCCCCCACCCTGGACCCCTTTCAGTTTGCATACCGAGCAAAACGTTCCACAGAGGACGCAATCTGCTCTGCTCTCCACCCAGCCCTCACCCACCTGGAAAAAGCAGACTCATATGTGAGAATGCTTTTCATAGACTTTAGCTCAGCATTTAACACCATAATCCCGCAACAACTGATCTGTAAACTGGACCAGCTGGGGCTCAACACCTCCCTCTGCAACTGGCTGCTGGACTTCCTCAGCGAGAGACCACAAGCAGTACGAGTCGGCAACAACACCTCGAGCAGCATCACACTCAGCACAGGGGCCCCCCAAGGCTGTGTGCTCAGTCCCCTGCTCTTCACCCTGCTGACTCACGACTGCACATCAACCCACAGCACCAATCACATGGTGAAGTTTGCGGACGACACAACTCTGGTGGGTCTCATCTCCAAGAACGACGAGACCCACTATAGAAAGGAGGTCAACCTTCTGACCACGTGGTGCAGAGACAACAAACTCCTGCTGAATGTCAGCAAAACGAAGGAGATTGTGGTCGACTTCCGGAGAGGGCACACCGAACACCCACCACTGACCATCGATGGTGCTGCTGTGGAGAGAGTGAGCAGCACCAAATTCCTGGGGGTGCACATCAGTGAGGACCTCTCCTGGACCACCAACACCGCATCACTGGCGAAGACAGCCCAGCGGCGCCTCTACTTCCTCCGCAAGCTGAAGCGAGCGAAAGCTCCCACACCTATCCTGACAACATTCTACCGAGGCACCATTGAAAGCATCCTGTCCAGCTGCATCACTGTGTGGGGCGGTAGCTGCACCGAACACAGTAGGAAAGCACTGCAACGCATTGTGAACACAGCTGCTAAGATCATTGGTGCCCCACTCCCTTCCCTGCAAGAGACTTACTCCACCCGCCTCACCCGCAAAGCTACCTCGATTGTGAGCGACGCAAGCCACCCCGCACACAGTCTGTTCAGCCTCCTGCCTTCTGGAAGAAGGTATAGGAGCCTCCGTGCCCACACCACCAGACTCACGAAAAGCTTCATACCCCAAGCTGTCAGGAAGCTAAATTCTCTCCCCTCACTTCCCCCAGCCACATCCTCCAAGCTGTCAAGAAGCTGAAACCACCACCCCCCCTCCCAACCCTTCAGCCCCCCCCCCCCCCCCCCAAAAAAAACACTACGGACTCTGGACAATCCACTATTCTATTGCTACAATGCACTATTGCACTATTATTTTTTTATACAGAATACACAGTATCTGGCTGCTACTTACTGTCTTTACCGACTACTCTTTTTGCACTGTTTAAATTATTTTTATTGAATGTTTTACTTTTAGTATGTGTTATCTGTTGTGCCTGGGCACTTTATCTGTCTCACCGTGGGAGAGTGAGAAACGTCCTCTCGATTCCTTGTATGTCTTGACATGTGAAGAATTGACAATAAAGCCACTTTGACTTTGACTTTGATGTGTTTTTCGACCTTGAAATCTCAAAAAAGGCGCGAAAACATGGATTTGTATCTCCTGCCGCGCACACACTTCCGATAGCTTGCAAAGACCTAAAAAACACAAGCAGCCCGTGAGTTATTATGGGAGAGACTGTTTTCATCAAGTTTGAAGCCATAGTTTTGGCGCGCCAGCCGTTTCTTTCATTTTGGGGCCTATGTGTTTTTCGACCTTGAAATCGCAAAAAATGCGCGAAAACATGGATTTGTCTCTCCTGCCGCGCACACACTTCCGATAGCTTGCGAAGGCCTAAAAAACACAAGCGGCCCTTGAGTTATTGTGGGAGAGACTGTTTTCATCAAGTTTGAAGCCATAGTTTTGGCGCTGCAGCCGTTTCTTTCATTTTGGGGCCTATGTGTTTTTCGACCTTGAAATCGCAAAAAAGGCGCGAAAACATGGATTTGTCTCTCCTGCCGCGCACACACTTCCGATAGCTTGCGAAGGCCTTAAAATCACAAGCAGCCCGTGAGTTATTATGGGAGAGACTGTTTTCATCAAGTTTGAAGCCATAGTTTTTGCGCGGCAGCAGTTTCTTTCATTTTGGCGCCTATGTGTTTTTCGACCTTGAAATCGCAAAAAAGGCGCGAAAACATGGATTTGTCTCTCCTGCCGCGCACACACTTCCGATAGCTTGCGAAGGCCTAAAAAACACAAGCAGCCCTTGAGTTATATTGGGAGAGACTGTTTTCATCAAGTTTGAAGCCTCAGTTTTGGCTGGAAAACCGTTTATCTATTTTTGGGGCCTGTGTGTTTTTCGACCTGGAAATGGCAAAAAAGGCGCGAAAACATGGATTTGTCTCACAGGAATGCCATGCGGCCAACACTGAAGAAATGTGCTTCTCAAATCTGTCATTAACACTGTTTTCCACACGCTTTTTTCATTGCATTGCCATATAATCAATTGGTCATTGATGCGTCACGAATAACGACAATGCGTCGAAAATTAAAGAAATGTAAACATGAATTATGTTATTACTGTCTAAGCATCGCAAAGCTGTATGCGTAAAGGCGTCTGACGTCACAGTGGCTTGCCTGAAACAAAGGAATTAGAGAAACATGTGCTTACAGGGGCGTCGAACCGGCTTGTCCCCCTGATGGAGAAAAGTTGCTACAGTGACAAAGACAAGCTCCGCGCTCATGGGCAATTTATATGGGGCAACTGTGCTGCGAGTATCTAAGCAGTCGTCGTGCATAGATAAAATGCAATGTTTCAAACAGATCTGATGAATTCACCTACTTTGAAAAAGTGTGCGTTAAGGGAGTCCTTTTGACACAAAGCGAAAATCTACAGTCAAGCGTCAATCAGCAGACAGCCGTGTGTTCTTTAGTCATGAGCCTGTTGTCAAAACGGCAGAAATAAATGGTCACAAACGAAATATTGTTTCTACACTTAAAATGAACAAAGAAAAAATTAGCTAGCCTGATATAAGTCATGTTCATGACGATACAAATGTAACGAGATTTCAAACTGTTCTGTTGCACACGTTGAGACTCATTTTATTTTTCTACAAGAATCATTTGCCATGACGGGAATCGAACCCGGGCCGCCTTGCGTTACAAGGCAGATTCCTATCCGCTAGACCATTTGGGAAGATTTCATATGTAGACCCTAAGATATCTAAGTGTCATTTCGATGAGGTCTGTAGCAGAGGCCATAGAGCACACCAAACAAATAATCATGTGTTTAAATATCCTTGTCGTTTTGAAAAATTACCATTGTCACCTGCACAGGAATGCCATGCGGCCAACATTGAAGAAATGTGCTTCTCAAATCTGTCATTAACACTGTTTTCCACACGCTTTTTTCATTGCATTGCCATATAATCAATTGGTCATTGATGCGTCACGAATAACGACAATGCGTCGAAAATTAAAGAAATGTAAACATGAATTATGTTATTACTGTCTAAGCATCGCAAAGCTGTATGCGTAAAGGCGTCTGACGTCACAGTGGCTTGCCTGAAACAAAGGAATTAGAGAAACATGTGCTTACAGGGGCGTCGAACCGGCTTGTCCCCCTGATGGAGCAAAGTTGCTACAGTGACAAAGACAAGCTCCGCGCTCATGGGCAATTTATATGGGGCAACTGTGCTGCGAGTATCTAAGCAGTCGTCGTGCATGGATAAAATGCAATGTTTCAAACCGATCTGATGAATTCACCTACTTTGAAAAAGTGTGCGTTAAGGGAGTCCTTTTGACACAAAGCGAAAATCTACAGTCAAGCGTCAATCAGCAGACAGCCGTGTGTTCTTTAGTCATGAGCCTGTTGTCAAAACGGCAGAAAAAAATGGTCACAAACGAAATATTGTTTCTACACTTAAAATGAACAAAGAAAAAATGAGCTAGCCTGATATAAGTCATGTTCATGACGATGCAAATGTAACGAGATTTCGAACTGTTCTGTTGCACACGTTGGGACTCATTTTATTTTTCTACAAGAATCATTTGCCATGACGGGAATCGAACCCGGGCCGCCCTGCGTTACGAGGCAGATTCCTATCCGCTAGACCATTTGGGAAGATTTCATATGTAGACCCTAAGATATCTAAGTGTCATTTCGATGAGGTCTGTAGCAGAGGCCATAGAGCACACCAAACAAATAATCATGTGTTTAAATATCCTTGTCGTTTTGAAAAATTACCATTGTCACCTGCACAGGAATGCCATGCGGCCAACATTGAAGAAATGTGCTTCTCAAATCTGTCATTAACACTGTTTTCCACACGCTTTTTTCATTGCATTGCCATATAATCAATTGGTCATTGATGCGTCACGAATAACGACAATGCGTCGAAAATTAAAGAAATGTAAACATGAATTATGTTATTACTGTCTAAGCATCGCAAAGCTGTATGCGCAAAGGCGTCTGACGTCACTGTGGCTTGCCTGAAACAAAGGAATTAGAGAAACATGTGCTTACAGGGGCGTCGAACCGGGTTGTCTCCCTGATGGAGTAAAGTTGCTACAGTCACAAAGACAAGCTCCGCGCTCATGGGCAATTTATATGGGGCAACTGTGCTGCGAGTATCTAAGCAGTCGTCGTGCATGGATAAAATGCAATGTTTCAAACAGATCTGATGAATTCACCTACTTTGAAAAAGTGTGCGTTAAGGGAGTCCTTTTGACACAAAGCGAAAATCTACAGTCAAGCGTCAATCAGCAGACAGCCGTGTGTTCTTTAGTCATGAGCCTGTTGTCAAAACGGCAGAAAAAAATGGTCACAAACGAAATATTGTTTCTACACTTAAAATGAACAAAGAAAAAATGAGCTAGCCTGATATAAGTCATGTTCATGACGATGCAAATGTAACGAGATTTCGAACTGTTCTGTTGCACACGTTGGGACTCATTTTATTTTTCTACAAGAATCATTTGCCATGACGGGAATCGAACCCGGGCCGCCCTGCGTTACAAGGCAGATTCCTATCCGCTAGACCATTTGGGAAGATTTCATATGTAGACCCTAAGATATCTAAGTGTCATTTCGATGAGGTCTGTAGCAGAGGCCATAGAGCACACCAAACAAATAATCATGTGTTTAAATATCCTTGTCGTTTTGAAAAATTACCATTGTCACCTGCACAGGAATGCCATGCGGCCAACATTGAAGAAATGTGCATCTCAAATCTGTCATTAACACTGTTTTCCACACGCTTTTTTCATTGCATTGCCATATAATCAATTGGTCATTGATGCGTCACGAATAACGACAATGCGTCGAAAATTAAAGAAATGTAAACATGAATTATGTTATTACTGTCTAAGCATCGCAAAGCTGTATGCGTAAAGGCGTCTGACGTCACAGTGGCTTGCCTGAAACAAAGGAATTAGAGAAACATGTGCTTACAGGGGCGTCGAACCGGCTTGTCCCCCTGATGGAGCAAAGTTGCTACAGTGACAAAGACAAGCTCCGCACTCATGGGCAATTTATATGGGGCAACTGTGCTGCGAGTATCTAAGCAGTCGTCGTGCATGGATAAAATGCAATGTTTCAAACAGATCTGATGAATTCACCTACTTTGAAAAAGTGTGCGTTAAGGGAGTCCTTTTGACACAAAGCGAAAATCTACAGCCAAGCGTCAATCAGCAGACACCCGTGTGTTCTTTAGTCATGAGCCATTTGTCAAAACGGCAGAAAAAATTGACACTAACGAAATATTGTTTCTACACTTAAAATGAACAAAGAAAAAATGAGCTAGCCTGATATAAGTCATGTTCATGACGATGCAAATGTAACGAGATTTCGAACTGTTCTGTTGCACACGTTGGGACTCATTTTATTTTTCTACAAGAATCATTTGCCATGACGGGAATCGAACCCGGGCCGCCCTGCGTTACAAGGCAGATTCCTATCCGCTAGACCATTTGGGAAGATTTCATATGTAGACCCTAAGATATCTAAGTGTCATTTCGATGAGGTCTGTAGCAGAGGCCATAGAGCACACCAAACAAATAATCATGTGTTTAAATATCCTTGTCGTTTTGAAAAATTACCATTGTCACCTGCACAGGAATGCCCTGCGGCCAACATTGAAGAAATGTGCTTCTCAAATCTGTCATTAACACTGTTTTCCACACGCTTTTTTCATTGCATTGCCATATAATCAATTGGTCATTGATGCGTCACGAATAACGACAATGCGTCGAAAATTAAAGAAATGTAAACATGAATTATGTTATTACTGTCTAAGCATCGCAAAGCTGTATGCGTAAAGGCGTCTGACGTCACAGTGGCTTGCCTGAAACAAAGGAATTAGAGAAACATGTGCTTACAGGGGCGTCGAACCGCCTTCTCCCGCTGATGGAGCAAAGTTGCTACAGTGACAAAGACAAGCTCCGCGCTCATGGGCAATTTATAAGAGGCAACTGTGCTGCGAGTATCTAAGTAGTCGTCGTGCATGGATAAAATGCAATGTTTCAAACAGATCTGATGAATTCACCTACTTTGAAAAAGTGTGCGTTAGGGAGTTCTTTTGACACAAAGCGAAAATCTACAGTCAAGCGTCAATCAGCAGACAGCCGTGTGTTCTTTAGTCATGAGCCTGTTGTCAAAACGGCAGAAAAAAATGTTCACAAACGAAATATTGTTTCTACACTTAAAATGAACAAAGAAAAAATGAGCTAGCCTGATATAAGTCATGTTCATGACGATGCAAATGTAACGAGATTTCGAACTGTTCTGTTGCACACGTTGGGACTCATTTTATTTTTCTACAAAAAACATTTGCCATGACGGGAATCGAACCCGGGCCGCCCTGCGTTACAAGGTAGATGCCTATCCGCTAGACCATTTGGGAAAACTTGATATGTACACCCTAAGATATCTAAGTGTCATTTCGATGAGGTCTGTAGCAGAGGCCATAAAGCACAGCAAACAAATAATCATGTGTTTAAATATCCTTGTCGTTTTGAAAAATTACCATTGTCACCTGCACAGGAATGCCATGCGGCCAACATTGAAGAAATGTGCTTCTCAAATCTGTCATTAACACTGTTTTCCACACGCTTTTTTCATTGCATTGCCATATAATCAATTGGTCATTGATGCGTCACGAATAACGACAATGCGTCGAAAATTAAAGAAATGTAAACATGAATTATGTTATTACTGTCTAAGCATCGCAAAGCTGTATGCGTAAAGGCGTCTGACGTCACAGTGGCTTGCCTGAAACAAAGGAATTAGAGAAACATGTGCTTACAGGGGCGTCGAACCGCCTTCTCCCGCTGATGGAGCAAAGTTGCTACAGTGACAAAGACAAGCTCCGCACTCATGGGCAATTTATATGAGGAAACTGTGCTGCGAGTATCTAAGTAGTCGTCGTGCATGGATAAAATGCAATGTTTCAAACAGATCTGATGAATTCACCTACTTTGAAAAAGTGTGCGTTAGGGAGTTCTTTTGACACAAAGTGAAAATCTACAGTCACGCGTCAATCAGCAGACAGCCGTGTGTTCTTTAGTAATGAGCCTGTTGTCAAAACGGCAGAAAAAAATGTTCACAAACGAAATATTGTTTCTACACTTAAAATGAACAAAGAAAAAATTAGCTAGCCTGATATAAGTCATGTTCATGACGATGCAAATGTAACGAGATTTCGAACTGTTCTGTTGCACACGTTGGGACTCATTTTATTTTTCTACAAAAAACATTTGCCATGACGGGAATCGAACCCGGGCCCCCATGCATTACAAGGTAGATGCCTATCCGCTAGACCATTTGGGAAGACTTGATAGGTACACCCTAAGATATCTAAGTGTCATTTCGATGAGGTCTGTAGCAGAGGCCATAGAGCACAGCAAACAAATAATCATGTGTTGAAATATCCTTGTCGTTTTGAAAAATTACCATTGTCACCTGCACAGGAATGCCATGCGGCCAACATTGAAGAAATGTGCTTCTCAAATCTGTCATTAACACTGTTTTCCACACGCTTTTTTCATTGCATTGCCATATAATCAATTGGTCATTGATGCGTCACGAATAACGACAATGCGTCGAAAATTAAAGAAATATAAACATGAATTATGTTATTACTGTCTAAGCATCGCAAAGCTGTATGCGTAAAGGCGTCTGACGTCACAGTGGCTTGCCTGAAACAAAGGAATTAGAGAAACATGTGCTTACAGGGGCGTCGAACCGCCTTCTCCCGCTGATGGAGCAAAGTTGCTACAGTGACAAAGACAAGCTCCGCGCTCATGGGCAATTTATATGAGGCAACTGTGCTGCGAGTATCTAAGTAGTCGTCGTGCATGGATAAAATGCAATGTTTCAAACAGATCTGATGAATTCACCTACTTTGAAAAAGTGTGCGTTAGGGAGTTCTTTTGACACAAAGCGAAAATCTACAGTCAAGCGTCAATCAGCAGACAGCCGTGTGTTCTTTAGTAATGAGCCTGTTGTCAAAACGGCAGAAAAAAATGTTCACAAACGAAATATTGTTTCTACACTTAAAATGAACAAAGAAAAAATTAGCTAGCCTGATATAAGTCATGTTCATGACGATGCAAATGTAACGAGATTTCGAACTGTTCTGTTGCACACGTTGGGACTCATTTTATTTTTCTACAAAAAACATTTGCCATGACGGGAATCGAACCCGGGCCGCCCTGCATTACAAGGTAGATGCCTATCCGCTAGACCATTTGGGAAGATTTGATAGGTACACCCTAAGATATCTAAGTGTCATTTCGATGAGGTCTGTAGCAGAGGCCATAGAGCACAGCAAACAAATAATCATGTGTTGAAATATCCTTGTCGTTTTGAAAAATTACCATTGTCACCTGCACAGGAATGCCATGCGGCCAACATTGAAGAAATGTGCTTCTCAAATCTGTCATTAACACTGTTTTCCACACGCTTTTTTCATTGCATTGCCATATAATCAATTGGTCATTGATGCGTCACGAATAACGACAATGCGTCGAAAATTAAAGAAATGTAAACATGAATTATGTTATTACTGTCTAAGCATCGCAAAGCTGTATGCGTAAAGGCGTCTGACGTCACAGTGGCTTGCCTGAAACAAAGGAATTAGAGAAACATGTGCTTACAGGGGCGTCGAACCGCCTTCTCCCGCTGATGGAGCAAAGTTGCTACAGTGACAAAGACAAGCTCCGCACTCATGGGCAATTTATATGAGGCAACTGTGCTGCGAGTATCTAAGTAGTCGTCGTGCATGGATAAAATGCAATGTTTCAAACAGATCTGATGAATTCACCTACTTTGAAAAAGTGTGCGTTAGGGAGTTCTTTTGACACAAAGTGAAAATCTACAGTCACGCGTCAATCAGCAGACAGCCGTGTGTTCTTTAGTAATGAGCCTGTTGTCAAAACGGCAGAAAAAAATGTTCACAAACGAAATATTGTTTCTACACTTAAAATGAACAAAGAAAAAATGAGCTAGCCTGATATAAGTCATGTTCATGACGATGCAAATGTAACGAGATTTCGAACTGTTCTGTTGCACACGTTGGGACTCATTTTATTTTTCTACAAAAAACATTTGCCATGACGGGAATCGAACCCGGGCCGCCCTGCGTTACAAGGTAGATGCCTATCCGCTAGACCATTTGGGAAAACTTGATATGTACACCCTAAGATATCTAAGTGTCATTTCGATGAGGTCTGTAGCAGAGGCCATAAAGCACAGCAAACAAATAATCATGTGTTTAAATATCCTTGTCGTTTTGAAAAATTACCATTGTCACCTGCACAGGAATGCCATGCGGCCAACATTGAAGAAATGTGCTTCTCAAATCTGTCATTAACACTGTTTTCCACACGCTTTTTTCATTGCATTGCCATATAATCAATTGGTCATTGATGCGTCACGAATAACGACAATGCGTCGAAAATTAAAGAAATGTAAACATGAATTATGTTATTACTGTCTAAGCATCGCAAAGCTGTATGCGTGAAGGCGTCTGACGTCACAGTGGCTTGCCTGAAACAAAGGAATTAGAGAAACATGTGCTTACAGGGGCGTCGAACCGCCTTCTCCCGCTGATGGAGCAAAGTTGCTACAGTGACAAAGACAAGCTCCGCACTCATGGGCAATTTATATGAGGCAACTGTGCTGCGAGTATCTAAGTAGTCGTCGTGCATGGATAAAATGCAATGTTTCAAACAGAACTGATGAATTCACCTACTTTGAAAAAGTGTGCGTTAGGGAGTTCTTTTGACACAAAGTGAAAATCTACAGTCACGCGTCAATCAGCAGACAGCCGTGTGTTCTTTAGTAATGAGCCTGTTGTCAAAACGGCAGAAAAAAATGTTCACAAACGAAATATTGTTTCTACACTTAAAATGAACAAAGAAAAAATTAGCTAGCCTGATATAAGTCATGTTCATGACGATGCAAATGTAACGAGATTTCGAACTGTTCTGTTGCACACGTTGGGACTCATTTTATTTTTCTACAAAAAACATTTGCCAAGACGGGAATCGAACCCGGGCCCCCATGCATTACAAGGTAGATGCCTATCCGCTAGACCATTTGGGAAGACTTGATAGGTACACCCTAAGATATCTAAATGTCATTTCGATGAGGTCTGTAGCAGAGGCCATAGAGCACAGCAAACAAATAATCATGTGTTGAAATATCCTTGTCGTTTTGAAAAATTACCATTGTCACCTGCACAGGAATGCCATGCGGCCAACATTGAAGAAATGTGCTTCTCAAATCTGTCATTAACACTGTTTTCCACACGCTTTTTTCATTGCATTGCCATATAATCAATTGGTCATTGATGCGTCACGAATAACGACAATGCGTCGAAAATTAAAGAAATGTAAACATGAATTATGTTATTACTGTCTAAGCATCGCAAAGCTGTATGCGTAAAGGCGTCTGACGTCACAGTGGCTTGCCTGAAACAAAGGAATTAGAGAAACATGTGCTTACAGGGGCGTCGAACCGCCTTCTCCCGCTGATGGAGCAAAGTTGCTACAGTGACAAAGACAAGCTCCGCGCTCATGGGCAATTTATATGAGGCAACTGTGCTGCGAGTATCTAAGTAGTCGTCGTGCATGGATAAAATGCAATGTTTCAAACAGATCTGATGAATTCACCTACTTTGAAAAAGTGTGCGTTAGGGAGTTCTTTTGACACAAAGCGAAAATCTACAGTCAAGCGTCAATCAGCAGACAGCCGTGTGTTCTTTAGTAATGAGCCTGTTGTCAAAACGGAAGAAACAAATGTTCACAAACGAAATATTGTTTCTACACTTAAAATGAACAAAGAAAAAATTAGCTAGCCTGATATAAGTCATGTTCATGACGATGCAAATGTAACGAGATTTCGAACTGTTCTGTTGCACACGTTGGGACTCATTTTATTTTTCTACAAAAAACATTTGCCATGACGGGAATCGAACCCGGGCCGCCCTGCATTACAAGGTAGATGCCTATCCGCTAGACCATTTGGGAAGACTTGATAGGTACACCCTAAGATATCTAAGTGTCATTTCGATGAGGTCTGTAGCAGAGGCCATAGAGCACAGCAAACAAATAATCATGTGTTGAAATATCCTTGTCGTTTTGAAAAATTACCATTGTCACCTGCACAGGAATGCCATGCGGCCAACATTGAAGAAATGTGCTTCTCAAATCTGTCATTAACACTGTTTTCCACACGCTTTTTTCATTGCATTGCCATATAATCAATTGGTCATTGATGCGTCACGAATAACGACAATGCGTCGAAAATTAAAGAAATGTAAACATGAATTATGTTATTACTGTCTAAGCATCGCAAAGCTGTATGCGTAAAGGCGTCTGACGTCACAGTGGCTTGCCTGAAACAAAGGAATTAGAGAAACATGTGCTTACAGGGGCGTCGAACCGCCTTCTCCCGCTGATGGAGCAAAGTTGCTACAGTGACAAAGACAAGCTCCGCGCTCATGGGCAATTTATATGAGGCAACTGTGCTGCGAGTATCTAAGTAGTCGTCGTGCATGGATAAAATGCAATGTTTCAAACAGATCTGATTAATTCACCTACTTTGAAAAAGTGTGCGTTAGGGAGTTCTTTTGACACAAAGCGAAAATCTACAGTCAAGCGTCAATCAGCAGACAGCCGTGTGTTCTTTAGTCATGAGCCTGTTGTCAAAACGGCAGAAAAAATTTTTCACAAACGAAATATTGTTTCTACACTTAAAATGAACAAAGAAAAAATTAGCTAGCCTGATATAAGTCATGTTCATGACGATGCAAATGTAACGAGATTTTGAACTGTTCTGTTGCACACGTTGGGACTCATTTTATTTTTCTACAAAAATCCTTTGCCAAGACGGGAATCGAACCCGGGCCGCCCTGCGTTACAAGGCAGATTCCTACCCGCTGGACCATTTGGGAAGACTTGATATGTACACCCTAAGATATCTAAGTGTCATTTCGATGAGGTCTGTAGCAGAGGCCATAGAGCACAGCAAACAAATAATCATGTGTTTAAATATCCTTGTCGTTTTGAAAAATTACCATTGTCACCTGCACAGGAATGCCATGCGGCCAACATTGAAGAAATGTGCTTCTCAAATCTGTCATTAACACTGTTTTCCACACGCTTTTTTCATTGCATTGCCATATAATCAATTGGTCATTGATGCGTCACGAATAACGACAATGCGTCGAAAATTAAAGAAATGTAAACATGAATTATGTTATTACTGTCTAAGCATCGCAAAGCTGTATGCGTAAAGGCGTCTGACGTCACAGTGGCTTGCCTGAAACAAAGGAATTAGAGAAACATGTGCTTACAGGGGCGTCGAACCGCCTTCTCCCGCTGATGGAGCAAAGTTGCTACAGTGACAAAGACAAGCTCCATGCTCATGGGCAATTTATATGAGGCAACTGTGCTGCGAATATCTAAGTAGTCGTCGTGCATGGATAAAATGCAATGTTTCAAACAGATCTGATGAATTCACCTACTTTGAAAAAGTGTGCGTTAGGAAGTTCTTTTGACACAAAGCGAAAATCTACAGTCAAGCATCAATCAGCAGACAGCCGTGTGTTCTTTAGTCATGAGCCTGTTGTCAAAACGGCAGAAAAAAATGGTCACAAACGAAATATTGTTTCTACACTTAAAATGAACAAAGAAAAAATGAGCTAGCCTGATATAAGTCATGTTCATGACGATGCAAATGTAACGAGATTTCGAACTGTTCTGTTGCACACGTTGGGACTCATTTTATTTTTCTACAAAAAATGTTTGCCATGACGGGAATCGAACCCGGGCCGCCCTGCGTTACAAGGTAGATGCCTATCCGCAAGACCATTTGGGAAAACTTGATATGTACACCCTAAGATATCTAAGTGTCATTTCGATGAGGTCTGTAGCAGAGGCCATAGAGCACAGCAAACAAATAATCATGTGTTTAAATATCCTTGTCGTTTTGAAAAGTTACCATTGTCACCTGCACAGGAATGCCATACGGCCAACATTGAAGAAATGTGCTTCTCAAATCTGTCATTAACACTGTTTTCCACACGCTTTTTTCATTGCTTTGCCATATAATCAATTGGTCATTGATGCGTCACGAATAACGACAATGCGTCGAAAATTAAAGAAATGTAAACATGAATTATGTTATTACTGTCTAAGCATCGCAAAGCTGTATGCGTAAAGGCGTCTGACGTCACAGTGGCTTGCCTGAAACAAAGGAATTAGAGAAACATGTGCTTACAGGGGCGTCGAACCGCCTTCTCCCGCTGATGGAGCAAAGTTGCTACAGTGACAAAGACAAGCTCCGCGCTCATGGGCAATTTATATGAGGCAACTGTGCTGCGAGTATCTAAGTAGTCGTCGTGCATGGATAAAATGCAATGTTTCAAACAGATCTGATGAATTCACCTACTTTGAAAAAGTGTGCGTTAGGGAGTTCTTTTGACACAAAGCGAAAATCTACAGTCAAGCGTCAATCAGCAGACAGCCGTGTGTTCTTTAGTCATGAGCCTGTTGTCAAAACGGCAGAAAAAAATGTTCACAAACGAAATATTGTTTCTACACTTAAAATGAACAAAGAAAAAATTAGCTAGCCTGATATAAGTCATGTTCATGACGATGCAAATGTAACGAGATTTCGAACTGTTCTGTTGCACACGTTGGGACTCATTTTATTTTTCTACAAAAAACATTTGCCATGACGGGAATCGAACCCGGGCCGCCCCGCGTTACAAGGTAGATGCCTATCCGCTAGACCATTTGGGAAAACTTGATATGTACACCCTAAGATATCTAAGTGTCATTTCGATGAGGTCTGTAGCAGAGGCCATAGAGCACAGCAAACAAATAATCATGTGTTTAAATATCCTTGTCGTTTTGAAAAATTACCATTGTCACCTGCACAGGAATGCCATGCGGCCAACATTGAAGAAATGTGCTTCTCAAATCTGTCATTAACACTGTTTTCCACACGCTTTTTTCACTGCATTGCCATATAATCAATTGGTCATTGATGCGTCACGAATAACGACAATGCGTCGAAAATTAAAGAAATGTAAACATGAATTATGTTATTACTGTCTAAGCATCGCAAAGCTGTATGCGTAAAGGCGTCTGACGTCACAGTGGCTTGCCTGAAACAAAGGAATTAGAGAAACATGTGCTTACAGGGGCGTCGAACCGCATTCTCCCGCTGATGGAGCAAAGTTGCTACAGTGACAAAGACAAGCTCCGCACTCATGGGCAATTTATATGGGGCAACTGTGCTGCGAGTATCTAAGCAGTCGTCGTGCATGGATAAAATGCAATGTTTCAAACAGATCTGATGAATTCACCTACTTTGAAAAAGTGTGCGTTAGGAAGTTCTTTTGACACAAAGCGAAAATCTACAGTCAAGCGTCAATCAGCAGACAGCCGTGTGTTCTTTAGTCATGAGCCTGTTGTCAAAACGGCAGAAAAAAATGTTCACAAACGAAATATTGTTTCTACACTTAAAATGAACAAAGAAAAAATTAGCTAGCCTGATATAAGTCATGTTCATGACGATGCAAATGTAACGAGATTTCGAACTGTTCTGTTGCACACGTGGGGACTCATTTTATTTTTCTACAAAAATCCTTTGCCATGACGGGAATCGAACCCGGGCCACCATGCGTTACAAAGCAGATTCCTATCCGCTAGACCATTTGGGAAGACGTGATATGTACACCCTAAGATATCTAAGTGTCATTTCGATGAGGTCTGTAGCAGAGGCCATAGAGCACAGCAAACAAATAATCATGTGTTTAAATATCCTTGTCGTTTTGAAAAGTTACCATTGTCACCTGCACAGGAATGCCATACGGCCAACATTGAAGAAATGTGCTTCTCAAATCTGTCATTAACACTGTTTTCCACACGCTTTTTTCATTGCTTTGCCATATAATCAATTGGTCATTGATGCGTCACGAATAACGACAATGCGTCGAAAATTAAAGAAATGTAAACATGAATTATGTTATTACTGTCTAAGCATCGCAAAGCTGTATGCGTAAAGGCGTCTGACGTCACAGTGGCTTGCCTGAAACAAAGGAATTAGAGAAACATGTGCTTACAGGGGCGTCGAACCGCCTTCTCCCGCTGATGGAGCAAAGTTGCTACAGTGACAAAGACAAGCTCCGCGCTCATGGGCAATTTATATGAGGCAACTGTGCTGCGAGTATCTAAGTAGTCGTCGTGCATGGATAAAATGCAATGTTTCAAACAGATCTGATTAATTCACCTACTTTGAAAAAGTGTGCGTTAGGGAGTTCTTTTGACACAAAGCGAAAATCTACAGTCAAGCGTCAATCAGCAGACAGCCGTGTGTTCTTTAGTCATGAGCCTGTTGTCAAAACGGCAGAAAAAAATGTTCACAAACGAAATATTGTTTCTACACTTAAAATGAACAAAGAAAAAATTAGCTAGCCTGATATAAGTCATGTTCATGACGATGCAAATGTAACGAGATTTTGAACTGTTCTGTTGCACACGTTGGGACTCATTTTATTTTTCTACAAAAATCCTTTGCCAAGACGGGAATCGAACCCGGGCCGCCCTGCGTTACAAGGCAGATTCCTACCCGCTGGACCATTTGGGAAGACTTGATATGTACACCCTAAGATATCTAAGTGTCATTTCGATGAGGTCTGTAGCAGAGGCCATAGAGCACAGCAAACAAATAATCATGTGTTTAAATATCCTTGTCGTTTTGAAAAATTACCATTGTCACCTGCACAGGAATGCCATGCGGCCAACATTGAAGAAATGTGCTTCTCAAATCTGTCATTAACACTGTTTTCCACACGCTTTTTTCATTGCATTGCCATATAATCAATTGGTCATTGATGCGTCACGAATAACGACAATGCGTCGAAAATTAAAGAAATGTAAACATGAATTATGTTATTACTGTCTAAGCATCGCAAAGCTGTATGCGTAAAGGCGTCTGACGTCACAGTGGCTTGCCTGAAACAAAGGAATTCAAGAAACATGTGCTTACAGGGGCGTCGAACCGCCTTCTCCCGCTGATGGAGCAAAGTTGCTACAGTGACAAAGACAAGCTCCGCGCTCATGGGCAATTTATATGAGGCAACTGTGCTGCGAGTATCTAAGTAGTCGTCGTGCATGGATAAAATGCAATGTTTCAAACAGATCTGATGAATTCACCTACTTTGAAAAAGTGTGCGTTAGGGAGTTCTTTTGACACAAAGCGAAAATCTACAGTCAAGCGTCAATCAGCAGACAGCCGTGTGTTCTTTAGTCATGAGCCTGTTGTCAAAACGGCAGAAAAAAATGTTCACAAACGAAATATTGTTTCTACACTTAAAATGAACAAAGAAAAAATTAGCTAGCCTGATATAAGTCATGTTCATGACGATGCAAATGTAACGAGATTTCGAACTGTTCTGTTGCACACGTTGGGACTCATTTTATTTTTCTACAAAAAACATTTGCCATGACGGGAATCGAACCCGGGCCGCCCCGCGTTACAAGGTAGATGCCTATCCGCTAGACCATTTGGGAAAACTTGATATGTACACCCTAAGATATCTAAGTGTCATTTCGATGAGGTCTGTAGCAGAGGCCATAGAGCACAGCAAACAAATAATCATGTGTTTAAATATCCTTGTCGTTTTGAAAAATTACCATTGTCACCTGCACAGGAATGCCATGCGGCCAACATTGAAGAAATGTGCTTCTCAAATCTGTCATTAACACTGTTTTCCACACGCTTTTTTCACTGCATTGCCATATAATCAATTGGTCATTGATGCGTCACGAATAACGACAATGCGTCGAAAATTAAAGAAATGTAAACATGAATTATGTTATTACTGTCTAAGCATCGCAAAGCTGTATGCGTAAAGGCGTCTGACGTCACAGTGGCTTGCCTGAAACAAAGGAATTAGAGAAACATGTGCTTACAGGGGCGTCGAACCGCATTCTCCCACTGATGGAGCAAAGTTGCTACAGTGACAAAGACAAGCTCCGCACTCATGGGCAATTTATATGGGGCAACTGTGCTGCGAGTATCTAAGCAGTCGTCGTGCATGGATAAAATGCAATGTTTCAAACAGATCTGATGAATTCACCTACTTTGAAAAAGTGTGCGTTAGGAAGTTCTTTTGACACAAAGCGAAAATCTACAGTCAAGCGTCAATCAGCAGACAGCCGTGTGTTCTTTAGTCATGAGCCTGTTGTCAAAACGGCAGAAAAAAATGTTCACAAACGAAATATTGTTTCTACACTTAAAATGAACAAAGAAAAAATTAGCTAGCCTGATATAAGTCATGTTCATGACGATGCAAATGTAACGAGATTTCGAACTGTTCTGTTGCACACGTTGGGACTCATTTTATTTTTCTACAAAAATCCTTTGCCATGACGGGAATCGAACCCGGGCCACCATGCGTTACAAGGCAGATTCCTATCCGCTAGACCATTTGGGAAGACTTGATATGTACACCCTAAGATATCTAAGTGTCATTTCGATGAGGTCTGTAGCAGAGGCCATAGAGCACAGCAAACAAATAATCATGTGTTTAAATATCCTTGTCGTTTTGAAAAATTACCATTGTCACCTGCACAGGAATGCCATGCGGCCAACATTGAAGAAAAGTGCTTCTCAAATCTGTCATTAACACTGTTTTCCACACGCTTTTTTCATTGCATTGCCATATAATCAATTGGTCATTGATGCGTCACGAATAACGACAATGCGTCGAAAATTAAAGAAATGTAAACATGAATTATGTTATTACTGTCTAAGCATCGCAAAGCTGTATGCGTAAAGGCGTCTGACGTCACAGTGGCTTGCCTGAAACAAAGGAATTAGAGAAACATGTGCTTACAGGGGCGTCGAACCGCCTTCTCCCGCTGATGGAGCAAAGTTGCTACAGTGACAAAGACAAGCTCCGCGCTCATGGGCAATTTATATGAGGCAACTGTGCTGCGAGTATCTAAGTAGTCGTCGTGCATGGATAAAATGCAATGTTTCAAACAGATCTGATGAATTCACCTACTTTGAAAAAGTGTGCGTTAGGGAGTTCTTTTGACACAAAGCGAAAATCTACAGTCAAGCGTCAATCAGCAGACAGCCGTGTGTTCTTTAGTCATGAGCCTGTTGTCAAAACGGCAGAAAAAAATGTTCACAAACGAAATATTGTTTCTACACTTAAAATGAACAAAAAAAAAATTAGCTAGCCTGATATAAGTCATGTTCATGACGTTGCAAATGTAACGAGCTTTCGAACTGTTCTGTTGCACACGTTGGGACTCATTTTATTTTTCTACAAAAAACATTTGCCATGACGGGAATCGAACCCGGGCCGCCCTGCGTTACAAGGTAGATGCCTATCCGCTAGACCATTTGGGAAAACTTGATATGTACACCCTAAGATATCTAAGTGTCATTTCGATGAGGTCTGTAGCAGAGGCCATAGAGCACAGCAAACAAATAATCATGTGTTTAAATATCCTTGTCGTTTTGAAAAATTACCATTGTCACCTGCACAGGAATGCCATGCGGCCAACATTGAAGAAATGTGCTTCTCAAATCTGTCATTAACACTGTTTTCCACACGCTTTTTTCATTGCATTGCCATATAATCAATTGGTCATTGATGCGTCACGAATAACGACAATGCGTCGAAAATTAAAGAAATGTAAACATGAATTATGTTATTACTGTCTAAGCATCGCAAAGCTGTATGCGTAAAGGCGTCTGACGTCACAGTGGCTTGCCTGAAACAAAGGAATTAGAGAAACATGTGCTTACAGGGGCGTCGAACCGCCTTCTCCCGCTGATGGAGCAAAGTTGCTACAGTGACAAAGACAAGCTCCGCGCTCATGGGCAATTTATATGAGGCAACTGTGCTGCGAGTATCTAAGTAGTCGTCGTGCATGGATAAAATGCAATGTTTCAAACAGATCTGATTAATTCACCTACTTTGAAAAAGTGTGCGTTAGGGAGTTCTTTTGACACAAAGCGAAAATCTACAGTCAAGCGTCAATCAGCAGACAGCCGTGTGTTCTTTAGTCATGAGCCTGTTGTCAAAACGGCAGAAAAAAATGTTCACAAACGAAATATTGTTTCTATACTTAAAATGAACAAAGAAAAAATTAGCTAGCCTGATATAAGTCATGTTCATGACGTTGCAAATGTAACGAGCTTTCGAACTGTTCTGTTGCACACGTTGGGACTCATTTTATTTTTCTACAAAAAACATTTGCCATGACGGGAATCGAACCCGGGCCGCCCTGCGTTACAAGGTAGATGCCTATCCGCTAGACCATTTGGGAAAACTTGATAGGTACACCCTAAGATATCTAAGTGTCATTTCGATGAGGTCTGTAGCAGAGGCCATAGAGCACAGCAAACAAATAATCATGTGTTTAAATATCCTTGTCGTTTTGAAAAATTACCATTGTCACCTGCACAGGAATGCCATGCGGCCAACATTGAAGAAATGTGCTTCTCAAATCTGTCATTAACACTGTTTTCCACACGCTTTTTTCATTGCATTGCCATATAATCAATTGGTCATTGATGCGTCACGAATAACGACAATGCGTCGAAAATTAAAGAAATGTAAACATGAATTATGTTATTACTGTCTAAGCATCGCAAAGCTGTATGCGTAAAGGCGTCTGACGTCACAGTGGCTTGCCTGAAACAAAGGAATTCGAGAAACATGTGCTTACAGGGGCGTCGAAGCGCCTTCTCCCGCTGATGCAGCAAAGTTGCTACAGTGACAAAGACAAGCTCCGCGCTCATGGGCAATTTATATGAGGCATCTGTGCTGCGAGTATCTAAGTAGTCGTCGTGCATGGATAAAATGCAATGTTTCAAACAGATCTGATGAATTCACCTACTTTGAAAAAGTGTGCGTTAGGGAGTTCTTTTGACACAAAGCGAAAATCTACAGTCAAGCGTCAATCAGCAGACAGCCGTGTGTTCTTTAGTAATGAGCCTGTTGTCAAAACGGCAGAAGAAAATGTTCACAAACGAAATATTGTTTCTACACTTAAAATGAACAAAGAAAAAATGAGCTAGCCTGATATAAGTCATGTTCATGACGATGCAAATGTAACGAGATTTCGAACTGTTCTGTTGCACACGTTGGGACTCATTTTATTTTTCTACAAAAAACATTTGCCATGACGGGAATCGAACCCGGGCCGCCCTGCGTTACAAGGTAGATGCCTATCCGCTAGACCATTTGGGAAGACTTGATATGTACACCCTAAGATATCTAAGTGTCATTTCGATGAGGTCTGTAGCAGAGGCCATAGAGCACAGCAAACAAATAATCATGTGTTGAAATATCCTTGTCGTTTTGAAAAATTACCATTGTCACCTGCACAGGAATGCCATGCGGCCAACATTGAAGAAATGTGCTTCTCAAATCTGTCATTAACACTGTTTTCCACACGCTTTTTTCATTGCATTGCCATATAATCAATTGGTCATTGATGCGTCACGAATAACGACAATGCGTCGAAAATTAAAGAAATGTAAACATGAATTATGTTATTACTGTCTAAGCATCGCAAAGCTGCATGCGTAAAGGCGTCTGACGTCACAGTGGCTTGCCTGAAACAAAGGAATTAGAGAAACATGTGCTTACAGGGGCGTCGAACCGCCTTCTCCCGCTGATGGAGCAAAGTTGCTACAGTGACAAAGACAAGCTCCGCGCTCATGGGCAATTTATATGAGGCAACTGTGCTGCGAGTATCTAAGTAGTCGTCGTGCATGGATAAAATGCAATGTTTCAAACAGATCTGATGAATTCACCTACTTTGAAAAAGTGTGCGTTAGGGAGTTCTTTTGACACAAAGCGAAAATCTACAGTCAAGCGTCAATCAGCAGACAGCCGTGTGTTCTTTAGTCATGAGCCTGTTGTCAAAACGGCAGAAAAAAATGTTCACAAACGAAATATTGTTTCTACACTTAAAATGAACAAAGAAAAAATTAGCTAGCCTGATATAAGTCATGTTCATGACGATGCAAATGTAACGAGATTTCGAACTGTTCTGTTGCACACGTTGGTACTCATTTTATTTTTCTACAAAAAACATTTGCCATGACGGGAATCGAACCCGGGCCGCCCTGCGTTATAAGGTAGATGCCTATCCGCTAGACCATTTGGGAAGACTTGATATGTACACCCTAAGATATCTAAGTGTCATTTCGATGAGGTCTGTAGCAGAGGCCATAGAGCACAGCAAACAAATAATCATGTGTTTAAATATCCTTGTCGAAAAATTACCATTGTCACCTGCACAGGAATGCCATGCGGCCAACATTGAAGAAATGTGCTTCTCAAATCTGTCATTAACACTGTTTTCCACACGCTTTTTTCATTGCATTGCCATATAATCAATTGGTCATTGATGCGTCACGAATAACGACAATGCGTCGAAAATTAAAGAAATGTAAACATGAATTATGTTATTACTGTCTAAGCATCGCAAAGCTGTATGCGTAAAGGCGTCTGACGTCACAGTGGCTTGCCTGAAACAAAGGAATTCGAGAAACATGTGCTTACAGGGGCGTCGAAGCGCCTTCTCCCGCTGATGGAGCAAAGTTGCTACAGTGACAAAGACAAGCTCCGCGCTCATGGGCAATTTATATGAGGCAACTGTGCTGCGAGTATCTAAGTAGTCGTCGTGCATGGATAAAATGCAATGTTTCAAACAGATCTGATGAATTCACCTACTTTGAAAAAGTGTGCGTTAGGGAGTTCTTTTGACACAAAGCGAAAATCTACAGTCAAGCGTCAATCAGCAGACAGCCGTGTGTTCTTTAGTAATGAGCCTGTTGTCAAAACGGCAGAAGAAAATGTTCACAAACGAAATATTGTTTCTACACTTAAAATGAACAAAGAAAAAATTAGCTAGCCTGATATAAGTCATGTTCATGACGATGCAAATGTAACGAGATTTCGAACTGTTCTGTTGCACACGTTGGGACTCATTTTATTTTTCTACAAAAAACATTTGCCATGACGGGAATCGAACCCGGGCCGCCCTGCGTTACAAGGTAGATGCCTATCCGCTAGACCATTTGGGAAGACTTGATATGTACACCCTAAGATATCTAAGTGTCATTTCGATGAGGTCTGTAGCAGAGGCCATAAAGCACAGCAAACAAATAATCATGTGTTGAAATATCCTTGTCGTTTTGAAAAATTACCATTGTCACCTGCACAGGAATGCCATGCGGCCAACATTGAAGAAATGTGCTTCTCAAATCTGTCATTAACACTGTTTTCCACACGCTTTTTTCATTGCATTGCCATATAATCAATTGGTCATTGATGCGCGAAAATTAAAGAAATGTAAACATGAATTATGTTATTACTGTCTAAGCATCGCAAAGCTGAATGCGTAAAGGCGTCTGACGTCACAGTGGCTTGCCTGAAACAAAGGAATCAGAGAAACATGTGCTTACAGGGGCGTCGAAGCGCCTTCTCCCGCTGATGGAGCAAAGTTGCTACAGTGACAAAGACAAGCTCCGCGCTCATGGGCAATGTATATGGGGCAACTGTGCTGCGAGTATCTCAGTAGTCGTCGTGCATGGATAAAATGCAATGTTTCAAACAGATCTGATGAATTCACCTACTTTGAAAAAGTGTGCGTTAGGGAGTTCTTTTGACACAAAGCGAAAATCTACAGTCAAGCGTCAATCAGCAGACAGCCGTGTGTTCTTTAGTCATGAGCCTGTTGTCAAAACGGCAGAAAAAAATGTTCACAAACGAAATATTGTTTCTACACTTAAAATGAACAAAGAAAAAATTAGCTAGCCTGATATAAGTCATGTTCATGACGATGCAAATGTAACGAGCTTTCGAACTGTTCTGTTGCACACGTTGGGACTCATTTTATTTTTCTACAAAAAACATTTGCCATGACGGGAATCGAACCCGGGCCGCCCTGCGTTACAAGGTAGATGCCTATCCGCTAGACCATTTGGGAAAACTTGATATGTACACCCTAAGATATCTAAGTGTCATTTCGATGAGGTCTGTAGCAGAGGCCATAGAGCACAGCAAACAAATAATCATGTGTTTAAATATCCTTGTCGTTTTGAAAAATTACCATTGTCACCTGCACAGGAATGCCATGCGGCCAACATTGAAGAAATGTGCTTCTCAAATCTGTCATTAACACTGTTTTCCACACGCTTTTTTCATTGCATTGCCATATAATCAATTGGTCATTGATGCGTCACGAATAACGACAATGCGTCGAAAATTAAAGAAATGTAAACATGAATTATGTTATTACTGTCTAAGCATCGCAAAGCTGTATGCGTAAAGGCGTCTGACGTCACAGTGGCTTGCCTGAAACAAAGGAATTCGAGAAACATGTGCTTACAGGGGCGTCGAAGCGCCTTCTCCCGCTGATGGAGCAAAGTTGCTACAGTGACAAAGACAAGCTCCGCGCTCATGGGCAATTTATATGAGGCATCTGTGCTGCGAGTATCTAAGTAGTCGTCGTGCATGGATAAAATGCAATGTTTCAAACAGATCTGATGAATTCACCTACTTTGAAAAAGTGTGCGTTAGGGAGTTCTTTTGACACAAAGCGAAAATCTACAGTCAAGCGTCAATCAGCAGACAGCCGTGTGTTCTTTAGTAATGAGCCTGTTGTCAAAACGGCAGAAGAAAATGTTCACAAACGAAATATTGTTTCTACACTTAAAATGAACAAAGAAAAAATGAGCTAGCCTGATATAAGTCATGTTCATGACGATGCAAATGTAACGAGATTTCGAACTGTTCTGTTGCACACGTTGGGACTCATTTTATTTTTCTACAAAAAACATTTGCCATGACGGGAATCGAACCCGGGCCGCCCTGCGTTACAAGGTAGATGCCTATCCGCTAGACCATTTGGGAAGACTTGATATGTACACCCTAAGATATCTAAGTGTCATTTCGATGAGGTCTGTAGCAGAGGCCATAGAGCACAGCAAACAAATAATCATGTGTTTAAATATCCTTGTCGTTTTGAAAAATTACCATTGTCACCTGCACAGGAATGCCATGCGGCCAACATTGAAGAAATGTGCTTCTCAAATCTGTCATTAACACTGTTTTCCACACGCTTTTTTCATTGCATTGCCATATAATCAATTGGTCATTGATGCGTCACGAATAACGACAATGCGTCGAAAATTAAAGAAATGTAAACATGAATTATGTTATTACTGTCTAAGCATCGCAAAGCTGCATGCGTAAAGGCGTCTGACGTCACAGTGGCTTGCCTGAAACAAAGGAATTAGAGAAACATGTGCTTACAGGGGCGTCGAACCGCCTTCTCCCGCTGATGGAGCAAAGTTGCTACAGTGACAAAGACAAGCTCCGCGCTCATGGGCAATTTATATGAGGCAACTGTGCTGCGAGTATCTAAGTAGTCGTCGTGCATGGATAAAATGCAATGTTTCAAACAGATCTGATGAATTCACCTACTTTGAAAAAGTGTGCGTTAGGGAGTTCTTTTGACACAAAGCGAAAATCTACAGTCAAGCGTCAATCAGCAGACAGCCGTGTGTTCTTTAGTCATGAGCCTGTTGTCAAAACGGCAGAAAAAAATGTTCACAAACGAAATATTGTTTCTACACTTAAAATGAACAAAGAAAAAATGAGCTAGCCTGATATAAGTCATGTTCATGACGATGCAAATGTAACGAGATTTCGAACTGTTCTGTTGCACACGTTGGGACTCATTTTATTTTTCTACAAAAAACATTTGCCATGACGGGAATCGAACCCGGGCCGCCCTGCGTTATAAGGTAGATGCCTATCCGCTAGACCATTTGGGAAGACTTGATATGTACACCCTAAGATATCTAAGTGTCATTTCGATGAGGTCTGTAGCAGAGGCCATAGAGCACAGCAAACAAATAATCATGTGTTTAAATATCCTTGTCGTTTTGAAAAATTACCATTGTCACCTGCAACGGAATGCCATGCTGCCAACATTGAAGAAATGTGCTTCTCAAATCTGTCATTAACACTGTTTTCCACACGCTTTTTTCATTGCATTGCCATATAATCAATTGGTCATTGATGCGTCACGAATAACGACAATGCGTCGAAAATTAAAGAAATATAAACATGAATTATGTTATTACTGTCTAAGCATCGCAAAGCTGCATGCGTAAAGGCGTCTGACGTCACAGTGGCTTGCCTGAAACAAAGGAATTAGAGAAACATGTGCTTACAGGGGCGTCGAACCGCCTTCTCCCGCTGATGGAGCAAAGTTGCTACAGTGACAAAGACAAGCTCCGCGCTCATGGGCAATTTATATGAGGCAACTGTGCTGCGAGTATCTAAGTAGTCGTCGTGCATGGATAAAATGCAATGTTTCAAACAGATCTGATGAATTCACCTACTTTGAAAAAGTGTGCGTTAGGGAGTTCTTTTGACACAAAGCGAAAATCTACAGTCAAGCGTCAATCAGCAGACAGCCGTGTGTTCTTTAGTCATGAGCCTGTTGTCAAAACGGCAGAAAAAAATGTTCACAAACGAAATATTGTTTCTACACTTAAAATGAACAAAGAAAAAATTAGCTAGCCTGATATAAGTCATGTTCATGACGATGCAAATGTAACGAGATTTCGAACTGTTCTGTTGCACACGTTGGTACTCATTTTATTTTTCTACAAAAAACATTTGCCATGACGGGAATCGAACCCGGGCCGCCCTGCGTTATAAGGTAGATGCCTATCCGCTAGACCATTTGGGAAGACTTGATATGTACACCCTAAGATATCTAAGTGTCATTTCGATGAGGTCTGTAGCAGAGGCCATAGAGCACAGCAAACAAATAATCATGTGTTTAAATATCCTTGTCGAAAAATTACCATTGTCACCTGCACAGGAATGCCATGCGGCCAACATTGAAGAAATGTGCTTCTCAAATCTGTCATTAACACTGTTTTCCACACGCTTTTTTCATTGCATTGCCATATAATCAATTGGTCATTGATGCGTCACGAATAACGACAATGCGTCGAAAATTAAAGAAATGTAAACATGAATTATGTTATTACTGTCTAAGCATCGCAAAGCTGTATGCGTAAAGGCGTCTGACGTCACAGTGGCTTGCCTGAAACAAAGGAATTCGAGAAACATGTGCTTACAGGGGCGTCGAAGCGCCTTCTCCCGCTGATGGAGCAAAGTTGCTACAGTGACAAAGACAAGCTCCGCGCTCATGGGCAATTTATATGAGGCAACTGTGCTGCGAGTATCTAAGTAGTCGTCGTGCATGGATAAAATGCAATGTTTCAAACAGATCTGATGAATTCACCTACTTTGAAAAAGTGTGCGTTAGGGAGTTCTTTTGACACAAAGCGAAAATCTACAGTCAAGCGTCAATCAGCAGACAGCCGTGTGTTCTTTAGTAATGAGCCTGTTGTCAAAACGGCAGAAGAAAATGTTCACAAACGAAATATTGTTTCTACACTTAAAATGAACAAAGAAAAAATTAGCTAGCCTGATATAAGTCATGTTCATGACGATGCAAATGTAACGAGATTTCGAACTGTTCTGTTGCACACGTTGGGACTCATTTTATTTTTCTACAAAAAACATTTGCCATGACGGGAATCGAACCCGGGCCGCCCTGCGTTACAAGGTAGATGCCTATCCGCTAGACCATTTGGGAAGACTTGATATGTACACCCTAAGATATCTAAGTGTCATTTCGATGAGGTCTGTAGCAGAGGCCATAAAGCACAGCAAACAAATAATCATGTGTTGAAATATCCTTGTCGTTTTGAAAAATTACCATTGTCACCTGCACAGGAATGCCATGCGGCCAACATTGAAGAAATGTGCTTCTCAAATCTGTCATTAACACTGTTTTCCACACGCTTTTTTCATTGCATTGCCATATAATCAATTGGTCATTGATGCGCGAAAATTAAAGAAATGTAAACATGAATTATGTTATTACTGTCTAAGCATCGCAAAGCTGAATGCGTAAAGGCGTCTGACGTCACAGTGGCTTGCCTGAAACAAAGGAATCAGAGAAACATGTGCTTACAGGGGCGTCGAAGCGCCTTCTCCCGCTGATGGAGCAAAGTTGCTACAGTGACAAAGACAAGCTCCGCGCTCATGGGCAATGTATATGGGGCAACTGTGCTGCGAGTATCTCAGTAGTCGTCGTGCATGGATAAAATGCAATGTTTCAAACAGATCTGATGAATTCACCTACTTTGAAAAAGTGTGCGTTAGGGAGTTCTTTTGACACAAAGCGAAAATCTACAGTCAAGCGTCAATCAGCAGACAGCCATGTGTTCTTTAATAATGAGCCTGTTGTCAAAACGGCAGAAAAAAATGTTCACAAACGAAATATTGTTTCTACACTTAAAATGAACAAAGAAAAAATGAGCTAGCCTGATATAAGTCATGTTCATGACGATGCAAATGTAACGAGATTTCGAACTGTTCTGTTGCACACGTTGGGACTCATTTTATTTTTCTACAAAAATCCATTGCCATGACGGGAATCGAACCCGGGCCGCCCTGCGTGACAAGGCAGATTCCTATCCGCTAGACCATTTGGGAAGACTTGATATGTACACCCTAAGATATCTAAGTGTCATTTCGATGAGGTCGGTAGCAGAGGCCATAGAGCACAGCAAACAAATAATCATGTGTTTAAATATCCTTGTCGTTTTGAAAAATTACCATTGTCACCTGCACAGGAATGCCATGCGGCCAACATTGAAGAAATGTGCTTCTCAAATCTGTCATTAACACTGTTTTCCACACGCTTTTTTCATTGCATTGCCATATAATCAATTGGTCATTGATGCGTCACGAATAACGACAATGCGTCGAAAATTAAAGAAATGTAAACATGAATTATGTTATTACTGTCTAAGCATCGCAAAGCTGTATGCGTAAAGGCGTCTGACGTCACAGTTGCTTGCCTGAAACAAAGGAATCAGAGAAACATGTGCTTACAGGGGCGTCGAAGCGCCTTCTCCCGCTGATGGAGCAAAGTTGCTACAGTGACAAAGACAAGCTCCGCGCTCATGGGCAATTTATATGGGGCAACTGTGCTGCGAGTATCTAAGCAGTCGTCGTGCATGGATAAAATGCAATGTTTCAAACAGATCTGATGAATTCACCTACTTTGAAAAAGTGTGCGTTAGGAAGTTCTTTTGACACAAAGCGAAAATCTACAGTCAAGCGTCAATCAGAAGACAGCCGTGTGTTCTTTAGTCATGAGCCTGTTGTCAAAACGGCAGAAAAAAATGGTCACAAACGAAATATTGTTTCTACACTTAAAATGAACAAAGAAAAAATGAGCTAGCCTGATATAAGTCATGTTCATGACGATGCAAATGTAACGAGATTTCGAACTGTTCTGTTGCACACGTTGGGACTCATTTTATTTTTCTACAAAAAACATTTGCCATGACGGGAATCGAACCCGGGCCGCCCTGCGTGACAAGGCAGATTCCTATCCGCTAGACCATTTGGGAAGACTTGATATGTACACCCTAAGATATCTAAGTGTCATTTCGATGAGGTCTGTAGCAGAGGCCATAGAGCACAGCAAACAAATAATCATGTGTTTAAATATCCTTGTCGTTTTGAAAAATTACCATTGTCACCTGCACAGGAATGCCATGCGGCCAACATTGAAGAAATGTGCTTCTCAAATCTGTCATTAACACTGTTTTCCACACGCTTTTTTCATTGCATTGCCATATAATCAATTGGTCATTGATGCGTCACGAATAACGACAATGCGTCGAAAATTAAAGAAATGTAAACATGAATTATGTTATTACTGTCTAAGCATCGCAAAGCTGTATGCGTAAAGGCGTCTGACGTCACAGTGGCTTGCCTGAAACAAAGGAATTAGAGAAACATGTGCTTACAGGGGCGTCGAACCGCCTTCTCCCGCTGATGGAGCAAAGTTGCTACAGTGACAAAGACAAGCTCCGCGCTCATGGGCAATTTATATGGGGCAACTGTGCTGCGAGTATCTAAGCAGTCGTCGTGCATGGATAAAATGCAATGTTTCAAACAGATCTGATGAATTCACCTACTTTGAAAAAGTGTGCGTTAGGAAGTTCTTTTGACACAAAGCGAAAATCTACAGTCAAGCGTCAATCAGCAGACAGCCGTGTGTTCTTTAGTCATGAGCCTGTTGTCAAAACGGCAGAAAAAAATGGTCACAAACGAAATATTGTTTCTACACTTAAAATGAACAAAGAAAAAATGAGCTAGCCTGATATAAGTCATGTTCATGACGATGCAAATGTAACGAGATTTCGAACTGTTCTGTTGCACACGTTGGGACTCATTTTATTTTTCTACAAAAAAATTTGCCATGACGGGAATCGAACCCGGGCCGCCCTGCGTTACAAGGTAGATGCCTATCCGCTAGACCATTTGGGAAAACTTGATATGTACACCCTAAGATATCTAAGTGTCATTTCGATGAGGTCTGTAGCAGAGGCCATAGAGCACAGCAAACAAATAATCATGTGTTTAAATATCCTTGTCGTTTTGAAAAATTACCATTGTCACCTGCACAGGAATGCCTTGCGGCCAACATTGAAGAAATGTGCTTCTCAAATCTGTCATTAACACTGTTTTCCACACGCTTTTTTCATTGCATTGCCATATAATCAATTGGTCATTGATGCGTCACGAATAACGACAATGCGTCGAAAATTAAAGAAATGTAAACATGAATTATGTTATTACTGTCTTAGCATCGCAAAGCTGTATGCGTAAAGGCGTCTGACGTCACAGTGGCTTGCCTGAAACAAAGGAATTAGAGAAACATGTGCTTACAGGGGCGTCGAACCGCCTTCTCCCGCTGATGGAGCAAAGTTGCTACAGTGACAAAGACAAGCTCCGCGCTCATGGGCAATTTATATGGGGCAACTGTGCTGCGAGTATCTAAGCAGTCGTCGTGCATGGATAAAATGCAATGTTTCAAACAGATCTGATGAATTCACCTACTTTGAAAAAGTGTGCGTTAGGAAGTTCTTTTGACACAAAGCGAAAATCTACAGTCAAGCGTCAATCAGCAGACAGCCGTGTGTTCTTTAGTCATGAGCCAGTTGTCAAAACGGCAGAAAAAAATGTTCACAAACGAAATATTGTTTCTACACTTAAAATGAACAAAGAAAAAATGAGCTAGCCTGATATAAGTCATGTTCATGACGATGCAAATGTAACGAGATTTCGAACTGTTCTGTTGCACACGTTGGGACTCATTTTATTTTTCTACAAAAAAATTTGCCATGACGGGAATCGAACCCGGGCCGCCCTGCGTTACAAGGTAGATGCCTATCCGCTAGACCATTTGGGAAAACTTGATATGTACACCCTAAGATATCTAAGTGTCATTTCGATGAGGTCTGTAGCAGAGGCCATAGAGCACAGCAAACAAATAATCATGTGTTTAAATATCCTTGTCGTTTTGAAAAATTACCATTGTCACCTGCACAGGAATGCCTTGCGGCCAACATTGAAGAAATGTGCTTCTCAAATCTGTCATTAACACTGTTTTCCACACGCTTTTTTCATTGCATTGCCATATAATCAATTGGTCATTGATGCGTCACGAATAACGACAATGCGTCGAAAATTAAAGAAATGTAAACATAAATTATGTTATTACTGTCTAAGCATCGCAAAGCTGTATGCGTAAAGGCGTCTGACGTCACAGTGGCTTGCCTGAAACAAAGGAATTAGAGAAACATGTGCTTACAGGGGCGTCGAACCGCCTTCTCCCGCTGATGGAGCAAAGTTGCTACAGTGACAAAGACAAGCTCCGCGCTCATGGGCAAATTATATGGGGCAACTGTGCTGCGAGTATCTAAGCAGTCGTCGTGCATGGATAAAATGCAATGTTTCAAACAGATCTGATGAATTCACCTACTTTGAAAAAGTGTGCGTTAGGAAGTTCTTTTGACACAAAGCGAAAATCTACAGTCAAGCGTCAATCAGCAGACAGCCGTGTGTTCTTTAGTCATGAGCCAGTTGTCAAAACGGCAGAAAAAAATGTTCACAAACAAAATATTGTTTCTACACTTAAAATGAACAAAGAAAAAATGAGCTAGCCTGATATAAGTCATGTTCATGACGATGCAAATGTAACGAGATTTCGAACTGTTCTGTTGCACACGTTGGGACTCATTTTATTTTTCTACAAAAAAATTTGCCATGACGGGAATCGAACCCAGGCCGCCCTGCGTAACAAGGTAGATGCCTATCCGCTAGACCATTTGGGAAAACTTGATATGTACACCCTAAGATATCTAAGTGTCATTTCGATGAGGTCTGTAGCAGAGGCCATAGAGCACAGCAAACAAATAATCATGTGTTTAAATATCCTTGTCGTTTTGAAAAATTACCATTGTCACCTGCACAGGAATGCCTTGCGGCCAACATTGAAGAAATGTGCTTCTCAAATCTGTCATTAACACTGTTTTCCACACGCTTTTTTCATTGCATTGCCATATAATCAATTGGTCATTGATGCGTCACGAATAACGACAATGCGTCGAAAATTAAAGAAATGTAAACATGAATTATGTTATTACTGTCTAAGCATCGCAAAGCTGTATGCGTAAAGGCGTCTGACGTCACAGTGGCTTGCCTGAAACAAAGGAATTAGAGAAACATGTGCTTACAGGGGCGTCGAACCGCCTTCTCCCGCTGATGGAGCAAAGTTGCTACAGTGACAAAGACAAGCTCCGCGCTCATGGGCAAATTATATGGGGCAACTGTGCTGCGAGTATCTAAGCAGTCGTCGTGCATGGATAAAATGCAATGTTTCAAACAGATCTGATGAATTCACCTACTTTGAAAAAGTGTGCGTTAGGAAGTTCTTTTGACACAAAGCGAAAATCTACAGTCAAGCGTCAATCAGCAGACAGCCGTGTGTTCTTTAGTCATGAGCCAGTTGTCAAAACGGCAGAAAAAAATGTTCACAAACGAAATATTGTTTCTACACTTAAAATGAACAAAGAAAAAATGAGCTAGCCTGATATAAGTCATGTTCATGACGATGCAAATGTAACGAGATTTCGAACTGTTCTGTTGCACACGTTGGGACTCATTTTATTTTTCTACAAAAAAATTTGCCATGACGGGAATCGAACCCGGGCCGCCCTGCGTTACAAGGTAGATGCCTATCCGCTAGACCATTTGGGAAAACTTGATATGTACACCCTAAGATATCTAAGTGTCATTTCGATGAGGTCTGTAGCAGAGGCCATAGAGCACAGCAAACAAATAATCATGTGTTTAAATATCCTTGTCGTTTTGAAAAATTACCATTGTCACCTGCACAGGAATGCCTTGCGGCCAACATTGAAGAAATGTGCTTCTCAAATCTGTCATTAACACTGTTTTCCACACGCTTTTTTCATTGCATTGCCATATAATCAATTGGTCATTGATGCGTCACGAATAACGACAATGCGTCGAAAATTAAAGAAATGTAAACATGAATTATGTTATTACTATCTTAGCATCGCAAAGCTGTATGCGTAAAGGCGTCTGACGTCACAGTGGCTTGCCTGAAACAAAGGAATTAGAGAAACATGTGCTTACAGGGGCGTCGAACCGCCTTCTCCCGCTGATGGAGCAAAGTTGCTACAGTGACAAAGACAAGCTCCGCGCTCATGGGCAATTTATATGGGGCAACTGTGCTGCGAGTATCTAAGCAGTCGTCGTGCATGGATAAAATGCAATGTTTCAAACAGATCTGATGAATTCACCTACTTTGAAAAAGTGTGCGTTAGGAAGTTCTTTTGACACAAAGCGAAAATCTACAGTCAA
Source organism: Argentina silus (assembly GCF_951799395.1). NCBI lineage: Eukaryota > Metazoa > Chordata > Actinopteri > Argentiniformes > Argentinidae > Argentina > Argentina silus. The sequence continues at coordinate 550,835 of NW_028152657.1, read as the reverse complement.
GCGTCAATCAGCAGACAGCCGTGTGTTCTTTAGTCATGAGCCTGTTGTCAAAACGGCAGAAAAAAATGGTCACAAACGAAATATTGTTTCTACACTTAAAATGAACAAAGAAAAAATGAGCTAGCCTGATATAAGTCATGTTCATGACGATGCAAATGTAACGAGATTTCGAACTGTTCTGTTGCACACGTTGGGACTCATTTTATTTTTCTACAAAAAAATTTGCCATGACGGGAATCGAACCCGGGCCGCCCTGCGTTACAAGGTAGATGCCTATCCGCTAGACCATTTGGGAAAACTTGATATGTACACCCTAAGATATCTAAGTGTCATTTCGATGAGGTCTGTAGCAGAGGCCATAGAGCACAGCAAACAAATAATCATGTGTTTAAATATCCTTGTCGTTTTGAAAAATTACCATTGTCACCTGCACAGGAATGCCTTGCGGCCAACATTGAAGAAATGTGCTTCTCAAATCTGTCATTAACACTGTTTTCCACACGCTTTTTTCATTGCATTGCCATATAATCAATTGGTCATTGATGCGTCACGAATAACGACAATGCGTCGAAAATTAAAGAAATGTAAACATGAATTATGTTATTACTGTCTTAGCATCGCAAAGCTGTATGCGTAAAGGCGTCTGACGTCACAGTGGCTTGCCTGAAACAAAGGAATTAGAGAAACATGTGCTTACAGGGGCGTCGAACCGCCTTCTCCCGCTGATGGAGCAAAGTTGCTACAGTGACAAAGACAAGCTCCGCGCTCATGGGCAATTTATATGGGGCAACTGTGCTGCGAGTATCTAAGCAGTCGTCGTGCATGGATAAAATGCAATGTTTCAAACAGATCTGATGAATTCACCTACTTTGAAAAAGTGTGCGTTAGGAAGTTCTTTTGACACAAAGCGAAAATCTACAGTCAAGCGTCAATCAGCAGACAGCCGTGTGTTCTTTAGTCATGAGCCAGTTGTCAAAACGGCAGAAAAAAATGTTCACAAACGAAATATTGTTTCTACACTTAAAATGAACAAAGAAAAAATGAGCTAGCCTGATATAAGTCATGTTCATGACGATGCAAATGTAACGAGATTTCGAACTGTTCTGTTGCACACGTTGGGACTCATTTTATTTTTCTACAAAAAAATTTGCCATGACGGGAATCGAACCCGGGCCGCCCTGCGTTACAAGGTAGATGCCTATCCGCTAGACCATTTGGGAAAACTTGATATGTACACCCTAAGATATCTAAGTGTCATTTCGATGAGGTCTGTAGCAGAGGCCATAGAGCACAGCAAACAAATAATCATGTGTTTAAATATCCTTGTCGTTTTGAAAAATTACCATTGTCACCTGCACAGGAATGCCTTGCGGCCAACATTGAAGAAATGTGCTTCTCAAATCTGTCATTAACACTGTTTTCCACACGCTTTTTTCATTGCATTGCCATATAATCAATTGGTCATTGATGCGTCACGAATAACGACAATGCGTCGAAAATTAAAGAAATGTAAACATAAATTATGTTATTACTGTCTAAGCATCGCAAAGCTGTATGCGTAAAGGCGTCTGACGTCACAGTGGCTTGCCTGAAACAAAGGAATTAGAGAAACATGTGCTTACAGGGGCGTCGAACCGCCTTCTCCCGCTGATGGAGCAAAGTTGCTACAGTGACAAAGACAAGCTCCGCGCTCATGGGCAAATTATATGGGGCAACTGTGCTGCGAGTATCTAAGCAGTCGTCGTGCATGGATAAAATGCAATGTTTCAAACAGATCTGATGAATTCACCTACTTTGAAAAAGTGTGCGTTAGGAAGTTCTTTTGACACAAAGCGAAAATCTACAGTCAAGCGTCAATCAGCAGACAGCCGTGTGTTCTTTAGTCATGAGCCAGTTGTCAAAACGGCAGAAAAAAATGTTCACAAACAAAATATTGTTTCTACACTTAAAATGAACAAAGAAAAAATGAGCTAGCCTGATATAAGTCATGTTCATGACGATGCAAATGTAACGAGATTTCGAACTGTTCTGTTGCACACGTTGGGACTCATTTTATTTTTCTACAAAAAAATTTGCCATGACGGGAATCGAACCCAGGCCGCCCTGCGTAACAAGGTAGATGCCTATCCGCTAGACCATTTGGGAAAACTTGATATGTACACCCTAAGATATCTAAGTGTCATTTCGATGAGGTCTGTAGCAGAGGCCATAGAGCACAGCAAACAAATAATCATGTGTTTAAATATCCTTGTCGTTTTGAAAAATTACCATTGTCACCTGCACAGGAATGCCTTGCGGCCAACATTGAAGAAATGTGCTTCTCAAATCTGTCATTAACACTGTTTTCCACACGCTTTTTTCATTGCATTGCCATATAATCAATTGGTCATTGATGCGTCACGAATAACGACAATGCGTCGAAAATTAAAGAAATGTAAACATGAATTATGTTATTACTGTCTAAGCATCGCAAAGCTGTATGCGTAAAGGCGTCTGACGTCACAGTGGCTTGCCTGAAACAAAGGAATTAGAGAAACATGTGCTTACAGGGGCGTCGAACCGCCTTCTCCCGCTGATGGAGCAAAGTTGCTACAGTGACAAAGACAAGCTCCGCGCTCATGGGCAAATTATATGGGGCAACTGTGCTGCGAGTATCTAAGCAGTCGTCGTGCATGGATAAAATGCAATGTTTCAAACAGATCTGATGAATTCACCTACTTTGAAAAAGTGTGCGTTAGGAAGTTCTTTTGACACAAAGCGAAAATCTACAGTCAAGCGTCAATCAGCAGACAGCCGTGTGTTCTTTAGTCATGAGCCAGTTGTCAAAACGGCAGAAAAAAATGTTCACAAACGAAATATTGTTTCTACACTTAAAATGAACAAAGAAAAAATGAGCTAGCCTGATATAAGTCATGTTCATGACGATGCAAATGTAACGAGATTTCGAACTGTTCTGTTGCACACGTTGGGACTCATTTTATTTTTCTACAAAAAAATTTGCCATGACGGGAATCGAACCCGGGCCGCCCTGCGTTACAAGGTAGATGCCTATCCGCTAGACCATTTGGGAAAACTTGATATGTACACCCTAAGATATCTAAGTGTCATTTCGATGAGGTCTGTAGCAGAGGCCATAGAGCACAGCAAACAAATAATCATGTGTTTAAATATCCTTGTCGTTTTGAAAAATTACCATTGTCACCTGCACAGGAATGCCTTGCGGCCAACATTGAAGAAATGTGCTTCTCAAATCTGTCATTAACACTGTTTTCCACACGCTTTTTTCATTGCATTGCCATATAATCAATTGGTCATTGATGCGTCACGAATAACGACAATGCGTCGAAAATTAAAGAAATGTAAACATGAATTATGTTATTACTGTCTAAGCATCGCAAAGCTGTATGCGTAAAGGCGTCTGACGTCACAGTGGCTTGCCTGAAACAAAGGAATTAGAGAAACATGTGCTTACAGGGGCGTCGAACCGCCTTCTCCCGCTGATGGAGCAAAGTTGCTACAGTGACAAAGACAAGCTCCGCGCTCATGGGCAAATTATATGGGGCAACTGTGCTGCGAGTATCTAAGCAGTCGTCGTGCATGGATAAAATGCAATGTTTCAAACAGATCTGATGAATTCACCTACTTTGAAAAAGTGTGCGTTAGGAAGTTCTTTTGACACAAAGCGAAAATCTACAGTCAAGCGTCAATCAGCAGACAGCCGTGTGTTCTTTAGTCATGAGCCAGTTGTCAAAACGGCAGAAAAAAATGTTCACAAACGAAATATTGTTTCTACACTTAAAATGAACAAAGAAAAAATGAGCTAGCCTGATATAAGTCATGTTCATGACGATGCAAATGTAACGAGATTTCGAACTGTTCTGTTGCACACGTTGGGACTCATTTTATTTTTCTACAAAAAAATTTGCCATGACGGGAATCGAACCCGGGCCGCCCTGCGTTACAAGGTAGATGCCTATCCGCTAGACCATTTGGGAAAACTTGATATGTACACCCTAAGATATCTAAGTGTCATTTCGATGAGGTCTGTAGCAGAGGCCATAGAGCACAGCAAACAAATAATCATGTGTTTAAATATCCTTGTCGTTTTGAAAAATTACCATTGTCACCTGCACAGGAATGCCATGCGGCCAACATTGAAGAAATGTGCTTCTCAAATCTGTCATTAACACTGTTTTCCACACGCTTTTTTCATTGCATTGCCATATAATCAATTGGTCATTGATACGTCACAAATAACGACAATGCGTCGAAAATTAAAGAAATGTAAACATGAATTATGTTATTACTGTCTAAGCATCGCAAAGCTGTATGCGTAAAGGCGTCTGACGTCACAGTGGCTTGCCTGAAACAAAGGAATCAGAGAAACATGTGCTTACAGGGGCGTCGAAGCGCCTTCTCCCGCTGATGGAGCAAAGTTGCTACAGTGACAAAGACAAGCTCCGCGCTCATGGGCAATTTATATGAGGCAACTGTGCTGCGAGTATCTAAGTAGTCGTCGTGCATGGATAAAATGCAATGTTTCAAACAGATCTGATGAATTCACCTACTTTGAAAAAGTGTGCGTTAGGGAGTTCTTTTGACACAAAGCGAAAATCTACAGTCAAGCGTCAATCAGCAGACAGCCGTGTGTTCTTTAGTCATGAGCCTGTTGTCAAAACGGCAGAAAAAAATGTTCACAAACGAAATATTGTTTCTACACTTAAAATGAACGAAGAAAAAATGAGCAAGCCTGATATAAGTCATGTTCATGACGATGCAAATGTAACGAGATTTCGAACTGTTCTGTTGCACACGTTGGGACTCATTTTATTTTTCTACAAAAAACATTTGCCATGACGGGAATCGAACCCGGGCCGCCCTGCGTTACAAGGTAGATGCCTATCCGCTAGACCATTTGGGAAAACTTGATATGTACACCCTAAGATATCTAAGTGTCATTTCGATGAGGTCTGTAGCAGAGGCCATAGAGCACAGCAAACAAATAATCATGTGTTTAAATATCCTTGTCGTTTTGAAAAATTACCATTGTCACCTGCACAGGAATGCCATGCGGCCAACATTGAAGAAATGTGCTTCTCAAATCTGTCATTAACACTGTTTTCCACACGCTTTTTTCATTGCATTGCCATATAATCAATTGGTCATTGATACGTCACAAATAACGACAATGCGTCGAAAATTAAAGAAATGTAAACATGAATTATGTTATTACTGTCTAAGCATCGCAAAGCTGTATGCGTAAAGGCGTCTGACGTCACAGTGGCTTGCCTGAAACAAAGGAATCAGAGAAACATGTGCTTACAGGGGCGTCGAAGCGCCTTCTCCCGCTGATGGAGCAAAGTTGCTACAGTGACAAAGACAAGCTCCGCGCTCATGGGCAATTTATATGAGGCAACTGTGCTGCGAGTATCTAAGTAGTCGTCGTGCATGGATAAAATGCAATGTTTCAAACAGATCTGATGAATTCACCTACTTTGAAAAAGTGTGCGTTAGGGAGTTCTTTTGACACAAAGCGAAAATCTACAGTCAAGCGTCAATCAGCAGACAGCCGTGTGTTCTTTAGTCATGAGCCTGTTGTCAAAACGGCAGAAAAAAATGTTCACAAACGAAATATTGTTTCTACACTTAAAATGAACGAAGAAAAAATGAGCAAGCCTGATATAAGTCATGTTCATGACGATGCAAATGTAACGAGATTTCGAACTGTTCTGTTGCACACGTTGGGACTCATTTTATTTTTCTACAAAAAACATTTGCCATGACGGGAATCGAACCCGGGCCGCCCTGCGTTACAAGGTAGATGCCTATCCGCTAGACCATTTGGGAAAACTTGATATGTACACCCTAAGATATCTAAGTGTCATTTCGATGAGGTCTGTAGCAGAGGCCATAGAGCACAGCAAACAAATAATCATGTGTTGAAATATCCTTGTCGTTTTGAAAAATTACCATTGTCACCTGCACAGGAATGCCATGCGGCCAACATTGAAGAAATGTGCTTCTCAAATCTGTCATTAACACTGTTTTCCACACGCTTTTTTCATTGCATTGCCATATAATCAATTGGTCATTGATGCGTCACGAATAACGACAATGCGTCGAAAATTAAAGAAATGTAAACATGAATTATGTTATTACTGTCTAAGCATCGCAAAGCTGTATGCGTAAAGGCGTCTGACGTCACAGTGGCTTGCCTGAAACAAAGGAATTAGAGAAACATGTGCTTACAGGGGCGTCGAACCGCCTTCTCCCGCTGATGGAGCAAAGTTGCTACAGTGACAAAGACAAGCTCCGCGCTCATGGGCAATTTATATGGGGCAACTGTGCTGCGAGTATCTAAGCAGTCGTCGTGCATGGATAAAATGCAATGTTTCAAACAGATCTGATGAATTCACCTACTTTGAAAAAGTGTGCGTTAGGAAGTTCTTTTGACACAAAGCGAAAATCTACAGTCAAGCGTCAATCAGCAGACAGCCGTGTGTTCTTTAGTCATGAGCCTGTTGTCAAAACGGCAGAAAAAAATGGTCACAAACGAAATATTGTTTCTACACTTAAAATGAACAAAGAAAAAATTAGCTAGCCTGATATAAGTCATGTTCATGACGATGCAAATGTAACGAGATTTCGAACTGTTCTGTTGCACACGTTGGGACTCATTTTATTTTTCTACAAAAAACATTTGCCATGACGGGAATCGAACCCGGGCCGCCCTTCGTTACAAGGTAGATGCCTATCCGCTAGACCATTTGGGAAAACTTGATATGTACACCCTAAGATATCTAAGTGTCATTTCGATGAGGTCTGTAGCAGAGGCCATAGAGCACAGCAAACAAATAATCATGTGTTGAAATATCCTTGTCGTTTTGAAAAATTACCATTGTCACCTGCACAGGAATGCCATGCGGCCAACATTGAAGAAATGTGCTTCTCAAATCTGTCATTAACACTGTTTTCCACACGCTTTTTTCATTGCATTGCCATATAATCAATTGGTCATTGATGCGTCACGAATAACGACAATGCGTCGAAAATTAAAGAAATGTAAACATGAATTATGTTATTACTGTCTAAGCATCGCAAAGCTGTATGCGTAAAGGCGTCTGACGTCACAGTGGCTTGCCTGAAACAAAGGAATTAGAGAAACATGTGCTTACAGGGGCGTCGAACCGCCTTCTCCCGCTGATGGAGCAAAGTTGCTACAGTGACAAAGACAAGCTCCGCGCTCATGGGCAATTTATATGAGGCAACTGTGCTGCGAGTATCTAAGTAGTCGTCGTGCATGGATAAAATGCAATGTTTCAAACAGATCTGATGAATTCACCTACTTTGAAAAAGTGTGCGTTAGGGAGTTCTTTTGACACAAAGCGAAAATCTACAGTCAAGCGTCAATCAGCAGACAGTCGTGTGTTCTTTAGTAATGAGCCTGTTGTCAAAACGGCAGAAAAAAATGTTCACAATCGAAATATTGTTTCTACACTTAAAATGAACAAAGAAAAAATTAGCTAGCCTGATATAAGTCATGTTCATGACGATGCAAATGTAACGAGATTTCGAACTGTTCTGTTGCACACGTTGGGACTCATTTTATTTTTCTACAAAAAACATTTGCCATGACGGGAATCGAACCCGGGCCGCCCTGCGTTACAAGGTAGATGCCTATCCGCTAGACCATTTGGGAAAACTTGATATGTACACCCTAAGATATCTAAGTGTAATTTCGATGAGGTCTGTAGCAGAGGCCATAGAGCACAGCAAACAAATAATCATGTGTTTAAATATCCTTGTCGTTTTGAAAAATTACCATTGTCACCTGCACAGGAATGCCATGGGGCCAACATTGAAGAAATGTGCTTCTCAAATCTGTCATTAACACTGTTTTCCACACGCTTTTTTCATTGCATTGCCATATAATCAATTGGTCATTGATGCGTCACGAATAACGACAATGCGTCGAAAATTAAAGAAATGTAAACATGAATTATGTTATTACTGTCTAAGCATTGCAAAGCTGTATGCGTAAAGGCGTCTGACGTCACAGTGGCTTGCCTGAAACAAAGGAATTCGAGAAACATGTGCTTACAGGGGCGTCGAAGCGCCTTCTCCCGCTGATGGAGCAAAGTTGCTACAGTGACAAAGACAAGCTCCGCGCTCATGGGCAATTTATATGAGGCAACTGTGCTGCGAGTATCTAAGTAGTCGTCGTGCATGGATAAAATGCAATGTTTCAAACAGATCTGATGAATTCACCTACTTTGAAAAAGTGTGCGTTAGGGAGTTCTTTTGACACAAAGCGAAAATCTACAGTCAAGCGTCAATCAGCAGACAGCCGTGTGTTCTTTAGTAATGAGCCTGTTGTCAAAACGGCAGAAGAAAATGTTCACAAACGAAATATTGTTTCAACACTTAAAATGAACAAAGAAAAAATTAGCTAGCCTGATATAAGTCATGTTCATGACGATGCAAATGTAACGAGATTTCGAACTGTTCTGTTGCACACGTTGGGACTCATTTTATTTTTCTACAAAAAACATTTGCCATGACGGGAATCGAACCCGGGCCGCCCTGCGTTACAAGGTAGATGCCTATCCGCTAGACCATTTGGGAAGACTTGATATGTACACCCTAAGATATCTAAGTGTCATTTCGATGAGGTCTGTAGCAGAGGCCATAGAGCACAGCAAACAAATAATCATGTGTTTAAATATCCTTGTCGTTTTGAAAAATTACCATTGTCACCTGCACAGGAATGCCCTGCGGCCAACATTGAAGAAATGTGCTTCTCAAATCTGTCATTAACACTGTTTTCCACACGCTTTTTTCATTGCATTGCCATATAATCAATTGGTCATTGATGCGTCACGAATAACGACAATGCGTCGAAAATTAAAGAAATGTAAACATGAATTATGTTATTACTGTCTAAGCATCGCAAAGCTGTATGCGTAAAGGCGTCTGACGTCACAGTGGCTTGCCTGAAACAAAGGAATTATAGAAACATGTGCTTACAGGGGCGTCGAACCGCCTTCTCCCGCTGATGGAGCAAAGTTGCTACAGTGACAAAGACAAGCTCCGCGCTCATGGGCAATTTATATGGGGCAACTGTGCTGCGAGTATCTAAGCAGTCGTCGTGCATGGATAAAATGCAATGTTTCAAACAGATCTGATGAATTCACCTACTTTGAAAAAGTGTGCGTTAGGAAGTTCTTTTGACACAAAGCGAAAATCTACAGTCAAGCGTCAATCAGCAGACAGCCATGTGTTCTTTAGTCATGAGCCTGTTGTCAAAACGGCAGAAAAAAATTTTCACAAACGAAATATTGTTTCTACACTTAAAATGAACAAAGAAAAAATTAGCTAGCCTGATATAAGTCATGTTCATGACGATGCAAATGTAACGAGATTTCGAACTGTTCTGTTGCACACGTTGGGACTCACTTTATTTTTCTACAAAAATCCTTTGCCATGACGAGAATCGAACCCCGGCCACCCTGCGTTACAAGGCAGATTCCTATCCGCTAGACCATTTGGGAAGACTTGATATGTACACCCTAAGATATCTAAGTGTCATTTCGATGAGGTCTGTAGCAGAGGCCATAGAGCACAGCAAACAAATAATCATGTGTTTAAATATCCTTCTCGTTTTGAAAAATTACCATTGTCACCTGCACAGGAATGCCATGCGGCCAACATTGAAGAAATGTGCTTCTCAAATCTGTCATTAACACTGTTTTCCACACGCTTTTTTCATTGCATTGCCATATAATCAATTGGTCATTGATGCGTCACGAATAACGACAATGCGTCGAAAATTAAAGAAATGTAAACATGAATTATGTTATTACTGTCTAAGCATCGCAAAGCTGTATGCGTAAAGGCGTCTGACGTCACAGTGGCTTGCCTGAAACAAAGGAATTCGAGAAACATGTGCTTACAGGGGCGTCGAAGCGCCTTCTCCCGCTGATGGAGCAAAGTTGCTACAGTGACAAAGACAAGCTCCGCGCTCATGGGCAATTTATATGAGGCAACTGTGCTGCGAGTATCTAAGTAGTCGTCGTGCATGGATAAAATGCAATGTTTCAAACAGATCTGATGAATTCACCTACTTTGAAAAAGTGTGCGTTAGGGAGTTCTTTTGACACAAAGCGAAAATCTACAGTCAAGCGTCAATCAGCAGACAGCCGTGTGTTCTTTAGTAATGAGCCTGTTGTCAAAACGGCAGAAGAAAATGTTCACAAACGAAATATTGTTTCTACACTTAAAATGAACAAAGAAAAAATGAGCTAGCCTGATATAAGTCATGTTCATGACGATGCAAAAGTAACGAGATTTCGAACTGTTCTGTTGCACACGTTGGGACTCATTTTATTTTTCAACAAAAAACATTTGCCATGACGGGAATCGAACCCGGGCCGCCCTGCGTTACAAGGTAGATGCCTATCCGCTAGACCATTTGGGAAGACTTGATATGTACACCCTAAGATATCTAAGTGTCATTTCGATGAGGTCTGTAGCAGAGGCCATAGAGCACAGCAAACAAATAATCATGTGTTTAAATATCCTTGTCGTTTTGAAAAATTACCATTGTCACCTGCACAGGAATGCCATGGGGCCAACATTGAAGAAATGTGCTTCTCAAATCTGTCATTAACACTGTTTTCCACACGCTTTTTTCATTGCATTGCCATATAATCAATTGGTCATTGATGCGTCACGAATAACGACAATGCGTCGAAAATTAAAGAAATGTAAACATGAATTATGTTATTACTGTCTAAGCATCGCAAAGCTGTATGCGTAAAGGCGTCTGACGTCACAGTGGCTTGCCTGAAACAAAGGAATTAGAGAAACATGTGCTTACAGGGGCGTCGAAGCGCCTTCTCCCGCTGATGGAGCAAAGTTGCTACAGTGACAAAGACAAGCTCCGCGCTCATGGGCAATTTATATGAGGCAACTGTGCTGCGAGTATCTAAGTAGTCGTCGTGCATGGATAAAATGCAATGTTTCAAACAGATCTGATGAATTCACCTACTTTGAAAAAGTGTGCGTTAGGGAGTTCTTTTGACACAAAGCGAAAATCTACAGTCAAGCGTCAATCAGCAGACAGCCATGTGTTCTTTAGTCATGAGCCTGTTGTCAAAACGGCAGAAAAAAATGTTCACAAACGAAATATTGTTTCTACACTTAAAATGAACAAAGAAAAAATTAGCTAGCCTGATATAAGTCATGTTCATGACGATGCAAATGTAACGAGATTTCGAACTGTTCTGTTGCACACGTTGGGACTCATTTTATTTTTCTACAAAAATCCTTTGCCATGACGGGAATCGAACCCCGGCCACCCTGCGTTACAAGGCAGATTCCGATCCGCTAGACCATTTGGGAAGACTTGATATGTACACCCTAAGATATCTAAGTGTCATTTCGATGAGGTCTGTAGCAGAGGCCATAGAGCACAGCAAACAAATAATCATGTGTTTAAATATCCTTGTCGTTTTGAAAAATTACCATTGTCACCTGCACAGGAATGCCATGCGGCCAACATTGAAGAAATGTGCTTCTCAAATCTGTCATTAACACTGTTTTCCACACGCTTTTTTCATTGCATTGCCATATAATCAATTGGTCATTGATGCGTCACGAATAACGACAATGCGTCGAAAATTAAAGAAATGTAAACATGAATTATGTTATTACTGTCTAAGCATCGCAAAGCTGTATGCGTAAAGGCGTCTGACGTCACAGTGGCTTGCCTGAAACAAAGGAATTCGAGAAACATGTGCTTACAGGGGCGTCGAAGCGCCTTCTCCCGCTGATGGAGCAAAGTTGCTACAGTGACAAAGACAAGCTCCGCGCTCATGGGCAATTTATATGAGGCAACTGTGCTGCGAGTATCTAAGTAGTCGTCGTGCATGGATAAAATGCAATGTTTCAAACAGATCTGATGAATTCACCTACTTTGAAAAAGTGTGCGTTAGGGAGTTCTTTTGACACAAAGCGAAAATCTACAGTCAAGCGTCAATCAGCAGACAGCCGTGTGTTCTTTAGTAATGAGCCTGTTGTCAAAACGGCAGAAGAAAATGTTCACAAACGAAATATTGTTTCTACACTTAAAATGAACAAAGAAAAAATGAGCTAGCCTGATATAAGTCATGTTCATGACGATGCAAAAGTAACGAGATTTCGAACTGTTCTGTTGCACACGTTGGGACTCATTTTATTTTTCTACAAAAAACATTTGCCATGACGGGAATCGAACCCGGGCCGCCCTGCGTTACAAGGTAGATGCCTATCCGCTAGACCATTTGGGAAGACTTGATATGTACACCCTAAGATATCTAAGTGTCATTTCGATGAGGTCTGTAGCAGAGGCCATAGAGCACAGCAAACAAATAATCATGTGTTTAAATATCCTTGTCGTTTTGAAAAATTACCATTGTCACCTGCACAGGAATGCCATGGGGCCAACATTGAAGAAATGTGCTTCTCAAATCTGTCATTAACACTGTTTTCCACACGCTTTTTTCATTGCATTGCCATATAATCAATTGGTCATTGATGCGTCACGAATAACGACAATGCGTCGAAAATTAAAGAAATGTAAACATGAATTATGTTATTACTGTCTAAGCATCGCAAAGCTGTATGCGTAAAGGCGTCTGACGTCACAGTGGCTTGCCTGAAACAAAGGAATTAGAGAAACATGTGCTTACAGGGGCGTCGAAGCGCCTTCTCCCGCTGATGGAGCAAAGTTGCTACAGTGACAAAGACAAGCTCCGCGCTCATGGGCAATTTATATGAGGCAACTGTGCTGCGAGTATCTAAGTAGTCGTCGTGCATGGATAAAATGCAATGTTTCAAACAGATCTGATGAATTCACCTACTTTGAAAAAGTGTGCGTTAGGGAGTTCTTTTGACACAAAGCGAAAATCTACAGTCAAGCGTCAATCAGCAGACAGCCATGTGTTCTTTAGTCATGAGCCTGTTGTCAAAACGGCAGAAAAAAATGTTCACAAACGAAATATTGTTTCTACACTTAAAATGAACAAAGAAAAAATTAGCTAGCCTGATATAAGTCATGTTCATGACGATGCAAATGTAACGAGATTTCGAACTGTTCTGTTGCACACGTTGGGACTCATTTTATTTTTCTACAAAAATCCTTTGCCATGACGGGAATCGAACCCCGGCCACCCTGCGTTACAAGGCAGATTCCGATCCGCTAGACCATTTGGGAAGACTTGATATGTACACCCTAAGATATCTAAGTGTCATTTCGATGAGGTCTGTAGCAGAGGCCATAGAGCACAGCAAAGAAATAATCATGTGTTTAAATATCCTTGTCGTTTTGAAAAATTACCATTGTCACCTGCACAGGAATGCCATGCGGCCAACATTGAAGAAATGTGCTTCTCAAATCTGTCATTAACACTGTTTTCCACACGCTTTTTTCATTGCATTGCCATATAATCAATTGGTCATTGATGCGTCACGAATAACGACAATGCGTCGAAAATTAAAGAAATGTAAACATGAATTATGTTATTACTGTCTAAGCATCGCAAAGCTGTATGCGTAAAGGCGTCTGACGTCACAGTGGCTTGCCTGAAACAAAGGAATTAGAGAAACATGTGCTTACAGGGGCGTCGAACCGCCTTCTCCCGCTGATGGAGCAAAGTTGCTACAGTGACAAAGACAAGCTCCGCGCTCATGGGCAATTTATATGAGGCAACTGTGCTGCGAGTATCTAAGTAGTCGTCGTGCATGGATAAAATGCAATGTTTCAAACAGATCTGATGAATTCACCTACTTTGAAAAAGTGTGCGTTAGGGAGTTCTTTTGACACAAAGCGAAAATCTACAGTCAAGCGTCAATCAGCAGACAGCCGTTTGTTCTTTAGTCATGAGCCTGTTGTCAAAACGGCAGAAAAAAATGTTCACAAACGAAATATTGTTTCTACACTTAAAATGAACAAAGAAAAAATTAGCTAGCCTGATATAAGTCATGTTCATGACGATGCAAATGTAACGAGATTTCGAACTGTTCTGTTGCACACGTTGGGACTCATTTTATTTTTCTACAAAAATCCTTTGCCAAGACGGGAATCGAACCCGGGCAGCCCTGCGTTACAAGGCAGATTCCTATCCGCTAGACCATTTGGGAAGACTTGATATGTACACCCTAAGATATCTAAGTGTCATTTCGATGAGGTCTGTAGCAGAGGCCATAGAGCACAGCAAACAAATAATCATGTGTTTAAATATCCTTGTCGTTTTGAAAAATTACCATTGTCACCTGCACAGGAATGCCATGCGGCCAACATTGAAGAAATGTGCTTCTCAAATCTGTCATTAACACTGTTTTCCACACGCTTTTTTCATTGCATTGCCATATAATCAATTGGTCATTGATGCGTCACGAATAACGACAATGCGTCGAAAATTAAAGAAATGTAAACATGAATTATGTTATTACTGTCTAAGCATCGCAAAGCTGTATGCGTAAAGGCGTCTGACGTCACAGTGGCTTGCCTGAAACAAAGGAATTAGAGAAACATGTGCTTACAGGGGCGTCGAACCGCCTTCTCCCGCTGATGGAGCAAAGTTGCTACAGTGACAAAGACAAGCTCCGCGCTCATGGGCAATTTATATGGGGCAACTGTGCTGCGAGTATCTAACTAGTCGTCGTGCATGGATAAAATGCAATGTTTCAAACAGATCTGATGAATTCACCTACTTTGAAAAAGTGTGCGTTAGGGAGTTCTTTTGACACAAAGCGAAAATCTACAGTCAAGCGTCAATCAGCAGACAGCCATGTGTTCTTTAGTCATGAGCCTGTTGTCAAAACGGCAGAAAAAAATGTTCACAAACGAAATATTGTTTCTACACTTAAAATGAACAAAGAAAAAATTAGCTAGCCTGATATAAGTCATGTTCATGACGATGCAAATGTAACGAGATTTCGAACTGTTCTGTTGCACACGTTGGGACTCATTTTATTTTTCTACAAAAATCCTTTGCCATGACGGGAATCGAACCCCGGCCACCCTGCGTTACAAGGCAGATTCCGATCCCCTAGACCATTTGGGAAGACTTGATATGTACACCCTAAGATATCTAAGTGTCATTTCGATGAGGTCTGTAGCAGAGGCCATAGAGCACAGCAAACAAATAATCATGTGTTTAAATATCCTTGTCGTTTTGAAAAATTACCATTGTCACCTGCACAGGAATGCCATGCGGCCAACATTGAAGAAATGTGCTTCTCAAATCTGTCATTAACACTGTTTTCCACACGCTTTTTTCATTGCATTGCCATATAATCAATTGGTCATTGATGCGTCACGAATAACGACAATGCGTCGAAAATTAAAGAAATGTAAACATGAATTATGTTATTACTGTCTAAGCATCGCAAAGCTGTATGCGTAAAGGCGTCTGACGTCACAGTGGCTTGCCTGAAACAAAGGAATTCGAGAAACATGTGCTTACAGGGGCGTCGAAGCGCCTTCTCCCGCTGATGGAGCAAAGTTGCT
This sequence comes from Argentina silus, assembly GCF_951799395.1. Lineage (NCBI taxonomy): Eukaryota > Metazoa > Chordata > Actinopteri > Argentiniformes > Argentinidae > Argentina > Argentina silus. The sequence goes on along the minus strand of NW_028152657.1, from coordinate 535,282 downwards.
ACAGTGACAAAGACAAGCTCCGCGCTCATGGGCAATTTATATGAGGCAACTGTGCTGCGAGTATCTAAGTAGTCGTCGTGCATGGATAAAATGCAATGTTTCAAACAGATCTGATGAATTCACCTACTTTGAAAAAGTGTGCGTTAGGGAGTTCTTTTGACACAAAGCGAAAATCTACAGTCAAGCGTCAATCAGCAGACAGCCGTGTGTTCTTTAGTAATGAGCCTGTTGTCAAAACGGCAGAAGAAAATGTTCACAAACGAAATATTGTTTCTACACTTAAAATGAACAAAGAAAAAATGAGCTAGCCTGATATAAGTCATGTTCATGACGATGCAAATGTAACGAGATTTCGAACTGTTCTGTTGCACACGTTGGGACTCATTTTATTTTTCTACAAAAAACATTTGCCATGACGGGAATCGAACCCGGGCCGCCCTGCGTTACAAGGTAGATGCCTATCCGCTAGACCATTTGGGAAGACTTGATATGTACACCCTAAGATATCTAAGTGTCATTTCGATGAGGTCTGTAGCAGAGGCCATAGAGCACAGCAAACAAATAATCATGTGTTTAAATATCCTTGTCGTTTTGAAAAATTACCATTGTCACCTGCACAGGAATGCCCTGCGGCCAACATTGAAGAAATGTGCTTCTCAAATCTGTCATTAACACTGTTTTCCACACGCTTTTTTCATTGCATTGCCATATAATCAATTGGTCATTGATGCGTCACGAATAACGACAATGCGTCGAAAATTAAAGAAATGTAAACATGAATTATGTTATTACTGTCTAAGCATCGCAAAGCTGTATGCGTAAAGGCGTCTGACGTCACAGTGGCTTGCCTGAAACAAAGGAATTAGAGAAACATGTGCTTACAGGGGCGTCGAACCGCCTTCTCCCGCTGATGGAGCAAAGTTGCTACAGTGACAAAGACAAGCTCCGCGCTCATGGGCAATTTATATGAGGCAACTGTGCTGCGAGTATCTAAGTAGTCGTCGTGCATGGATAAAATGCAATGTTTCAAACAGATCTGATGAATTCACCTACTTTGAAAAAGTGTGCGTTAGGGAGTTCTTTTGACACAAAGCGAAAATCTACAGTCAAGCGTCAATCAGCAGACAGCCGTTTGTTCTTTAGTCATGAGCCTGTTGTCAAAACGGCAGAAAAAAATGTTCACAAACGAAATATTGTTTCTACACTTAAAATGAACAAAGAAAAAATTAGCTAGCCTGATATAAGTCATGTTCATGACGATGCAAATGTAACGAGATTTCGAACTGTTCTGTTGCACACGTTGGGACTCATTTTATTTTTCTACAAAAATCCTTTGCCAAGACGGGAATCGAACCCGGGCCGCCCTGCGTTACAAGGCAGATTCCTATCCGCTAGACCATTTGGGAAGACTTGATATGTACACCCTAAGATATCTAAGTGTCATTTCGATGAGGTCTGTAGCAGAGGCCATAGAGCACAGCAAACAAATAATCATGTGTTTAAATATCCTTGTCGTTTTGAAAAATTACCATTGTCACCTGCACAGGAATGCCATGCGGCCAACATTGAAGAAATGTGCTTCTCAAATCTGTCATTAACACTGTTTTCCACACGCTTTTTTCATTGCATTGCCATATAATCAATTGGTCATTGATGCGTCACGAATAACGACAATGCGTCGAAAATTAAAGAAATGTAAACATGAATTATGTTATTACTGTCTAAGCATCGCAAAGCTGTATGCGTAAAGGCGTCTGACGTCACAGTGGCTTGCCTGAAACAAAGGAATTAGAGAAACATGTGCTTACAGGGGCGTCGAACCGCCTTCTCCCGCTGATGGAGCAAAGTTGCTACAGTGACAAAGACAAGCTCCGCGCTCATGGGCAATTTATATGGGGCAACTGTGCTGCGAGTATCTAAGCAGTCGTCGTGCATGGATAAAATGCAATGTTTCAAACAGATCTGATGAATTCACCTACTTTGAAAAAGTGTGCGTTAGGAAGTTCTTTTGACACAAAGCGAAAATCTACAGTCAAGCGTCAATCAGCAGACAGCCTTGTGTTCTTTAGTCATGAGCCTGTTGTCAAAACGGCAGAAAAAAATGGTCACAAACGAAATATTGTTTCTACACTTAAAATGAACAAAGAAAAAATTAGCTAGCCTGATATAAGTCATGTTCATGACGATGCAAATGTAACGAGATTTCGAACTGTTCTGTTGCACACGTTGGGACTCATTTTATTTTTCTACAAAAAACATTTGCCATGACGGGAATCGAACCCGGGCCGCCCTGCGTTACAAGGTAGATGCCTATCCGCTAGACCATTTGGGAAAACTTGATATGTACACCCTAAGATATCTAAGTGTCATTTCGATGAGGTCTGTAGCAGAGGCCATAGAGCACAGCAAACAAATAATCATGTGTTTAAATATCCTTGTCGTTTTGAAAAATTACCATTGTCACCTGCACAGGAATGCCATGGGGCCAACATTGAAGAAATGTGCTTCTCAAATCTGTCATTAACACTGTTTTCCACACGCTTTTTTCATTGCATTGCCATATAATCAATTGGTCATTGATGCGTCACGAATAACGACAATGCGTCGAAAATTAAAGAAATGTAAACATGAATTATGTTATTACTGTCTAAGCATCGCAAAGCTGTATGCGTAAAGGCGTCTGACGTCACAGTGGCTTGCCTGAAACAAAGGAATTAGAGAAACATGTGCTTACAGGGGCGTCGAAGCGCCTTCTCCCGCTGATGGAGCAAAGTTGCTACAGTGACAAAGACAAGCTCCGCGCTCATGGGCAATTTATATGAGGCAACTGTGCTGCGAGTATCTAAGTAGTCGTCGTGCATGGATAAAATGCAATGTTTCAAACAGATCTGATGAATTCACCTACTTTGAAAAAGTGTGCGTTAGGGAGTTCTTTTGACACAAAGCGAAAATCTACAGTCAAGCGTCAATCAGCAGACAGTCGTGTGTTCTTTAGTAATGAGCCTGTTGTCAAAACGGCAGAAAAAAATGTTCACAAACGAAATATTGTTTCTACACTTAAAATGAACAAAGAAAAAATTAGCTAGCCTGATATAAGTCATGTTCATGACGATGCAAATATAACGAGATATCGAACTGTTCTGTTGCACACGTTGGGACTCATTTTATTTTTCTACAAAAACCCTTTGCCAAGACGGGAATCGAACCCGGGCCGCCCTGCGTTACAAGGCAGATTCCTATCCGCTAGACCATTTGGGAAGACTTGATATGTACACCCTAAGATATCTAAGTGTCATTTCGATGAGGTCTGTAGCAGAGGCCATAGAGCACAGCAAACAAATAATCATGTGTTTAAATATCCTTGTCGTTTTGAAAAATTACCATTGTCACCTGCACAGGAATGCCCTGCAGCCAACATTGAAGAAATGTGCTTCTCAAATCTGTCATTAACACTGTTTTCCACACGCTTTTTTCATTGCATTGCCATATAATCAATTGGTCATTGATGCGTCACGAATAACGACAATGCGTCGAAAATTAAAGAAATGTAAACATGAATTATGTTATTACTGTCTAAGCATCGCAAAGCTGTATGCGTAAAGGCGTCTGACGTCACAGTGGCTTGCCTGAAACAAAGGAATTAGAGAAACATGTGCTTACAGGGGCGTCGAACCGCCTTCTCCCGCTGATGGAGCAAAGTTGCTACAGTGACAAAGACAAGCTCCGCGCTCATGGGCAATTTATATGGGGCAACTGTGCTGCGAGTATCTAAGCAGTCGTCGTGCATGGATAAAATGCAATGTTTCAAACAGATCTGATGAATTCACCTACTTTGAAAAAGTGTGCGTTAGGAAGTTCTTTTGACACAAAGCGAAAATCTACAGTCAAGCGTCAATCAGCAGACAGCCGTGTGTTCTTTAGTCATGAGCCTGTTGTCAAAACGGCAGAAAAAAATGGTCACAAACGAAATATTGTTTCTACACTTAAAATGAACAAAGAAAAAATTAGCTAGCCTGATATAAGTCATGTTCATGACGATGCAAATGTAACGAGATTTCGAACTGTTCTGTTGCACACGTTGGGACTCATTTTATTTTTCTACAAAAAACATTTGCCATGACGGGAATCGAACCCGGGCCGCCCTGCGTTACAAGGTAGATGCCTATCCGCTAGACCATTTGGGAAGACTTGATATGTACACCCTAAGATATCTAAGTGTCATTTCGATGAGGTCTGTAGCAGAGGCCATAGAGCACAGCAAACAAATAATCATGTGTTTAAATATCCTTGTCGTTTTGAAAAATTACCATTGTCACCTGCACAGGAATGCCCTGCGGCCAACATTGAAGAAATGTGCTTCTCAAATCTGTCATTAACACTGTTTTCCACACGCTTTTTTCATTGCATTGCCATATAATCAATTGGTCATTGATGCGTCACGAATAACGACAATGCGTCGAAAATTAAAGAAATGTAAACATGAATTATGTTATTACTGTCTAAGCATCGCAAAGCTGTATGCGTAAAGGCGTCTGACGTCACAGTGGCTTGCCTGAAACAAAGGAATTAGAGAAACATGTGCTTACAGGGGCGTCGAACCGCCTTCTCCCGCTGATGGAGCAAAGTTGCTACAGTGACAAAGACAAGCTCCGCGCTCATGGGCAATTTATATGAGGCAACTGTGCTGCGAGTATCTAAGTAGTCGTCGTGCATGGATAAAATGCAATGTTTCAAACAGATCTGATGAATTCACCTACTTTGAAAAAGTGTGCGTTAGGGAGTTCTTTTGACACAAAGCGAAAATCTACAGTCAAGCGTCAATCAGCAGACAGCCGTTTGTTCTTTAGTCATGAGCCTGTTGTCAAAACGGCAGAAAAAAATGTTCACAAACGAAATATTGTTTCTACACTTAAAATGAACAAAGAAAAAATTAGCTAGCCTGATATAAGTCATGTTCATGACGATGCAAATGTAACGAGATTTCGAACTGTTCTGTTGCACACGTTGGGACTCATTTTATTTTTCTACAAAAACCCTTTGCCAAGACGGGAATCGAACCCGGGCCGCCCTGCGTTACAAGGCAGATTCCTATCCGCTAGACCATTTGGGAAGACTTGATATGTACACCCTAAGATATCTAAGTGTCATTTCGATGAGGTCTGTAGCAGAGGCCATAGAGCACAGCAAACAAATAATCATGTGTTTAAATATCCTTGTCGTTTTGAAAAATTACCATTGTCACCTGCACAGGAATGCCCTGCAGCCAACATTGAAGAAATGTGCTTCTCAAATCTGTCATTAACACTGTTTTCCACACGCTTTTTTCATTGCATTGCCATATAATCAATTGGTCATTGATGCGTCACGAATAACGACAATGCGTCGAAAATTAAAGAAATGTAAACATGAATTATGTTATTACTGTCTAAGCATCGCAAAGCTGTATGCGTAAAGGCGTCTGACGTCACAGTGGCTTGCCTGAAACAAAGGAATTAGAGAAACATGTGCTTACAGGGGCGTCAAACCGCCTTCTCCCGCTGATGGAGCAAAGTTGCTACAGTGACAAAGACAAGCTCCGCGCTCATGGGCAATTTATATGGGGCAACTGTGCTGCGAGTATCTAAGCAGTCGTCGTGCATGGATAAAATGCAATGTTTCAAACAGATCTGATGAATTCACCTACTTTGAAAAAGTGTGCGTTAGGAAGTTCTTTTGACACAAAGCGAAAATCTACAGTCAAGCGTCAATCAGCAGACAGCCGTGTGTTCTTTAGTCATGAGCCTGTTGTCAAAACGGCAGAAAAAAATGGTCACAAACGAAATATTGTTTCTACACTTAAAATGAACAAAGAAAAAATTAGCTAGCCTGATATAAGTCATGTTCATGACGATGCAAATGTAACGAGATTTCGAACTGTTCTGTTGCACACGTTGGGACTCATTTTATTTTTCTACAAAAAACATTTGCCATGACGGGAATCGAACCCAGGCCGCCTTGCGTTACAAGGTAGATGCCTATCCGCTAGACCATTTGGGAAGACTTGATATGTACACCCTAAGATATCTAAGTGTCATTTCGATGAGGTCTGTAGCAGAGGCCATAGAGCATAGCAAACAAATAATCATGTGTTTAAATATCCTTGTCGTTTTGAAAAATTACCATTGTCACCTGCACAGGAATGCCCTGCGGCCAACATTGAAGAAATGTGCTTCTCAAATCTGTCATTAACACTGTTTTCCACACGCTTTTTTCATTGCATTGCCATATAATCAATTGGTCATTGATGCGTCACGAATAACGACAATGCGTCGAAAATTAAAGAAATGTAAACATGAATTATGTTATTACTGTCTAAGCATCGCAAAGCTGTATGCGTAAAGGCGTCTGACGTCACAGTGGCTTGCCTGAAACAAAGGAATTAGAGAAACATGTGCTTACAGGGGCGTCGAACCGCCTTCTCCCGCTGATGGAGCAAAGTTGCTACAGTGACAAAGACAAGCTCCGCGCTCATGGGCAATTTATATGGGGCAACTGTGCTGCGAGTATCTAAGCAGTCGTCGTGCATGGATAAAATGCAATGTTTCAAACAGATCTGATGAATTCACCTACTTTGAAAAAGTGTGCGTTAGGAAGTTCTTTTGACACAAAGCGAAAATCTACAGTCAAGCGTCAATCAGCAGACAGCCGTGTGTTCTTTAGTCATGAGCCTGTTGTCAAAACGGCAGAAAAAAATGGTCACAAACGAAATATTGTTTCTACACTTAAAATGAACAAAGAAAAAATTAGCTAGCCTGATATAAGTCATGTTCATGACGATGCAAATGTAACGAGATTTCGAACTGTTCTGTTGCACACGTTGGGACTCATTTTATTTTTCTACAAAAAACATTTGCCATGACGGGAATCGAACCCGGGCCGCCCTGCGTTACAAGGTAGATGCCTATCCGCTAGACCATTTGGGAAAACTTGATATGTACACCCTAAGATATCTAAGTGTCATTTCGATGAGGTCTGTAGCAGAGGCCATAGAGCACAGCAAACAAATAATCATGTGTTTAAATATCCTTGTCGTTTTGAAAAATTACCATTGTCACCTGCACAGGAATGCCATGGTGCCAACATTGAAGAAATGTGCTTCTCAAATCTGTCATTAACACTGTTTTCCACACGCTTTTTTCATTGCATTGCCATATAATCAATTGGTCATTGATGCGTCACGAATAACGACAATGCGTCGAAAATTAAAGAAATGTAAACATGAATTATGTTATTACTGTCTAAGCATCGCAAAGCTGTATGCGTAAAGGCGTCTGACGTCACAGTGGCTTGCCTGAAACAAAGGAATTAGAGAAACATGTGCTTACAGGGGCGTCGAACCGCCTTCTCCCGCTGATGGAGCAAAGTTGCTACAGTGACAAAGACAAGCTCCGCGCTCATGGGCAATTTATATGGGGCAACTGTGCTGCGAGTATCTAAGCAGTCGTCGTGCATGGATAAAATGCAATGTTTCAAACAGATCTGATGAATTCACCTACTTTGAAAAAGTGTGCGTTAGGAAGTTCTTTTGACACAAAGCGAAAATCTACAGTCAAGCGTCAATCAGCAGACAGCCGTGTGTTCTTTAGTCATGAGCCTGTTGTCAAAACGGCAGAAAAAAATGGTCACAAACGAAATATTGTTTCTACACTTAAAATGAACAAAGAAAAAATTAGCTAGCCTGATATAAGTCATGTTCATGACGATGCAAATGTAACGAGATTTCGAACTGTTCTGTTGCACACGTTGGGACTCATTTTATTTTTCTACAAAAAACATTTGCCATGACGGGAATCGAACCCGGGCCGCCCTGCGTTACAAGGTAGATGCCTATCCGCTAGACCATTTGGGAAAACTTGATATGTACACCCTAAGATATCTAAGTGTCATTTCGATGAGGTCTGTAGCAGAGGCCATAGAGCACAGCAAACAAATAATCATGTGTTTAAATATCCTTGTCGTTTTGAAAAATTACCATTGTCACCTGCACAGGAATGCCATGGTGCCAACATTGAAGAAATGTGCTTCTCAAATCTGTCATTAACACTGTTTTCCACACGCTTTTTTCATTGCATTGCCATATAATCAATTGGTCATTGATGCGTCACGAATAACGACAATGCGTCGAAAATTAAAGAAATGTAAACATGAATTATGTTATTACTGTCTAAGCATCGCAAAGCTGTATGCGTAAAGGCGTCTGACGTCACAGTGGCTTGCCTGAAACAAAGGAATTAGAGAAACATGTGCTTACAGGGGCGTCGAAGCGCCTTCTCCCGCTGATGGAGCAAAGTTGCTACAGTGACAAAGACAAGCTCCGCGCTCATGGGCAATTTATATGAGGCAACTGTGCTGCGAGTATCTAAGTAGTCGTCGTGCATGGATAAAATGCAATGTTTCAAACAGATCTGATGAATTCACCTACTTTGAAAAAGTGTGCGTTAGGGAGTTCTTTTGACACAAAGCGAAAATCTACAGTCAAGCGTCAATCAGCAGACAGCCGTGTGTTCTTTAGTAATGAGCATGTTGTCAAAACGGCAGAAGAAAATGTTCACAAACGAAATATTGTTTCTACACTTAAAATGAACAAAGAAAAAATTAGCTAGCCTGATATAAGTCATGTTCATGACGATGCAAATGTAACGAGATTTCGAACTGTTCTGTTGCACACGTTGGGACTCATTTTATTTTTCTACAAAAAACATTTGCCATGACGGGAATCGAACCCAGGCCGCCCTGCGTTACAAGGTAGATGCCTATCCGCTAGACCATTTGGGAAGACTTGATATGTACACCCTAAGATATCTAAGTGTCATTTCGATGAGGTCTGTAGCAGAGGCCATAGAGCATAGCAAACAAATAATCATGTGTTTAAATATCCTTGTCGTTTTGAAAAATTACCATTGTCACCTGCACAGGAATGCCCTGCGGCCAACATTGAAGAAATGTGCTTCTCAAATCTGTCATTAACACTGTTTTCCACACGCTTTTTTCATTGCATTGCCATATAATCAATTGGTCATTGATGCGTCACGAATAACGACAATGCGTCGAAAATTAAAGAAATGTAAACATGAATTATGTTATTACTGTCTAAGCATCGCAAAGCTGTATGCGTAAAGGCGTCTGACGTCACAGTGGCTTGCCTGAAACAAAGGAATTAGAGAAACATGTGCTTACAGGGGCGTCGAACCGCCTTCTCCCGCTGATGGAGCAAAGTTGCTACAGTGACAAAGACAAGCTCCGCGCTCATGGGCAATTTATATGAGGCAACTGTGCTGCGAGTATCTAAGTAGTCGTCGTGCATGGATAAAATGCAATGTTTCAAACAGATCTGATGAATTCACCTACTTTGAAAAAGTGTGCGTTAGGAAGTTCTTTTGACACAAAGCGAAAATCTACAGTCAAGCGTCAATCAGCAGACAGTCGTGTGTTCTTTAGTAATGAGCCTGTTGTCAAAACGGCAGAAAAAAATGTTCACAAACGAAATATTGTTTCTACACTTAAAATGAACAAAGAAAAAATTAGCTAGCCTGATATAAGTCATGTTCATGACGATGCAAATGTAACGAGATATCGAACTGTTCTGTTGCACACGTTGGGACTCATTTTATTTTTCTACAAAAATCCATTGCCATGACGGCAATCGAACCCGGGCCGCCCTGCGTGACAAGGCAGATTCCTATCCGCTAGACCATTTGGGAAGACTTGATATGTACACCCTAAGATATCTAAGTGTCATTTCGATGAGGTCTGTAGCAGAGGCCATAGAGCACAGCAAACAAATAATCATGTGTTTAAATATCCTTGTCGTTTTGAAAAATTACCATTGTCACCTGCACAGGAATGCCCTGCGGCCAACATTGAAGAAATGTGCTTCTCAAATCTGTCATTAACACTGTTTTCCACACGCTTTTTTCATTGCATTGCCATATAATCAATTGGTCATTGATGCGTCACGAATAACGACAATGCGTCGAAAATTAAAGAAATGTAAACATGAATTATGTTATTACTGTCTAAGCATCGCAAAGCTGTATGCGTAAAGGCGTCTGACGTCACAGTGGCTTGCCTGAAACAAAGGAATTAGAGAAACATGTGCTTCCAGGGGCGTCGAACCGCCTTCTCCCGCTGATGGAGCAAAGTTGCTACAGTGACAAAGACAAGCTCCGCGCTCATGGGCAATTTATATGAGGCAACTGTGCTGCGAGTATCTAAGTAGTCGTCTTGCATGGATAAAATGCAATGTTTCAAACAGATCTGATGAATTCACCTACTTTGAAAAAGTGTGCGTTAGGGAGTTCTTTTGACACAAAGCGAAAATCTACAGTCAAGCGTCAATCAGCAGACAGTCGTGTGTTCTTTAGTAATGAGCCTGTTGTCAAAACGGCAGAAAAAAATGTTCACAAACGAAATATTGTTTCTACACTTAAAATGAACAAAGAAAAAATTAGCTAGCCTGATATAAGTCATGTTCATGACGATGCAAATGTAACGAGATATCGAACTGTTCTGTTGCACACGTTGGGACTCATTTTATTTTTCTACAAAAATCCTTTGCCATGACGGGAATCGAACCCGGGCCGCCCTGCGTGACAAGGCAGATTCCTATCCGCTAGACCATTTGGGAAGACTTGATATGTACACCCTAAGATATCTAAGTGTCATTTCGATGAGGTCTGTAGCAGAGGCCATAGAGCACAGCAAACAAATAATCATGTGTTTAAATATCCTTGTCGTTTTGAAAAATTACCATTGTCACCTGCACAGGAATGCCCTGCGGCCAACATTGAAGAAATGTGCTTCTCAAATCTGTCATTAACACTGTTTTCCACACGCTTTTTTCATTGCATTGCCATATAATCAATTGGTCATTGATGCGTCACAAATAACGACAATGCGTCGAAAATTAAAGAAATGTAAACATGAATTATGTTATTACTGTCTAAGCATCGCAAAGCTGTATGCGTAAAGGCGTCTGACGTCACAGTGGCTTGCCTGAAACAAAGGAATTAGAGAAACATGTGCTTACAGGGGCGTCGAACCGCCTTCTCCCGCTGATGGAGCAAAGTTGCTACAGTGACAAAGACAAGCTCCGCGCTCATGGGCAATTTATATGGGGCAACTGTGCTGCGAGTATCTAAGCAGTCGTCGTGCATGGATAAAATGCAATGTTTCAAACAGATCTGATGAATTCACCTACTTTGAAAAAGTGTGCGTTAGGAAGTTCTTTTGACACAAAGCGAAAATCTACAGTCAAGCGTCAATCAGCAGACAGCCTTGTGTTCTTTAGTCATGAGCCTGTTGTCAAAACGGCAGAAAAAAATGGTCACAAACGAAATATTGTTTCTACACTTAAAATGAACAAAGAAAAAATTAGCTAGCCTGATATAAGTCATGTTCATGACGATGCAAATGTAACGAGATTTCGAACTGTTCTGTTGCACACGTTGGGACTCATTTTATTTTTCTACAAAAATCCTTTGCCATGACGGGAATCGAACCCGGGCCGCCCTGCGTGACAAGGCAGATTCCTATCCGCTAGACCATTTGGGAAGACTTGATATGTACACCCTAAGATATCTAAGTGTCATTTCGATGAGGTCTGTAGCAGAGGCCATAGAGCACAGCAAACAAATAATCATGTGTTTAAATATCCTTGTCGTTTTGAAAAATTACCATTGTCACCTGCACAGGAATGCCCTGCGGCCAACATTGAAGAAATGTGCTTCTCAAATCTGTCATTAACACTGTTTTCCACACGCTTTTTTCATTGCATTGCCATATAATCAATTGGTCATTGATGCGTCACGAATAACGACAATGCGTCGAAAATTAAAGAAATGTAAACATGAATTATGTTATTACTGTCTAAGCATCGCAAAGCTGTATGCGTAAAGGCGTCTGACGTCACAGTGGCTTGCCTGAAACAAAGGAATTAGAGAAACATGTGCTTACAGGGGCGTCGAACCGCCTTCTCCCGCTGATGGAGCAAAGTTGCTACAGTGACAAAGACAAGCTCCGCGCTCATGGGCAATTTATATGAGGCAACTGTGCTGCGAGTATCTAAGTAGTCGTCGTGCATGGATAAAATGCAATGTTTCAAACAGATCTGATGAATTCACCTACTTTGAAAAAGTGTGCGTTAGGGAGTTCTTTTGACACAAAGCGAAAATCTACAGTCAAGCGTCAATCAGCAGACAGTCGTGTGTTCTTTAGTAATGAGCCTGTTGTCAAAACGGCAGAAAAAAATGTTCACAAACGAAATATTGTTTCTACACTTAAAATGAACAAAGAAAAAATTAGCTAGCCTGATATAAGTCATGTTCATGACGATGCAAATATAACGAGATATCGAACTGTTCTGTTGCACACGTTGGGACTCATTTTATTTTTCTACAAAAATCCTTTGCCATGACGGGAATCGAACCCGGGCCGCCCTGCGTGACAAGGCAGATTCCTATCCGCTAGACCATTTGGGAAGACTTGATATGTACACCCTAAGATATCTAAGTGTCATTTCGATGAGGTCTGTAGCAGAGGCCATAGAGCACAGCAAACAAATAATCATGTGTTTAAATATCCTTGTCGTTTTGAAAAATTACCATTGTCACCTGCACAGGAATGCCCTGCGGCCAACATTGAAGAAATGTGCTTCTCAAATCTGTCATTAACACTGTTTTCCACACGCTTTTTTCATTGCATTGCCATATAATCAATTGGTCATTGATGCGTCACGAATAACGACAATGCGTCGAAAATTAAAGAAATGTAAACATGAATTATGTTATTACTATCTAAGCATCGCAAAGCTGTATGCGTAAAGGCGTCTGACGTCACAGTGGCTTGCCTGAAACAAAGGAATTAGAGAAACATGTGCTTACAGGGGCGTCGAACCGCCTTCTCCCGCTGATGGAGCAAAGTTGCTACAGCGACAAAGACAAGCTCCGCGCTCATGGGCAATTTATATGAGGCAACTGTGCTGCGAGTATCTAAGTAGTCGTCGTGCATGGATAAAATGCAATGTTTCAAACAGATCTGATGAATTCACCTACTTTGAAAAAGTGTGCGTTAGGGAGTTCTTTTGACACAAAGCGAAAATCTACAGTCAAGCGTCAATCAGCAGACAGCCGTGTGTTCTTTAGTCATGAGCCTGTTGTCAAAACGGCAGAAAAAAATGTTCACAAACGAAATATTGTTTCTACACTTAAAATGAACAAAGAAAAAATGAGCTAGCCTGATATAAGTCATGTTCATGACGATGCAAATGTAACGAGATTTCGAACTGTTCTGTTGCACACGTTGGGACTCATTTTATTTTTCTACAAAAATCCTTTGCCAAGACGGGAATCGAACCCGGGCCGCCCTGCGTAACAAGGCAGATTCCTATCCGCTAGACCATTTGGGAAGACTTGATATGTACACCCTAAGATATCTAAGTGTCATTTCGATGAGGTCTGTAGCAGAGGCCATAGAGCACAGCAAACAAATAATCATGTGTTTAAATATCCTTGTCGTTTTGAAAAATTACCATTGTCACCTGCACAGGAATGCCATGCGGCCAACATTGAAGAAATGTGCTTCTCAAATCTGTCATTAACACTGTTTTCCACACGCTTTTTTCATTGCATTGCCATATAATCAATTGGTCATTGATGCGTCACAAATAACGACAATGCGTCGAAAATTAAAGAAATGTAAACATGAATTATGTTATTACTGTCTAAGCATCGCAAAGCTGTATGCGTAAAGGCGTCTGACGTCACAGTGGCTTGCCTGAAACAAAGGAATTAGAGAAACATGTGCTTACAGGGGCGTCGAACCGCCTTCTCCCGCTGATGGAGCAAAGTTGCTACAGTGACAAAGACAAGCTCCGCGCTCATGGGCAATTTATATGGGGCAACTGTGCTGCGAGTATCTAAGCAGTCGTCGTGCATGGATAAAATGCAATGTTTCAAACAGATCTGATGAATTCACCTACTTTGAAAAAGTGTGCGTTAGGAAGTTCTTTTGACACAAAGCGAAAATCTACAGTCAAGCGTCAATCAGCAGACAGCCTTGTGTTCTTTAGTCATGAGCCTGTTGTCAAAACGGCAGAAAAAAATGGTCACAAACGAAATATTGTTTCTACACTTAAAATGAACAAAGAAAAAATTAGCTAGCCTGATATAAGTCATGTTCATGACGATGCAAATGTAACGAGATTTCGAACTGTTCTGTTGCACACGTTGGGACTCATTTTATTTTTCTACAAAAATCCTTTGCCATGACGGGAATCGAACCCGGGCCGCCCTGCGTGACAAGGCAGATTCCTATCCGCTAGACCATTTGGGAAGACTTGATATGTACACCCTAAGATATCTAAGTGTCATTTCGATGAGGTCTGTAGCAGAGGCCATAGAGCACAGCAAACAAATAATCATGTGTTTAAATATCCTTGTCGTTTTGAAAAATTACCATTGTCACCTGCACAGGAATGCCCTGCGGCCAACATTGAAGAAATGTGCTTCTCAAATCTGTCATTAACACTGTTTTCCACACGCTTTTTTCATTGCATTGCCATATAATCAATTGGTCATTGATGCGTCACGAATAACGACAATGCGTCGAAAATTAAAGAAATGTAAACATGAATTATGTTATTACTGTCTAAGCATCGCAAAGCTGTATGCGTAAAGGCGTCTGACGTCACAGTGGCTTGCCTGAAACAAAGGAATTAGAGAAACATGTGCTTACAGGGGCGTCGAACCGCCTTCTCCCGCTGATGGAGCAAAGTTGCTACAGTGACAAAGACAAGCTCCGCGCTCATGGGCAATTTATATGAGGCAACTGTGCTGCGAGTATCTAAGTAGTCGTCGTGCATGGATAAAATGCAATGTTTCAAACAGATCTGATGAATTCACCTACACTGTAAAACCGAACAGTACAAGCTGGTTAAAAAAGATGAGATGTATTAACTCATAATTTAAAAACGAACTGTTTCAACACAAACGGGCTGAGTCATTTTAACAAATTTCCAGTTTTAAGTTTACAGTCATTTACTTCTTTGATGATTATGATGTATTGTACTCAAATCATCTGACAGCAACTCTTAATCCACGTGATGACGTCACATACGTCCTTACGTGCTTCGACGTGCCTCTCCGGCCAAACTGTAAGTTTGTCCGCCATTACTGCCACACGCGCTTGCGGAACATCTATCATCTTAGATTTTCCTTGGTCGTCCTGCTCTGGTGAGTTATATCTTGGTTTGCATTTCATAATTTGCGTTGAATTACTTTGTTCATTAAATGCATATGTCTCAGTTCAAACCTAGAACAGCGGTTAGCATATCTGCCTCAGTAAAAGTGGAAAAAAATTCAAAAGTTGAAACCAGTATTTTAATTTGTTCCTCCACTGAAGTGGACAGTATTAACGTTATCTTTCATTAATTGTGCATACTTTAAACTTTTTCCACCATTAAACAGCGGCATGTGACAACATTTTTACTTAGCATGCCTGTTTCAGTAATAAAGGTTGCAGCCTGTCTAACTTTTAATTCTCTCTTTCTGTCTGTCTGTCTCTCTCTCTCTCTCTCTGCAGGCTGAAACTGAAGCAACAGGGCCTTCAATCTGGTATGTCTACTGAACATAATGTCATGTAAAACTTCGCCCCGTTTTCATTCTATATGTTAGAGTCGTAAATCTTTGGGATAATTTTGGTTTTGCAATGGCTTGGAGGTGCAAACTTTGTGCTACTGTCTTTGATAAAAGGACACAGTTGCTTGAACACTATCGTTTGCATCATAGCAATTTCTCCTCAGTCAGTCCATTGCCTTGTCTCTATGATGACTGTGTCTGCACATTTCATTCATTAAATGCATTGAAAACTCACTTAACCCGGTTACATACTCAGACAGTAGTGCAAAGTGACAATCTGGTGGGATGTGTGTCATTTGTCTGTGCTGTGTGTAAAATCAAACAACCTTTTAATGACAAAACTCTTCTTAGTCATTTAAGGACACATTTAAAACAGAATGAGATGGTGGATTGTCCATTCACAAATTGTCACTACCGTACTAATGTGTATTCCTCCTTCAATGCTCACAAAAGTAGGACTCATCCAGACTGTGAAGTCTCAGCTTTTAAGACCGAGATTATCTTGACAGAAACTGACTGCCAACCAGTTCAGAGCCAAGATGAATCTGATGAAGCTGGTCCCTCTTTTCTTGAGCTGGATGCTCCAGAGTGTAATCCTCCTGAGTCTGGATTTGACAGTGGTGAATTGCAAGCTCAACTGAGAAACAACTTGGCTTCTTTGTTCTTGAAAATGCACAGTGTTCTGCATGTATCAGAGATGGCGATACAAAACATAATTGAAAATTTGGCACTAATATTCACATTGTCCAAACCCCTTGTGAGAGACTCAATCATCGAGGTTTTAGGAGAGCATAGTCAGTCTATAAATGATGCTCTTCTTAATGAAATTGTGGAAGCTGTCATGAAAAGTAATGTTTTTGTCAGCACTACTGCTGAGGGTGCAGAGTTGTCCACTGCTAAGCGGAGGAAAGCATTTGTAAGGAGTAACTACCCTCTGGTAATGCCAGTACAGTATGCTGTGGATTCCACTGGGCACACAGCAGTGTATGTTCCAGTACTACAGATGCTTCAAATAATGTTTAAAAATACAGATCTTCTTGACAAGATTCAAGAAGCTAAACCATCACCACCTGGAATGTACATGTCTCATGAAGATGGAACATATTTCAAAGAAAATCCATTGTTGTCAGCAACAGGAGAGTTGAAGTTGTCACTGATTTTGTATGTGGATGACATTGAGCTAGCTAATCCTTTAGGCACAGCTAGGAAGATCCACAAGCTTTGTGCAGTATACTGGTTGCTAGCCAATGTACCCAGTATGTATCGGTCCAGCCTTCATGTCATACAGCTAGCTCTGCTGTGCAAAGTACCTGATTTGCAGAGTTGCGGTTATGAAAGTGTCCTTTCACCTTTGTTGAAAGATTTGAGAACTCTTGAGCAGGATGGCATCTTTATTGAACCTGTCGGCCAATGTGTAAAAGGCACTGTCATGTGTGTTGCAGCTGATAATTTGGCTGCTCATGGTCTTGCAGGCTTTGTACAGTGCTTCAGAGGAGATTACACCTGCAGATTTTGTGTCTGTACTGCAGCTCAGATACAGTCCAAAGAAGTTTCTGAAGGAGAGTTTTCCATGAGAACAGGGACCTGCCATGATCTTCATGTGCAGAATGTTGTGCAAGGAGAAAATGTGTCTCATTTTGGCGTTAAGGGTGAGTGCGCTCTCAGTAAGACATTGCAGCATTTTCATCCGATTTCTGGTTTCCCGCCTGATATACTTCACAACCTTTTTGAGGGTATTGTGCCAGTGGAGTTGGCCTTGTGCATCCGTGAGATGATTCGTCTGAAGTACTTCACACTTGAATATCTAAACACAAAGATTCGCACATTTCCATATCAGCACTCTGATAGGCTTGACAAACCACATCCAATCCCAAAAACTTTTGCTGCCAAATTAAGCATTGGTGGGAATGGGCATGAAAATTCCACTCTGCTGAGGTTATTGCCTCTTATGGTAGGAAGTAAAGTTCCTGAAGGAGATGAAACATGGGCCATATTGATGGACCTGAAAGACATTGTGCAGCTGGTGTTGTCCCCATCTTTCACAGAGGAATCCATCCAGTACATGCAGGCTAAAATAAGTGATCACAGACAGGGTCTTCAAGCAGTGTTTCCAGACTTTAAGCTCCGACCCAAACATCATTACATTGAGCATTACCCAGAACTGACAAAGCGTTTTGGGCCACTTGTTAACCTGTGGACCATGAGGTTTGAGGGGAAACATCGGTTTTTCAAGAGGGTGATACACGACACACAGAATTTCAAGAATGTCTTGAAAACTCTTGCAACCAGGCATCAGCATATGATGGCATATCACCTCAATGCGCCATCTTTTTTCAGACCCCACACACAAGCCTCAAGTGTCACCTCGGTCCAAGTCCAAACACTGCCACAAGTGGCCAAAGACTTCATACAGACAAAGACAGACAGCCAAAACATATACAGTACATCAAAGGTCTCCATAAATGGCACAGAGTTTGCAAAAGGAATGTTTGTTTCTGCAGGCCAGACTGGAGGACTTCCAAAATTCAGCAGAATTGAACATGTACTGCTTGTGAACAACTCTGTGTCTTTTCTTTGCAGGGACTTCGAGTGCTGGTACATTGAGCATTTAAGATCATTTGAGCTGACATCTACAGGCAACTTCTTTGTGCATCAGCTGTCAGACTTAAATGACACAGTAAGCCACACAGCATACATTATTGATGGGCATTTGATGTTGACGCAAAAAAGATTTATTTTGATCAGAGACTTGCAGCATTAAAATGTATTTAGAAGCAGGCACCTGTACTGTACCATAGTGCTGGGCAATATGGACAAAATCAAATATCAAGATATTTTGACAAAATACCCCTATTAATATTTCAACAATATTGTAGGGATGATTGTTTGTGCTTTCACAAAATATTTACACAATGAGTTTTGATAAATAATTATCAGTAATTAGGATATAATGACTAAGTGGGTACAGGGAAATAATAGAACAGCTAGATCAGATTGTAATGCAGCCTTTAAACCAGGAAATGACAAAACTTATGCCATATCACCATATGACCATATCTGGTCTCATATCATGATATCCTTACATTGCCCAGCTCTATTATACAGTCCCTTGAAACAGTGCCCTCTGCTTGAAATAATGACTTGCACCAATCATAAACAATGATTTTCGTTGAAAACTGAAACATGAAGGAAATTGTTGGCAATTCTTTTCAGCCAAATGGTTCTCATTAATGAATTCTGTCTCTCTTTTCCTTCTTAATGATAGGAAATGGCAGCTCAAAACTTCCTTCTTCATGTCCATACCTCCCCAGACATTGTTAGAAAGATGACTTTAAGTTCACGTCCAGAATCTGTGGATGAGCTAAAAATGATGATGAAAGAAAAGTTTAGGCTAGACGAAGACTTTAGCCTAGCATACCAAGATCCAGATTTTGATGGGCAGTTATGTTCACTTGTAGACATTGAAGAACTTCCACAGAAGGCTGTACTGAAAGTGATCAGGTCCGAGAGTGATGCCAGTTCAGTAGCATCAGATGACACAATAATATTGCCTCATGCTATGACTCCAGCCAGGGCTGAAAGATGGCCTGATGTTTTTCCAGTGCCAACTTTTTCTCATGACGTAGAATTCTTACTTGGTGAAGGAAATGCTACATATGAGAGAACAGGGAGAACTCTTAGATTATCTAAGGGACAAAAGCATGATATTCTTGAGAGCCTTGCTAACAAAATGCATAGCTTCACAGCATACCCTGAGGATAAGCACTTGTCAGTGGTAGCAGAAGCACTTGTTACCAAGCATCCCTGTCTTAAAGAGCCAGGATCTCAGACAGGATGGTATGGTTGGAAAAATAGTCTGAAGTTTAAAATGGGAAACTACCGCAGTAAGTTGAGTCGTGCAGGGATTTTTGAGGTAGTTGTAAATTCTGGGAAGAGGAGCAGAAACAACCCAGACAGACAAGCTCCCCATGCTAACATCAAAAGAGCAAAGAGGGCAGAGGTGAATTTCCTCCCTAATTTCCCAAGAGGTGAAGATGCTGCAAGCCTTGAACAAATGAGACTCCAAATCGTGGATGAAGTGAAGATGAGTGACAAGAACCTTCTCCTGATTGGAAAGTTGATGCAGACCACCTTTGCCCTGCGGCGCAAAGAGGTCATCGGTGATGAGCCACTTGTCGGTGAGATCCTGGAACGCTGGCCTGCCCTCAAAATTGAGTCACAGGTAATATGTTTCTTACAACACACATTTGAGTAGATGTATTAAATATAATTATTTTGTGTGGCTGTGTCGGTGAGAACTTAAACAGTCTTCCTCTAATATAGATTAATTTTTCTCCAAAAGCTAACAAGTGGCCATAGTATGTCAGTGTACAGGCATTAGTGTGGCAGTTTCCATTGCCATGTGTCTTATTTTTCCTTCTCGGAAAGGACACATATACAATACTCTGATTTAAACAGTCATTTTATTTTTTTTACAGATCTGTGCAGAGTTTCACAGAATCTCAAACATCAACCTGAAGAACTGCTTCTATGCTGAGTTGGATCAACACACCCCCCGTTTTCTGAGCTTGTTCAGGAAGAAAGCTGCACGCACAGGGAAAGTAGCAGAAGTCCTCAGTGAGATCTTCAGGATTTATGACCTCCAGGTACGTTGTGTAAGCTTCTTGGTGCTTGATAATGACGCTACAGTAGAGTTTTCTTTATATTTGGTAGGACTCTGACCTCTAAAGACATAGGAGGGCTCATTGTTATATTACAGTGTTGTGTGGCTATGCTGTCTACCAGCCATAGTAAAGCAAGAATATGTTCTCACACCCAAGGAACAAGTTGACGTCTATGTCAGACGTGCTGCTGTCCTCCGTGCTCTCCCTGCATATTTGCAGGAGAATGACTCCGGATTTCTGAAGCAATGGGATGTAAGTATATTATGGGATGTCAGTATATTATTTTTGGTCAAAGAGTTACATTTTTTCTGTTACTCGAATCTAGAAAATCTAGTGAGTAAATTTGAAAAACTCAAAGGATATGTTTCTTTCCAGAAAGCATGACCTGGTTACTCAAGATAAGAGCTTATATACACACATACATACATACATACATACATACATACATAGTGGCTGTTAAGTATCTTTGGGAAATAGCTGAGGCAGTTTGGGGTCACAGGTAACATCTCTGTTCTTGTCTGCAGATGTCGCAGTCTGATGAACCAAACATCGACGACATACCAGTTGGGCTCCTCTTGATCAGTGCCAATTCAACAGATGCCACATTCTTCTGCCCAGAGAGGATTGCAGTCGTGCTTGAGGGTAACATGGTTATTGATCTCCCCACAATCGCTGACGCATTTGTCATGCTTTTTGCACTGATTTATGCGCTGCATCTAAGTTACCCAAAAGCCTTGGCCAATACATTTGACTTTACCCAGAAAGTCTTGATGGGCCTGGACTCCCTGGAGGATGGGAAGCTGAAGCCTAGGGTGTTGAGCCTTAAAAATGCCATTTTGGCAGTGGAGTAATTTCAAGTGTATGGACAAACAAAAACAAGGTTGCTCCTTTACTTGATAGACTTTTTTTTTCTTTTTTCAAAAACCTCTTAGAGATATGTTTCGACAGTATTCTCAGTGAATTTTGAATGTGTTACTGTTCAAAAGTGATTTTTGATGTAGTGTTTGTACTGTATAACATGTATAGCCATTTCTGTTATTTCTGTGTATAACAGAAATGGCTACAGCAGTACAAATATATTTTTTTGGAAAACAGTTTATGTTTTGGAGTAATGTAAAACAAGTAGCTTCTTAGTAGTGCGTTCATTTTTGCTATACTGTTTGTACTGCTGTAGCCATTTCTGTGATATCGTTAATGTATGGGTGATGATCAATGAACAGAACTGTTTATGATAATATTGGATTTTAAAGGGATAGTTCGGTTTTTTTTACAGGAAGTTGTATGACATCCTCACCATCAGTGTCGTGCATCAACAGTGACTTTTCCCCCACTGCGTCCTGTGAGCAGAGTTCTGGCCCGGTTTTGGTGTTGAAGTAGGGATGATTTTTCTTTTTCTCCCCCCAGAAAAATTGTGTATTCACATATCTGTTTGTCCACTCATAAATGTGGTGGTTCTTTCCTCCGGCCATTTCCTTAGGCCTTTGCACTGTTTTATAAGTACTACCAGTACTGTATTTTTGATGTTAATGTTGGAGTGTTTGTACTGTATGGAAGTGAATAGGGTTGGAGATATCCTATATATGGTGACAGTTAACGATCAGATATATTGCCATGTTCATAAGCATCTAATTCCTTTTATTTTTATATACATAATGGTTATGGCAATATTGGATTACTATAATTTTGGCATCAGTGTGATGAAATGCCTTGACTTGTCGGGTATTTAAAACCACAAGATTTTTGTTTAAAAATGTTCACGATGTATATCAGTATCATGATAAAACTTACCTGTACCATGAAAGGAGTTCATTGTCCACTTCTAGAAGTGATAATCCTCTTGCCATTTTCCAAAGGTACTTGCACTGTCACTTTGCTGTTACTTGCTGTTACTTAATAAAAGACTGTATTTCTTGTCTGTATAACTTGTATTTAAATTATGTAAGTCTGTTTTTAATGTTTACTCAAAGTATGTTTGTATTTTGTAGTCAAAGCTACTTAATACAATTTATTGTATTATTAAATATCACGTTCATGGAATTTTAAGTTACAACTAAGTGAAATATTTAAGTATATTGAACTTAAATAAGTTAAGTTAATTTAAAGTGAACATTGTCTTGCTAAGAAATTAAATGTTTTCTGTTAAACGTAACAAATATGTTTTAGTTAGTTCTACTTAATTTTAATTAGTACTCTGAAAACAAAAATACTGAGTAGAAATAACAAAATTAAGAAGAGTTTCTTAACTTGAAAAATTTAGTAAGTTTCACTCAAAATTACCTAGTAAAAAGTACTTAACCAAATATGTTTATTTAACCTACAAAATTGAGTAAGTGTCACTTAAAATGTTTTATGTAATCAGTTACAACAATTTTTTTGAGTTGAATTAACTTATCGGGTTTTACAGTGTACTTTGAAAAAGTGTGCGTTAGGGAGTTCTTTTGACACAAAGCGAAAATCTACAGTCAAGCGTCAATCAGCAGACAGTCGTGTGTTCTTTAGTAATGAGCCTGTTGTCAAAACGGCAGAAAAAAATGTTCACAAACGAAATATTGTTTCTACACTTAAAATGAACAAAGAAAAAATTAGCTAGCCTGATATAAGTCATGTTCATGACGATGCAAATATAACGAGATATCGAACTGTTCTGTTGCACACGTTGGGACTCATTTTATTTTTCTACAAAAATCCTTTGCCATGACGGGAATCGAACCCGGGCCGCCCTGCGTGACAAGGCAGATTCCTATCCGCTAGACCATTTGGGAAGACTTGATATGTACACCCTAAGATATCTAAGTGTCATTTCGATGAGGTCTGTAGCAGAGGCCATAGAGCACAGCAAACAAATAATCATGTGTTTAAATATCCTTGTCGTTTTGAAAAATTACCATTGTCACCTGCACAGGAATGCCCTGCGGCCAACATTGAAGAAATGTGCTTCTCAAATCTGTCATTAACACTGTTTTCCACACGCTTTTTTCATTGCATTGCCATATAATCAATTGGTCATTGATGCGTCACGAATAACGACAATGCGTCGAAAATTAAAGAAATGTAAACATGAATTATGTTATTACTATCTAAGCATCGCAAAGCTGTATGCGTAAAGGCGTCTGACGTCACAGTGGCTTGCCTGAAACAAAGGAATTAGAGAAACATGTGCTTACAGGGGCGTCGAACCGCCTTCTCCCGCTGATGGAGCAAAGTTGCTACAGCGACAAAGACAAGCTCCGCGCTCATGGGCAATTTATATGAGGCAACTGTGCTGCGAGTATCTAAGTAGTCGTCGTGCATGGATAAAATGCAATGTTTCAAACAGATCTGATGAATTCACCTACTTTGAAAAAGTGTGCGTTAGGGAGTTCTTTTGACACAAAGCGAAAATCTACAGTCAAGCGTCAATCAGCAGACAGCCGTGTGTTCTTTAGTCATGAGCCTGTTGTCAAAACGGCAGAAAAAAATGTTCACAAACGAAATATTGTTTCTACACTTAAAATGAACAAAGAAAAAATGAGCTAGCCTGATATAAGTCATGTTCATGACGATGCAAATGTAACGAGATTTCGAACTGTTCTGTTGCACACGTTGGGACTCATTTTATTTTTCTACAAAAATCATTTGCCATGACGTGAATCGAACCCGGGCCGCCCTGCGTGACAAGGCAGATTCCTATCCGCTAGACCATTTGGGAAGACTTGATATGTACACCCTAAGATATCTAAGTGTCATTTCGATGAGGTCTGTAGCAGAGGCCATAGAGCACAGCAAACAAATAATCATGTGTTTAAATATCCTTGTCGTTTTGAAAAATTACCATTGTCACCTGCACAGGAATGCCATGCGGCCAACATTGAAGAAATGTGCTTCTCAAATCTGTCATTAACACTGTTTTCCACACGCTTTTTTCATTGCATTGCCATATAATCAATTGGTCATTGATGCGTCACGAATAACGACAATGCGTCGAAAATTAAAGAAATGTAAACATGAATTATGTTATTACTGTCTAAGCATCGCAAAGCTGTATGCGTAAAGGCGTCTGACGTCACAGTGGCTTGCCTGAAACAAAGGAATTAGAGAAACATGTGCTTACAGGGGCGTCGAACCGCCTTCTCCCGCTGATGGAGCAAAGTTGCTACAGTGACAAAGACAAGCTCCGCGCTCATGGGCAATTTATATGAGGCAACTGTGCTGCGAGTATCTAAGTAGTCGTCGTGCATGGATAAAATGCAATGTTTCAAACAGATCTGATGAATTCACCTACTTTGAAAAAGTGTGCGTTAGGGAGTTCTTTTGACACAAAGCGAAAATCTACAGTCAAGCGTCAATCAGCAGACAGTCGTGTGTTCTTTAGTAATGAGCCTGTTGTCAAAACGGCAGAAAAAAATGTTCACAAACGAAATATTGTTTCTACACTTAAAATGAACAAAGAAAAAATTAGCTAGCCTGATATAAGTCATGTTCATGACGATGCAAATATAACGAGATATCGAACTGTTCTGTTGCACACGTTGGGACTCATTTTATTTTTCTACAAAAATCCTTTGCCATGACGGGAATCGAACCCGGGCCGCCCTGCGTGACAAGGCAGATTCCTATCCGCTAGACCATTTGGGAAGACTTGATATGTACACCCTAAGATATCTAAGTGTCATTTCGATGAGGTCTGTAGCAGAGGCCATAGAGCACAGCAAACAAATAATCATGTGTTTAAATATCCTTGTCGTTTTGAAAAATTACCATTGTCACCTGCACAGGAATGCCCTGCGGCCAACATTGAAGAAATGTGCTTCTCAAATCTGTCATTAACACTGTTTTCCACACGCTTTTTTCATTGCATTGCCATATAATCAATTGGTCATTGATGCGTCACGAATAACGACAATGCGTCGAAAATTAAAGAAATGTAAACATGAATTATGTTATTACTATCTAAGCATCGCAAAGCTGTATGCGTAAAGGCGTCTGACGTCACAGTGGCTTGCCTGAAACAAAGGAATTAGAGAAACATGTGCTTACAGGGGCGTCGAACCGCCTTCTCCCGCTGATGGAGCAAAGTTGCTACAGCGACAAAGACAAGCTCCGCGCTCATGGGCAATTTATATGAGGCAACTGTGCTGCGAGTATCTAAGTAGTCGTCGTGCATGGATAAAATGCAATGTTTCAAACAGATCTGATGAATTCACCTACTTTGAAAAAGTGTGCGTTAGGGAGTTCTTTTGACACAAAGCGAAAATCTACAGTCAAGCGTCAATCAGCAGACAGCCGTGTGTTCTTTAGTCATGAGCCTGTTGTCAAAACGGCAGAAAAAAATGTTCACAAACGAAATATTGTTTCTACACTTAAAATGAACAAAGAAAAAATGAGCTAGCCTGATATAAGTCATGTTCATGACGATGCAAATGTAACGAGATTTCGAACTGTTCTGTTGCACACGTTGGGACTCATTTTATTTTTCTACAAAAATCATTTGCCATGACGTGAATCGAACCCGGGCCGCCCTGCGTGACAAGGCAGATTCCTATCCGCTAGACCATTTGGGAAGACTTGATATGTACACCCTAAGATATCTAAGTGTCATTTCGATGAGGTCTGTAGCAGAGGCCATAGAGCACAGCAAACAAATAATCATGTGTTTAAATATCCTTGTCGTTTTGAAAAATTACCATTGTCACCTGCACAGGAATGCCATGCGGCCAACATTGAAGAAATGTGCTTCTCAAATCTGTCATTAACACTGTTTTCCACACGCTTTTTTCATTGCATTGCCATATAATCAATTGGTCATTGATGCGTCACAAATAACGACAATGCGTCGAAAATTAAAGAAATGTAAACATGAATTATGTTATTACTGTCTAAGCATCGCAAAGCTGTATGCGTAAAGGCGTCTGACGTCACAGTGGCTTGCCTGAAACAAAGGAATTAGAGAAACATGTGCTTACAGGGGCGTCGAACCGCCTTCTCCCGCTGATGGAGCAAAGTTGCTACAGTGACAAAGACAAGCTCCGCGCTCATGGGCAATTTATATGGGGCAACTGTGCTGCGAGTATCTAAGCAGTCGTCGTGCATGGATAAAATGCAATGTTTCAAACAGATCTGATGAATTCACCTACTTTGAAAAAGTGTGCGTTAGGAAGTTCTTTTGACACAAAGCGAAAATCTACAGTCAAGCGTCAATCAGCAGACAGCCGTGTGTTCTTTAGTCATGAGCCTGTTGTCAAAACGGCAGAAAAAAATGGTCACAAACGAAATATTGTTTCTACACTTAAAATGAACAAAGAAAAAATTAGCTAGCCTGATATAAGTCATGTTCATGACGATGCAAATGTAACGAGATTTCGAACTGTTCTGTTGCACACGTTGGGACTCATTTTATTTTTCTACAAAAAACATTTGCCATGACGGGAATCGAACCCGGGCCGCCCTGCGTTACAAGGTAGATGCCTATCCGCTAGACCATTTGGGAAAACTTGATATGTACACCCTAAGATATCTAAGTGTCATTTCGATGAGGTCTGTAGCAGAGGCCATAGAGCACAGCAAACAAATAATCATGTGTTTAAATATCCTTGTCGTTTTGAAAAATTACCATTGTCACCTGCACAGGAATGCCATGCGGCCAACATTGAAGAAATGTGCTTCTCAAATCAGTCATTAACACTGTTTTCCACACGCTTTTTTCATTGCATTGCCATATAATCAATTGGTCATTGATGCGTCACAAATAACGACAATGCGTCGAAAATTAAAGAAATGTAAACATGAATTATGTTATTACTGTCTAAGCATCGCAAAGCTGTATGCGTAAAGGCGTCTGACGTCACAGTGGCTTGCCTGAAACAAAGGAATTAGAGAAACATGTGCTTACAGGGGCGTCGAACCGCCTTCTCCCGCTGATGGAGCAAAGTTGCTACAGTGACAAAGACAAGCTCCGCGCTCATGGGCAATTTATATGGGGCAACTGTGCTGCGAGTATCTAAGCAGTCGTCGTGCATGGATAAAATGCAATGTTTCAAACAGATCTGATGAATTCACCTACTTTGAAAAAGTGTGCGTTAGGAAGTTCTTTTGACACAAAGCGAAAATCTACAGTCAAGCGTCAATCAGCAGACAGCCGTGTGTTCTTTAGTCATGAGCCTGTTGTCAAAACGGCAGAAAAAAATGGTCACAAACGAAATATTGTTTCTACACTTAAAATGAACAAAGAAAAAATTAGCTAGCCTGATATAAGTCATGTTCATGACGATGCAAATGTAACGAGATTTCGAACTGTTCTGTTGCACACGTTGGGACTCATTTTATTTTTCTACAAAAAACATTTGCCATGACGGGAATCGAACCCGGGCCGCCCTGCGTTACAAGGTAGATGCCTATCCGCTAGACCATTTGGGAAAACTTGATATGTACACCCTAAGATATCTAAGTGTCATTTCGATGAGGTCTGTAGCAGAGGCCATAGAGCACAGCAAACAAATAATCATGTGTTTAAATATCCTTGTCGTTTTGAAAAATTACCATTGTCACCTGCACAGGAATGCCATGCGGCCAACATTGAAGAAATGTGCTTCTCAAATCAGTCATTAACACTGTTTTCCACACGCTTTTTTCATTGCATTGCCATATAATCAATTGGTCATTGATGCGTCACAAATAACGACAATGCGTCGAAAATTAAAGAAATGTAAACATGAATTATGTTATTACTGTCTAAGCATCGCAAAGCTGTATGCGTAAAGGCGTCTGACGTCACAGTGGCTTGCCTGAAACAAAGGAATCAGAGAAACATGTGCTTACAGGGGCGTCGAAGCGCCTTCTCCCGCTGATGGAGCAAAGTTGCTACAGTGACAAAGACAAGCTCCGCGCTCATGGGCAATTTATATGAGGCAACTGTGCTGCGAGTATCTAAGTAGTCGTCGTGCATGGATAAAATGCAATGTTTCAAACAGATCTGATGAATTCACCTACTTTGAAAAAGTGTGCGTTAGGGAGTTCTTTTGACACAAAGCGAAAATCTACAGTCAAGCGTCAATCAGCAGACAGCCGTGTGTTCTTTAGTCATGAGCCTGTTGTCAAAACGGCAGAAAAAAATGTTCACAAACGAAATATTGTTTCTACACTTAAAATGAACAAAGAAAAAATGAGCAAGCCTGATATAAGTCATGTTCATGACGATGCAAATGTAACGAGATTTCGAACTGTTCTGTTGCACACGTTGGGACTCATTTTATTTTTCTACAAAAAATATTTGCCATGACGGGAATCGAACCCGGGCCGCCCTGCGTTACAAGGTAGATGCCTATCCGCTAGACCATTTGGGAAAACTTGATATGTACACCCTAAGATATCTAAGTGTCATTTCGATGAGGTCTGTAGCAGAGGCCATAGAGCACAGCAAACAAATAATCATGTGTTTAAATATCCTTGTCGTTTTGAAAAATTACCATTGTCACCTGCACAGGAATGCCATGCGGCCAACATTGAAGAAATGTGCTTCTCAAATCTGTCATTAACACTGTTTTCCACACGCTTTTTTCATTGCATTGCCATATAATCAATTGGTCATTGATGGGTCACGAATAACGACAATGCGTCGAAAATTAAAGAAATGTAAACATGAATTATGTTATTACTGTCTAAGCATCGCAAAGCTGTATGCGTAAAGGCGTCTGACGTCACAGTGGCTTGCCTGAAACAAAGGAATTAGAGAAACATGTGCTTACAGGGGCGTCGAACCGCCTTCTCCCGCTGATGGAGCAAAGTTGCTACAGTGACAAAGACAAGCTCCGCGCTCATGGGCAATTTATATGGGGCAACTGTGCTGCGAGTATCTAAGCAGTCGTCGTGCATGGATAAAATGCAATGTTTCAAACAGATCTGATGAATTCACCTACTTTGAAAAAGTGTGCGTTAGGAAGTTCTTTTGACACAAAGCGAAAATCTACAGTCAAGCGTCAATCAGCAGACAGCCGTGTGTTCTTTAGTCATGAGCCTGTTGTCAAAACGTAGGAAAAAAATGGTCACAAACGAAATATTGTTTCTACACTTAAAATGAACAAAGAAAAAATGAGCTAGCCTGATATAAGTCATGTTCATGACGATGCAAATGTAACGAGATTTCGAACTGTTCTGTTGCACACGTTGGGACTCATTTTATTTTTCTACAAAAAACATTTGCCATGACGGGAATCGAACCCGGGCCGCCCTGCGTTACAAGGTAGATGCCTATCCGATAGACCATTTGGGAAAACTTGATATGTACACCCTAAGATATCTAAGTGTCATTTCGATGAGGTCTGTAGCAGAGGCCATAGAGCACAGCAAACAAATAATCATGTGTTTAAATATCCTTGTCGTTTTGAAAAATTACCATTGTCACCTGCACAGGAATGCCATGCGGCCAACATTGAAGAAATGTGCTTCTCAAATCTGTCATTAACACTGTTTTCCACACGCTTTTTTCATTGCATTGCCATATAATCAATTGGTCATTGATGCGTCACGAATAACGACAATGCGTCGAAAATTAAAGAAATGTAAACATGAATTATGTTATTACTGTCTAAGCATCGCAAAGCTGTATGCGTAAAGGCGTCTGACGTCACAGTGGCTTGCCTGAAACAAAGGAATTAGAGAAACATGTGCTTACAGGGGCGTCGAACCGCCTTCTCCCGCTGATGGAGCAAAGTTGCTACAGTGACAAAGACAAGCTCCGCGCTCATGGGCAATTTATATGGGGCAACTGTGCTGCGAGTATCTAAGCAGTCGTCGTGCATGGATAAAATGCAATGTTTCAAACAGATCTGATGAATTCACCTACTTTGAAAAAGTGTGCGTTAGGAAGTTCTTTTGACACAAAGCGAAAATCTACAGTCAAGCGTCAATCAGCAGACAGCCGTGTGTTCTTTAGTCATGAGCCTGTTGTCAAAACGGCAGAAAAAAATGGTCACAAACGAAATATTGTTTCTACACTTAAAATGAACAAAGAAAAAATGAGCTAGCCTGATATAAGTCATGTTCATGACGATGCAAATGTAACGAGATTTCGAACTGTTCTGTTGCACACGTTGGGACTCATTTTATTTTTCTACAAAAAACATTTACCATGACGGGAATCGAACCCGGGCCGCCCTGCGTTACAAGGTAGATGCCTATCCGCTAGACCATTTGGGAAAACTTGATATGGACACCCTAAGATATCTAAGTGTCATTTCGATGAGGTCTGTAGCAGAGGCCATAGAGCACAGCAAACAAATAATCATGTGTTTAAATATCCTTGTCGTTTTGAAAAATTACCATTGTCACCTGCACAGGAATGCCATGCGGCCAACATTGAAGAAATGTGCTTCTCAAATCTGTCATTAACACTGTTTTCCACACGCTTTTTTCATTGCATTGCCATATAATCAATTGGTCATTGATGCGTCACAAATAACGACAATGCGTCGAAAATTAAAGAAATGTAAACATGAATTATGTTATTACTGTCTAAGCATCGCAAAGCTGTATGCGTAAAGGCGTCTGACGTCACAGTGGCTTGCCTGAAACAAAGGAATCAGAGAAACATGTGCTTACAGGGGCGTCGAAGCGCCTTCTCCCGCTGATGGAGCAAAGTTGCTACAGTGACAAAGACAAGCTCCGCGCTCATGGGCAATTTATATGAGGCAACTGTGCTGCGAGTATCTAAGTAGTCGTCGTGCATGGATAAAATGCAATGTTTCAAACAGATCTGATGAATTCACCTACTTTGAAAAAGTGTGCGTTAGGGAGTTCTTTTGACACAAAGCGAAAATCTACAGTCAAGCGTCAATCAGCAGACAGCCGTGTGTTCTTTAGTCATGAGCCTGTTGTCAAAACGGCAGAAAAAAATGTTCACAAACGAAATATTGTTTCTACACTTAAAATGAACAAAGAAAAAATGAGCTAGCCTGATATAAGTCATGTTCATGACGATGCAAATGTAACGAGATTTCGAACTGTTCTGTTGCACACGTTGGGACTCATTTTATTTTTCTACAAAAAACATTTGCCATGACGGGAATCGAACCCGGGCCGCCCTGCGTTACAAGGTAGATGCCTATCCGCTAGACCATTTGGGAAAACTTGATATGTACACCCTAAGATATCTAAGTGTCATTTCGATGAGGTCTGTAGCAGAGGCCATAGAGCACAGCAAACAAATAATCATGTGTTTAAATATCCTTGTCGTTTTGAAAAATTACCATTGTCACCTGCACAGGAATGCCATGCGGCCAACATTGAAGAAATGTGCTTCTCAAATCTGTCATTAACACTGTTTTCCACACGCTTTTTTCATTGCATTGCCATATAATCAATTGGTCATTGATGGGTCACGAATAACGACAATGCGTCGAAAATTAAAGAAATGTAAACATGAATTATGTTATTACTGTCTAAGCATCGCAAAGCTGTATGCGTAAAGGCGTCTGACGTCACAGTGGCTTGCCTGAAACAAAGGAATTAGAGAAACATGTGCTTACAGGGGCGTCGAACCGCCTTCTCCCGCTGATGGAGCAAAGTTGCTACAGTGACAAAGACAAGCTCCGCGCTCATGGGCAATTTATATGGGGCAACTGTGCTGCGAGTATCTAAGCAGTCGTCGTGCATGGATAAAATGCAATGTTTCAAACAGATCTGATGAATTCACCTACTTTGAAAAAGTGTGCGTTAGGAAGTTCTTTTGACACAAAGCGAAAATCTACAGTCAAGCGTCAATCAGCAGACAGCCGTGTGTTCTTTAGTCATGAGCCTGTTGTCAAAACGGCAGAAAAAAATGGTCACAAACGAAATATTGTTTCTACACTTAAAATGAACAAAGAAAAAATGAGCTAGCCTGATATAAGTCATGTTCATGACGATGCAAATGTAACGAGATTTCGAACTGTTCTGTTGCACACGTTGGGACTCATTTTATTTTTCTACAAAAAACATTTGCCATGACGGGAATCGAACCCGGGCCGCCCTGCGTTACAAGGTAGATGCCTATCCGATAGACCATTTGGGAAAACTTGATATGTACACCCTAAGATATCTAAGTGTCATTTCGATGAGGTCTGTAGCAGAGGCCATAGAGCACAGCAAACAAATAATCATGTGTTTAAATATCCTTGTCGTTTTGAAAAATTACCATTGTCACCTGCACAGGAATGCCATGCGGCCAACATTGAAGAAATGTGCTTCTCAAATCTGTCATTAACACTGTTTTCCACACGCTTTTTTCATTGCATTGCCATATAATCAATTGGTCATTGATGCGTCACAAATAACGACAATGCGTCGAAAATTAAAGAAATGTAAACATGAATTATGTTATTACTGTCTAAGCATCGCAAAGCTGTATGCGTAAAGGCGTCTGACGTCACAGTGGCTTGCCTGAAACAAAGGAATCAGAGAAACATGTGCTTACAGGGGCGTCGAAGCGCCTTCTCCCGCTGATGGAGCAAAGTTGCTACAGTGACAAAGACAAGCTCCGCGCTCATGGGCAATTTATATGAGGCAACTGTGCTGCGAGTATCTAAGTAGTCGTCGTGCATGGATAAAATGCAATGTTTCAAACAGATCTGATGAATTCACCTACTTTGAAAAAGTGTGCGTTAGGGAGTTCTTTTGACACAAAGCGAAAATCTACAGTCAAGCGTCAATCAGCAGACAGCCGTGTGTTCTTTAGTCATGAGCCTGTTGTCAAAACGGCAGAAAAAAATGTTCACAAACGAAATATTGTTTCTACACTTAAAATGAGCAAAGAAAAAATGAGCAAGCCTGATATAAGTCATGTTCATGACGATGCAAATGTAACGAGATTTCGAACTGTTCTGTTGCACACGTTGGGACTCATTTTATTTTTCTACAAAAAATATTTGCCATGACGGGAATCGAACCCGGGCCGCCCTGCGTTACAAGGTAGATGCCTATCCGCTAGACCATTTGGGAAAACTTGATATGTACACCCTAAGATATCTAAGTGTCATTTCGATGAGGTCTGTAGCAGAGGCCATAGAGCACAGCAAACAAATAATCATGTGTTTAAATATCCTTGTCGTTTTGAAAAATTACCATTGTCACCTGCACAGGAATGCCATGCGGCCAACATTGAAGAAATGTGCTTCTCAAATCTGTCATTAACACTGTTTTCCACACGCTTTTTTCATTGCATTGCCATATAATCAATTGGTCATTGATGGGTCACGAATAACGACAATGCGTCGAAAATTAAAGAAATGTAAACATGAATTATGTTATTACTGTCTAAGCATCGCAAAGCTGTATGCGTAAAGGCGTCTGACGTCACAGTGGCTTGCCTGAAACAAAGGAATTAGAGAAACATGTGCTTACAGGGGCGTCGAACCGCCTTCTCCCGCTGATGGAGCAAAGTTGCTACAGTGACAAAGACAAGCTCCGCGCTCATGGGCAATTTATATGGGGCAACTGTGCTGCGAGTATCTAAGCAGTCGTCGTGCATGGATAAAATGCAATGTTTCAAACAGATCTGATGAATTCACCTACTTTGAAAAAGTGTGCGTTAGGAAGTTCTTTTGACACAAAGCGAAAATCTACAGTCAAGCGTCAATCAGCAGACAGCCGTGTGTTCTTTAGTCATGAGCCTGTTGTCAAAACGGCAGAAAAAAATGTTCACAAACGAAATATTGTTTCTACACTTAAAATGAACAAAGAAAAAATGAGCAAGCCTGATATAAGTCATGTTCATGACGATGCAAATGTAACGAGATTTCGAACTGTTCTGTTGCACACGTTGGGACTCATTTTATTTTTCTACAAAAAATATTTGCCACGACGGGAATCGAACCCGGGCCGCCCTGCGTTACAAGGTAGATGCCTATCCACTAGACCATTTGGGAAGACTTGATATGTACACCCTAAGATATCTAAGTGTCATTTCGATGAGGTCTGTAGCAGAGGCCATAGAGCACAGCAAACAAATAATCATGTGTTTAAATATCCTTGTCGTTTTGAAAAATTACCATTGTCACCTGCACAGGAATGCCATGCGGCCAACATTGAAGAAATGTGCTTCTCAAATCTGTCATTAACACTGTTTTCCACACGCTTTTTTCATTGCATTGCCATATAATCAATTGGTCATTGATGCGTCACGAATAACGACAATGCGTCGAAAATTAAAGAAATGTAAACATGAATTATGTTATTACTGTCTAAGCATCGCAAAGCTGTATGCGTAAAGGCGTCTGACGTCACAGTGGCTTGCCTGAAAAAAAGGAATTAGAGAAACATGTGCTTACAGGGGCGTCGAAGCGCCTTCTCCCGCTGATGGAGCAAAGTTGCTACAGTGACAAAGACAAGCTCCGCGCTCATGGGCAATTTATATGAGGCAACTGTGCTGCGAGTATCTAAGTAGTCGTCGTGCATGGATAAAATGCAATGTTTCAAACAGATCTGATGAATTCACCTACTTTGAAAAAGTGTGCGTTAGGGAGTTCTTTTGACACAAAGCGAAAATCTACAGTCAAGCGTCAATCAGCAGACAGCCGTGTGTTCTTTAGTCATGAGCCTGTTGTCAAAACGGCAGAAAAAAATGTTCACAAACGAAATATTGTTTCTACACTTAAAATGAGCAAAGAAAAAATGAGCAAGCCTGATATAAGTCATGTTCATGACGATGCAAATGTAACGAGATTTCGAACTGTTCTGTTGCACACGTTGGGACTCATTTTATTTTTCTACAAAAAACATTTGCCATGACGGGAATCGAACCCGGGCCGCCCTGCGTTACAAGGTAGATGCCTATCCGCTAGACCATTTGGGAAAACTTGATATGTACACCCTAAGATATCTAAGTGTGATTTCGATGAGGTCTGTAGCAGAGGCCATAGAGCACAGCAAACAAATAATCATGTGTTTAAATATCCTTGTCGTTTTGAAAAATTACCATTGTCACCTGCACAGGAATGCCATGCGGCCAACATTGAAGAAATGTGCTTCTCAAATCTGTCATTAACACTGTTTTCCACACGCTTTTTTCATTGCATTGCCATATAATCAATTGGTCATTGATGCGTCACGAATAACGACAATGCGTCGAAAATTAAAGAAATGTAAACATGAATTATGTTATTACTGTCTAAGCATCGCAAAGCTGTATGCGTAAAGGCGTCTGACGTCACAGTGGCTTGCCTGAAACAAAGGAATTAGAGAAACATGTGCTTACAGGGGCGTCGAACCGCCTTCTCCCGCTGATGGAGCAAAGTTGCTACAGTGACAAAGACAAGCTCCGCGCTCATGGGCAATTTATATGGGGCAACTGTGCTGCGAGTATCTAAGCAGTCGTCGTGCATGGATAAAATGCAATGTTTCGAACAGATCTGATGAATTCACCTACTTTGAAAAAGTGTGCGTTAGGAAGTTCTTTTGACACAAAGCGAAAATCTACAGTCAAGCGTCAATCAGCAGACAGCCGTGTGTTCTTTAGTCATGAGCCTGTTGTCAAAACGGCAGAAAAAAATGGTCACAAACGAAATATTGTTTCTAAACTTAAAATGAACAAAGAAAAAATGAGCTAGCCTGATATAAGTCATGTTCATGACGATGCAAATGTAACGAGATTTCGAACTGTTCTGTTGCACACGTTGGGACTCATTTTATTTTTCTACAAAAAACATTTGCCATGACGGGAATCGAACCCGGGCCGCCCTGCGTTACAAGGTAGATGCCTATCCGCTAGACCATTTGGGAAAACTTGATATGTACACCCTAAGATATCTAAGTGTCATTTCGATGAGGTCTGTAGCAGAGGCCATAGAGCACAGCAAACAAATAATCATGTGTTTAAATATCCTTGTCGTTTTGAAAAATTACCATTGTCACCTGCACAGGAATGCCATGCGGCCAACATTGAAGAAATGTGCTTCTCAAATCTGTCATTAACACTGTTTTCCACACGCTTTTTTCATTGCATTGCCATATAATCAATTGGTCATTGATGCGTCACGAATAACGACAATGCGTCGAAAATTAAAGAAATGTAAACATGAATTATGTTATTACTGTCTAAGCATCGCAAAGCTGTATGCGTAAAGGCGTCTGACGTCACAGTGGCTTGCCTGAAACAAAGGAATCAGAGAAACATGTGCTTACAGGGGCGTCGAAGCGCCTTCTCCCGCTGATGGAGCAAAGTTGCTACAGTGACAAAGACAAGCTCCGCGCTCATGGGCAATGTATATGGGGCAACTGTGCTGCGAGTATCTAAGCAGTCGTCGTGCATGGATAAAATGCAATGTTTCAAACAGATCTGATGAATTCACCTACTTTGAAAAAGTGTGCGTTAGGAAGTTCTTTTGACACAAAGCGAAAATCTACAGTCAAGCGTCAATCAGCAGACAGCCGTGTGTTCTTTAGTCATGAGCCTGTTGTCAAAACGGCTGAAAAAAATGTTCACAAACAAAATATTGTTTCTACACTTAAAATGAACAAAGAAAAAATGAGCTAGCCTGATATAAGTCATGTTCATGACGATGCAAATGTAACGAGATTTCGAACTGTTCTGTTGCACACGTTGGGACTCATTTTATTTTTCTACAAAAATCCTTTGCCATGACGGGAATCGAACCCGGGCCGCCCTGCGTTACAAGGCAGATTCCTATCCGCTAGACCATTTGGGAAGACTTGATACGTACACCCTAAGATATCTAAGTGTCATTTCGATGAGGTCTGTAGCAGAGGCCATAAAGCACAGCAAACAAATAATCATGTGTTTAAATATCCTTGTCGTTTTGAAAAATTACCATTGTCACCTGCACAGGAATGCCATGCGGCCAACATTGAAGAAATGTGCTTCTCAAATCTGTCATTAACACTGTTTTCCACACGCTTTTTTCATTGCATTGCCATATAATCAATTGGTCATTGATGCGTCACGAATAACGACAATGCGTCGAAAATTAAAGAAATGTAAACATGAATTATGTTATTACTGTCTAAGCATCGCAAAGCTGTATGCGTAAAGGCGTCTGACGTCACAGTGGCTTGCCTGAAACAAAGGAATTAGAGAAACATGTGCTTACAGGGGCGTCGAACCGCATTCTCCCGCTGATGGAGCAAAGTTGCTACAGTGACAAAGACAAGCTCCGCGCTCATGGGCAATTTATATGAGGCAACTGTGCTGCGAGTATCTAAGTAGTCGTCGTGCATGGATAAAATGCAATGTTTCAAACAGATCTGATGAATTCACCTACTTTGAAAAAGTGTGCGTTAGGGAGTTCTTTTGACACAAAGCGAAAATCTACAGTCAAGCGTCAATCAGCAGACAGCCGTGTGTTCTTTAGTAATGAGCCTGTTGTCAAAACGGCAGAAAAAAATGTTCACAAACGAAATATTGTTTCTACACTTAAAATGAACAAAGAAAAAATTAGCTAGCCTGATATAAGTCATGTTCATGACGATGCAAATGTAACGAGATTTCGAACTGTTCTGTTGCACAAGTTGGGACTCATTTTATTTTTCTACAAAAATCATTTGCCACGACGGGAATCGAACCCGGGCCGCCCTGCGTGACAAGGCAGATTCCTATCCGCTAGACCATTTGGGAAGACTTGATATGTACACCCTAAGATATCTAAGTGTCATTTCGATGAGGTCTGTAGCAGAGGCCATAGAGCACAGCAAACAAATAATCATGTGTTTAAATATCCTTGTCGTTTTGAAAAATTACCATTGTCACCTGCACAGGAATGCCATGCGGCCAACATTGAAGAAATGTGCTTCTCAAATCTGTCATTAACACTGTTTTCCACACGCTTTTTTCATTGCATTGCCATATAATCAATTGGTCATTGATGCATCACGAATAACGACAATGCGTCGAAAATTAAAGAAATTTAAACATGAATTATGTTATTACTGTCTAAACATCGCAAAGCTGTATGCGTAAAGGCGTCTGACGTCACAGTGGCTTGCCTGACACAAAGGAATTAGAGAAACATGTGCTTACAGAGGCGTCGAACCGCCTTCTCCCGCTGATGGAGCAAAGTTGCTACAGTGACAAAGACAAGCTCCGCGCTCATGGGCAATTTATATGAGGCAACTGTGCTGCGAGTATCTAAGTAGTCGTCGTGCATGGATAAAATGCAATGTTTCAAACAGATCTGATGAATTCACCTACTTTGAAAAAGTGTGCGTTAGGAAGTTCTTTTGACAGAAAGCGAAAATCTACAGTCAAGCGTCAATCAGCAGACAGCCGTGTGTTCTTTAGTCATGAGCCTGTTGTCAAAACGGCAGAAAAAAATGGTCACAAACGAAATATTGTTTCTACACTTAAAATGAACAAAGAAAAAATGAGCTAGCCTGATATAAGTCATGTTCATGACGATGCAAATGTAACGAGATTTCGAACTGTTCTGTTGCACACGTTGGGACTCATTTTATTTTTCTACAAAAAACATTTGCCATGACGGGAATCGAACCCGGGCCGCCCTGCGTTACAAGGTAGATGCCTATCCGCTAGACCATTTGGGAAAACTTGATATGTACACCCTAAGATATCTAAGTGTGATTTCGATGAGGTCTGTAGCAGAGGCCATAGAGCACAGCAAACAAATAATCATGTGTTTAAATATCCTTGTCGTTTTGAAAAATTACCATTGTCACCTGCACAGGAATGCCATGCGGCCAACATTGAAGAAATGTGCTTCTCAAATCTGTCATTAACACTGTTTTCCACACGCTTTTTTCACTGCATTGCCATATAATCAATTGGTCATTGATGCATCACGAATAACGACAATGCGTCGAAAATTAAAGAAATGTAAACATGAATTATGTTATTACTGTCTAAACATCGCAAAGCTGTATGCGTAAAGGCGTCTGACGTCACAGTGGCTTGCCTGACACAAAGGAATTAGAGAAACATGTGCTTACAGAGGCGTCGAACCGCCTTCTCCCGCTGATGGAGCAAAGTTGCTACAGTGACAAAGACAAGCTCCGCGCTCATGGGCAATTTATATGAGGCAACTGTGCTGCGAGTATCTAAGTAGTCGTCGTGCATGGATAAAATGCAATGTTTCAAACAGATCTGATGAATTCACCTACTTTGAAAAAGTGTGCGTTAGGAAGTTCTTTTGACAGAAAGCGAAAATCTACAGTCAAGCGTCAATCAGCAGACAGCCGTGTGTTCTTTAGTCATGAGCCTGTTGTCAAAACGGCAGAAAAAAATGGTCACAAACGAAATATTGTTTCTACACTTAAAATGAACAAAGAAAAAATGAGCAAGCCTGATATAAGTCATGTTCATGACGATGCAAATGTAACGAGATTTCGAACTGTTCTGTTGCACACGTTGGGACTCATTTTATTTTTCTACAAAAAACATTTGCCATGACGGGAATCGAACCCGGGCCGCCCTGCGTTACAAGGTAGATGCCTATCCGCTAGACCATTTGGGAAAACTTGATATGTACACCCTAAGATATCTAAGTGTCATTTCGATGAGGTCTGTAGCAGAGGCCATAGAGCACAGCAAACAAATAATCATGTGTTTAAATATCCTTGTCGTTTTGAAAAATTACCATTGTCACCTGCACAGGAATGCCATTCGGCCAACATTGAAGAAATGTGCTTCTCAAATCTGTCATTAACACTGTTTTCCACACGCTTTTTTCATTGCATTGCCATATAATTAATTGGTCATTGATGCGTCACGAATAACGACAATGCGTCGAAAATTAAAGAAATGTAAACATGAATTATGTTATTACTGTCTAAGCATCGCAAAGCTGTATGCGTAAAGGCGTCTGACGTCACAGTGGCTTGCCTGAAACAAAGGAATTAGAGAAACATGTGCTTACACGGGCGTCGAACCGCCTTCTCCCGCTGATGGAGCAAAGTTGCTACAGTGACAAAGACAAGCTCCGCGCTCATGGGCAATTTATATGAGGCAACTGTGCTGCGAGTATCTAAGTAGTCGTCGTGCATGGATAAAATGCAATGTTTCAAACAGATCTGATGAATTCACCTACTTTGAAAAAGTTTGCGTTAGGAAGTTCTTTTGACACAAAGCGAAAATCTACAGTCAAGCGTCAATCAGCAGACAGCCGTGTGTTCTTTAGTCATGAGCCTGTTGTCAAAACGGCAGAAAAAAATGGTCACAAACGAAATATTGTTTCTACACTTAAAATGAACAAAGAAAAAATGAGCTAGCCTGATATAAGTCATGTTAATGACGATGCAAATGTAACGAGATTTCGAACTGTTCTGTTGCACAAGTTGGGACTCATTTTATTTTTCTACAAAAATCATTTGCCATGACAGGAATCGAACCCGGGCCGCCCTGCGTGACAAGGCAGATTCCTATCCGCTAGACCATTTGGGAAGACTTGATATGTACACCCTAAGATATCTAAGTGTCATTTCGATGAGGTCTGTAGCAGAGGCCATAGAGCACAGCAAACAAATAATCATGTGTTTAAATATCCTTGTCGTTTTGAAAAATTACCATTGTCACCTGCACAGGAATGCCATGCGGCCAACATTGAAGAAATGTGCTTCTCAAATCTGTCATTAACACTGTTTTCCACACGCTTTTTTCATTGCATTGCCATATAATCAATTGGTCATTGATGCATCACGAATAACGACAATGCGTCGAAAATTAAAGAAATGTAAACATGAATTATGTTATTACTGTCTAAACATCGCAAAGCTGTATGCGTAAAGGCGTCTGACGTCACAGTGGCTTGCCTGAAACAAAGGAATTAGAAAAACATGTGCTTACAGGGGCGTCGAAGCGCCTTCTCCCGCTGATGGAGCAAAGTTGCTACAGTGACAAAGACAAGCTCCACGCTCATGGGCAATTTATATGAGGCAACTGTGCTGCGAGTATCTAAGTAGTCGTCGTGCATGGATAAAATGCAATGTTTCAAACAGATCTGATGAATTCACCTACTTTGAAAAAGTGTGCGTTAGGGAGTTCTTTTGACACAAAGCGAAAATCTACAGTCAAGCGTCAATCAGCAGACAGCCGTGTGTTCTTTAGTCATGAGCCTGTTGTCAAAACGGCAGAAAAAAATGGTCACAAACGAAATATTGTTTCTACACTTAAAATGAACAAAGAAAAAATGAGCTAGCCTGATATAAGTCATGTTCATGACGATGCAAATGTAACGAGATTTCGAACTGTTCTGTTGCACACGTTGGGACTCATTTTATTTTTCTACAAAAAACATTTGCCATGACGGGAATCGAACCCGGGCCGCCCTGCGATACAAGGTCGATGCCTATCCGCTAGACCATTTGGGAAAACTTGATATGTACACCCTAAGATATCTAAGTGTCATTTCGATGAGGTCTGTAGCAGAGGCCATAGAGCACAGCAAACAAATAATCATGTGTTTAAATATCCTTGTCGTTTTGAAAAATTACCATTGTCACCTGCACAGGAATGCCATGCGGCCAACATTGAAGAAATGTGCTTCTCAAATCTGTCATTAACACTGTTTTCCACACGCTTTTTTCATTGCATTGCCATATAATCAATTGGTCATTGATGCGTCACGAATAACGACAATGCGTCGAAAATTAAAGAAATGTAAACATGAATTATGTTATTACTGTCTAAGCATCGCAAAGCTGTATGCGTAAAGGCGTCTGACGTCACAGTGGCTTGCCTGAAACAAAGGAATTAGAGAAACATGTGCTTACAGGGGCGTCGAACCGCCTTCTCCCGCTGATGGAGCAAAGTTGCTACAGTGACAAAGACAAGCTCCGCGCTCATGGGCAATTTATATGGGGCAACTGTGCTGCGAGTATCTAAGCAGTCGTCGTGCATTGATAAAATGCAATGTTTCAAACAGATCTGATGAATTCACCTACTTTGAAAAAGTGTGCGTTAGGAAGTTCTTTTGACACAAAGCGAAAATCTACAGTCAAGCGTCAATCAGCAGACAGCCGTGTGTTCTTTAGTCATGAGCCTGTTGTCAAAACGGCAGAAAAAAATGTTCACAAACGAAATATTGTTTCTACACTTAAAATGAACAAAGAAAAAATGAGCTAGCCTGATATAAGTCATGTTCATGACGATGCAAATGTAACGAGATTTCGAACTGTTCTGTTGCACACGTTGGGACTCATTTTATTTTTCTACAAAAATCCTTTGCCATGACGGGAATCGAACCCGGGCCGCCCTGCGTTACAAGGCAGATTCCTATCCGCTAGACCATTTGGGAAGACTTGATATGTACACCCTAAGATATCTAAGTGTCATTTCGATGAGGTCTGTAGCAGAGGCCATAGAGCACAGCAAACAAATAATCATGTGTTTAAATATCCTTGTCGTTTTGAAAAATTACCATTGTCACCTGCACAGGAATGCCATGCGGCCAACATTGAAGAAATGTGCTTCTCAAATCTGTCATTAACACTGTTTTCCACACGCTTTTTTCATTGCATTGCCATATAATCAATTGGTCATTGATGCGTCACGAATAACGACAATGCGTCGAAAATTAAAGAAATGTAAACATGAATTATGTTATTACTGTCTAAGCATCGCAAAGCTGTATGCGTAAAGGCGTCTGACGTCACAGTGGCTTGCCTGAAACAAAGGAATTAGAGAAACATGTGCTTACAGGGGCGTCGAACCGCATTCTCCCGCTGATGGACCAAAGTTGCTACAGTGACAAAGACAAGCTCCGCGCTCATGGGCAATTTATATGAGGCAACTGTGCTGCGAGTATCTAAGTAGTCGTCGTGCATGGATAAAATGCAATGTTTCAAACAGATCTGATGAATTCACCTACTTTGAAAAAGTGTGCGTTAGGGAGTTCTTTTGACACAAAGCGAAAATCTACAGTCAAGCGTCAATCAGCAGACAGCCGTGTGTTCTTTAGTCATGAGCCTGTTGTCAAAACGGCAGAAAAAAATGTTCACAAACGAAATATTGTTTCTACACTTAAAATGAACAAAGAAAAAATGAGCTAGCCTGATATAAGTCATGTTCATGACGATGCAAATGTAACGAGATTTCGAACTGTTCTGTTGCACACGTTGGGACTCATTTTATTTTTCTACAAAAATCCTTTGCCATGACGGGAATCGAACCCGGGCCGCCCTGCGTGACAAGGCAGATTCCTATCCGCTAGACCATTTGGGAAGACTTGATATGTACACCCTAAGATATCTAAGTGTCATTTCGATGAGGTCTGTAGCAGAGGCCATAGAGCACAGCAAACAAATAATCAAGTGTTTAAATATCCTTGTCGTTTTGAAAAATTACCATTGTCACCTGCACAGGAATGCCATGCGGCCAACATTGAAGAAATGTGCTTCTCAAATCTGTCATTAACACTGTTTTCCACACGCTTTTTTCATTGCATTGCCATATAATCAATTGGTCATTGATGCGTCACGAATAACGACAATGCGTCGAAAATTAAAGAAATGTAAACATGAATTATGTTATTACTGTCTAAGCATCGCAAAGCTGTATGCGTAAAGGCGTCTGACGTCACAGTGGCTTGCCTGAAACAAAGGAATTAGAGAAACATGTGCTTACAGGGGCGTCGAAGCGGCTTCTCCCGCTGATGGAGCAAAGTTGCTACAGTGACAAAGACAAGCTCCGCGCTCATGGGCAATTTATATGGGGCAACTGTGCTGCGAGTATCTAAGCAGTCGTCGTGCATGGATAAAATGCAATGTTTCAAACAGATCTGATGAATTCACCTACTTTGAAAAAGTGTGCGTTAGGGAGTTCTTTTGACACAAAGCGAAAATCTACAGTCAAGCGTCAATCAGCAGACAGCCGTGTGTTCTTTAGTCATGAGCCTGTTGTCAAAACGGCAGAAAAAAATGGTCACAAACGAAATATTGTTTCTACACTTAAAATGAACAAAGAAAAA
Organism: Argentina silus; assembly: GCF_951799395.1. NCBI lineage: Eukaryota > Metazoa > Chordata > Actinopteri > Argentiniformes > Argentinidae > Argentina > Argentina silus. The sequence continues at coordinate 491,065 of NW_028152657.1, read as the reverse complement.
ATGAGCTAGCCTGATATAAGTCATGTTCATGACGATGCAAATGTAACGAGATTTCGAACTGTTCTGTTGCACACGTTGGGACTCATTTTATTTTTCTACAAAAATCATTTGCCATGACGGGAATCGAACCCGGGCCGCCCTGCGTTACAAGGTAGATGCCTATCCGCTAGACCATTTGGGAAGACTTGATATGTACACCCTAAGATATCTAAGTGTCATTTCGATGAGGTCTGTAGCAGAGGCCATAGAGCACAGCAAACAAATAATCATGTGTTTAAATATCCTTGTCGTTTTGAAAAATTACCATTGTCACCTGCACAGGAATGCCATGCGGCCAACATTGAAGAAATGTGCTTCTCAAATCTGTCATTAACACTGTTTTCCACACGCTTTTTTCATTGCATTGCCATATAATCAATTGGTCATTGATGCGTCACGAATAACGACAATGCGTCGAAAATTAAAGAAATGTAAACATGAATTATGTTATTACTGTCTAAGCATCGCAAAGCTGTATGCGTAAAGGCGTCTGACGTCACAGTGGCTTGCCTGAAACAAAGGAATTAGAGAAACATGTGCTTACAGGGGCGTCGAACCGCCTTCTCCCGCTGATAGAGCAAAGTTGCTACAGTGACAAAGACAAGCTCCACGCTCATGGGCAATTTATATGAGGCAACTGTGCTGCGAGTATCTAAGTAGTCGTCGTGCATGGATAAAATGCAATGTTTCAAACAGATCTGATGAATTCACCTACTTTGAAAAAGTGTGCGTTAGGGAGTTCTTTTGACACAAAGCGAAAATCTACAGTCAAGCGTCAATCAGCAGACAGCCGTGTGTTCTTTAGTCATGAGCCTGTTGTCAAAACGGCAGAAAAAAATGTTCACAAACGAAATATTGTTTCTACACTTAAAATGAACAAAGAAAAAATGAGCTAGCCTGATATAAGTCATGTTCATGACGATGCAAATGTAACGAGATTTTGAACTATTCTGTTGCACACGTTGGGACTCATTTTATTTTTCTAAAAAAAATATTTGCCATGACGGGAATCGAACCCGGGCCGCCCTGCGTTACAAGTTAGATGCCTATCCGCTAGACCATTTGGGAAAACTTGATATGTACACCCTAAGATATGTAAGTGTCATTTCGTTGAGGTCTGTAGCAGAGGCCATAGAGCACAGCAAACAAATAATCATGTGTTTAAATATCCTTGTCGTTTTGAAAAATTACCATTGTCACCTGCACAGGAATGCCATGCGGCCAACATTGAAGAAATGTGCTTCTCAAATCTGTCATTAACACTGTTTTCCACACGCTTTTTTCATTGCATTGCCATATAATCAATTGGTCATTGATGCGTCACGAATAACGACAATGCGTCGAAAATTAAAGAAATGTAAACATGAATTATGTTATTACTGTCTAAGCATCGCAAAGCTGTATGCGTAAAGGCGTCTGACGTCACAGTGGCTTGCCTGAAACAAAGGAATTAGAGAAACATGTGCTTACAGGGGCGTCGAACCGCATTCTCCCGCTGATGGACCAAAGTTGCTACAGTGACAAAGACAAGCTCCGCGCTCATGGGCAATTTATATGAGGCAACTGTGCTGCGAGTATCTAAGTAGTCGTCGTGCATGGATAAAATGCAATGTTTCAAACAGATCTGATGAATTCACCTACTTTGAAAAAGTGTGCGTTAGGGAGTTCTTTTGACACAAAGCGAAAATCTACAGTCAAGCGTCAATCAGCAGACAGCCGTGTGTTCTTTAGTAATGAGCCTGTTGTCAAAACGGCAGAAAAAAATGTTCACAAACGAAATATTGTTTCTACACTTAAAATGAACAAAGAAAAAATTGGCTAGCCTGATATAAGTCATGTTCATGACGATGCAAATGTAACGAGATTTCGAACTGTTCTGTTGCACACGTTGGGACTCATTTTATTTTTCTACAAAAAACATTTGCCATGACGGGAATCGAACCCGGGCCGCCCTGCGTTACAAGGTAGATGCCTATCCGCTAAACCATTTGGGAAGACTTGATATGTACACCCTAAGATATCTAAGTGTCATTTCGATGAGGTCTGTAGCAGAGGCCATAGAGCACAGCAAACAAATAATCATGTGTTTAAATATCCTTGTCGTTTTGAAAAATTACCATTGTCACCTGCACAGGAATGCCATGCGGCCAACATTGAAGAAATGTGCTTCTCAAATCTGTCATTAACACTGTTTTCCACACGCTTTTTTCATTGCATTGCCATATAATCAATTGGTCATTGATGCGTCACGAATAACGACAATGCGTCGAAAATTAAAGAAATGTAAACATGAATTATGTTATTACTGTCTAAGCATCGCAAAGCTGTATGCGTAAAGGCGTCTGACGTCACAGTGGCTTGCCTGAAACAAAGGAATTAGAGAAACATGTGCTTACAGGGGCGTCGAACCGCCTTCTCCCGCTGATGGAGCAAAGTTGCTACAGTGACAAAGACAAGCTCCGCGCTCATGGGCAATTTATATGGGGCAACTGTGCTGCGAGTATCTAAGCAGTCGTCGTGCATGGATAAAATGCAATGTTTCAAACAGATCTGATGAATTCACCTACTTTGAAAAAGTGTGCGTTAGGAAGTTCTTTTGACACAAAGCGAAAATCTACAGTCAAGCGTCAATCAGCAGACAGCCGTGTGTTCTTTAGTCATGAGCCTGTTGTCAAAACGGAAGAAAAAAATGTTCACAAACGAAATATTGTTTCTACACTTAAAATGAACAAAGAAAAAATGAGCTAGCCTGATATAAGTCATGTTCATGACGATGCAAATGTAACGAGATTTCGAACTGTTCTGTTGCACACGTTGGGACTCATTTTATTTTTCTACAAAAATCCTTTGCCATGACGGGAATCGAACCCGGGCCGCCCTGCGTTACAAGGCAGATTCCTATCCGCTAGACCATTTGGGAAGACTTGATATGTACACCCTAAGATATCTAAGTGTCATTTCGTTGAGGTCTGTAGCAGAGGCCATAGAGCACAGCAAACAAATAATCATGTGTTTAAATATCCTTGTCGTTTTGAAAAATTACCATTGTCACCTGCACAGGAATGCCATGCGGCCAACATTGAAGAAATGTGCTTCTCAAATCTGTCATTAACACTGTTTTCCACACGCTTTTTTCATTGCATTGCCATATAATCAATTGGTCATTGATGCGTCACGAATAACGACAATGCGTCGAAAATTAAAGAAATGTAAACATGAATTATGTTATTACTGTCTAAGCATCGCAAAGCTGTATGCGTAAAGGCGTCTGACGTCACAGTGGCTTGCCTGAAACAAAGGAATTAGAGAAACATGTGCTTACAGGGGCGTCGAACCGCATTCTCCCGCTGATGGACCAAAGTTGCTACAGTGACAAAGACAAGCTCCGCGCTCATGGGCAATTTATATGAGGCAACTGTGCTGCGAGTATCTAAGTAGTCGTCGTGCATGGATAAAATGCAATGTTTCAAACAGATCTGATGAATTCACCTACTTTGAAAAAGTGTGCGTTAGGGAGTTCTTTTGACACAAAGCGAAAATCTACAGTCAAGCGTCAATCAGCAGACAGCCGTGTGTTCTTTAGTAATGAGCCTGTTGTCAAAACGGCAGAAAAAAATGTTCACAAACGAAATATTGTTTCTACACTTAAAATGAACAAAGAAAAAATTGGCTAGCCTGATATAAGTCATGTTCATGACGATGCAAATGTAACGAGATTTCGAACTGTTCTGTTGCACACGTTGGGACTCATTTTATTTTTCTACAAAAAACATTTGCCATGACGGGAATCGAACCCGGGCCGCCCTGCGTTACAAGGTAGATGCCTATCCGCTAAACCATTTGGGAAGACTTGATATGTACACCCTAAGATATCTAAGTGTCATTTCGATGAGGTCTGTAGCAGAGGCCATAGAGCACAGCAAACAAATAATCATGTGTTTAAATATCCTTGTCGTTTTGAAAAATTACCATTGTCACCTGCACAGGAATGCCATGCGGCCAACATTGAAGAAATGTGCTTCTCAAATCTGTCATTAACACTGTTTTCCACACGCTTTTTTCATTGCATTGCCATATAATCAATTGGTCATTGATGCGTCACGAATAACGACAATGCGTCGAAAATTAAAGAAATGTAAACATGAATTATGTTATTACTGTCTAAGCATCGCAAAGCTGTATGCGTAAAGGCGTCTGACGTCACAGTGGCTTGCCTGAAACAAAGGAATTAGAGAAACATGTGCTTACAGGGGCGTCGAACCGCCTTCTCCCGCTGATGGAGCAAAGTTGCTACAGTGACAAAGACAAGCTCCGCGCTCATGGGCAATTTATATGGGGCAACTGTGCTGCGAGTATCTAAGCAGTCGTCGTGCATGGATAAAATGCAATGTTTCAAACAGATCTGATGAATTCACCTACTTTGAAAAAGTGTGCGTTAGGAAGTTCTTTTGACACAAAGCGAAAATCTACAGTCAAGCGTCAATCAGCAGACAGCCGTGTGTTCTTTAGTCATGAGCCTGTTGTCAAAACGGCAGAAAAAAATGTTCACAAACGAAATATTGTTTCTACACTTAAAATGAACAAAATAAAAATTAGCTAGCCTGATATAAGTCATGTTCATGACGATGCAAATGTAACGAGATTTCGAACTGTTCTGTTGCACACGTTGGGACTCATTTTATTTTTCTACAAAAATCCTTTGCCATGACGGGAATCGAACCCGGGCCGCCCTGCGTTACAAGGTAGATGCCTATCCGCTAGACCATTTGGGAAAACTTTATATGTACACCCTAAGATATCTAAGTGTGATTTCGATGAGGTCTGTAGCAGAGGCCATAGAGCACAGCAAACAAATAATCATGTGTTTAAATATCCTTGTCGTTTTGAAAAATTACCATTGTCACCTGCACAGGAATGCCATGCGGCCAACATTGAAGAAATGTGCTTCTCAAATCTGTCATTAACACTGTTTTCCACACGCTTTTTTCATTGCATTGCCATATAATCAATTGGTCATTGATGCGTCACGAATAACGACAATGCGTCGAAAATTAAAGAAATGTAAACATGAATTATGTTATTACTGTCTAAGCATCGCAAAGCTGTATGCGTAAAGGCGTCTGACGTCACAGTGGCTTGCCTGAAACAAAGGAATCAGAGAAACATGTGCTTACAGGGGCGTCGAAGCGACTTCTCCCGCTGATGGAGCAAAGTTGCTACAGTGACAAAGACAAGCTCCGCGCTCATGGGCAATGTATATGGGGCAACTGTGCTGCGAGTATCTAAGCAGTCGTCGTGCATGGATAAAATGCAATGTTTCAAACAGATCTGATGAATTCACCTACTTTGAAAAAGTGTGCGTTAGAAAGTTCTTTTGACACAAAGCGAAAATCTACAGTCAAGCGTCAATCAGCAGACAGCCGTGTGTTCTTTAGTCATGAGCCTGTTGTCAAAACGGCAGAAAAAAATGGTCACAAACGAAATATTGTTTCTACACTTAAAATGAACAAAGAAAAAATGAGCTAGCCTGATATAAGTCATGTTCATGACGATGCAAATGTAACGAGATTTCGAACTGTTCTGTTGCACACGTTGGGACTCATTTTATTTTTCTACAAAAAACATTTGCCATGACGGGAATCGAACCCGGGCCGCCCTGCGTTACAAGGTAGATGCCTATCCGCTAGACCATTTGGGAAAACTTGATACGTACACCCTAAGATATCTAAGTGTCATTTCGATGAGGTCTGTAGCAGAGGCCATAGAGCACAGCAAACAAATAATCATGTGTTTAAATATCCTTGTCGTTTTGAAAAATTACCATTGTCACCTGCACAGGAATGCCATGCGGCCAACATTGAAGAAATGTGCTTCTCAAATCTGTCATTAACACTGTTTTCCACACGCTTTTTTCATTGCATTGCCATATAATCAATTGGTCATTGATGCGTCACGAATAACGACAATGCGTCGAAAATTAAAGAAATGTAAACATGAATTATGTTATTACTGTCTAAGCATCGCAAAGCTGTATGCGTAAAGGCGTCTGACGTCACAGTGGCTTGCCTGAAACAAAGGAATCAGAGAAACATGTGCTTACAGGGGCGTCGAAGCGCCTTCTCCCGCTGATGGAGCAAAGTTGCTACAGTGACAAAGACAAGCTCCGCGCTCATGGGCAATGTATATGGGGCAACTGTGCTGCGAGTATCTAAGCAGTTGTCGTGCATGGATAAAATGCAATGTTTCAAACAGATCTGATGAATTCACCTACTTTGAAAAAGTGTGCGTTAGGAAGTTCTTTTGACACAAAGCGAAAATCTACAGTCAAGCGTCAATCAGCAGACAGCCGTGTGTTCTTTAGTCATGAGCCTGTTGTCAAAACGGCAGAACAAAATGGTCACAAACGAAATATTGTTTCTACACTTAAAATGAACAAAGAAAAAATGAGCTAGCCTGATATAAGTCATGTTCATGACGATGCAAATGTAACGAGATTTCGAACTGTTCTGTTGCACACGTTGGGACTCATTTTATTTTTCTACAAAAAACATTTGCCATGACGGGAATCGAACCCGGGCCGCCCTGCGTTACAAGGTAGATGCCTATCCGCTAGACCATTTGGGAAAACTTTATATGTACACCCTAAGATATCTAAGTGTCATTTCGATGAGGTCTGTAGCAGAGGCCATAGAGCACAGCAAACAAATAATCATGTGTTTAAATATCCTTGTCGTTTTGAAAAATTACCATTGTCACCTGCACAGGAATGCCATGCGGCCAACATTGATGAAATGTGCTTCTCAAATCTGTCATTAACACTGTTTTCCACACGCTTTTTTCATTGCATTGCCATAAAATCAATTGGTCATTGATGCGTCACGAATAACGACAATGCGTCGAAAATTAAAGAAATGTAAACATGAATTATGTTATTACTGTCTAAGCATCGCAAAGCTGTATGCGTAAAGGCGTCTGACGTCACAGTGCCTTGCCTGAAACAAAGGAATTAGAGAAACATGTGCTTACAGGGGCGTCGAACCGCCTTCTCCCGCTGATGGAGCAAAGTTGCTACAGTGACAAAGACAAGCTCCGCGCTCATGGGCAATTTATATGAGGCAACTGTGCTGCGAGTATCTAAGTAGTCGTCGTGCATGGATAAAATGCAATGTTTCAAACAGATCTGATGAATTCACCTACTTTGAAAAAGTGTGCGTTAGGAAGTTCTTTTGACACAAAGCGAAAATCTACAGTCAAGCGTCAATCAGCAGACAGCCGTGTGTTCTTTAGTCATGAGCCTGTTGTCAAAACGGCAGAAAAAAATGGTCACAAACGAAATATTGTTTCTACACTTAAAATGAACAAAGAAAAAATGAGCTAGCCTGATATAAGTCATGTTCATGACGATGCAAATGTAACGAGATTTCGAACTGTTCTGTTGCACACGTTGGGACTCATTTTATTTTTCTACAAAAAACATTTGCCATGACGGGAATCGAACCCCGTCCGCCCTGCGTTACAAGGTAGATGCCTATCCGCTAGACCATTTGGGAAAACTTGATATGTACACCCTAAGATATCTAAGTGTCATTTCGATGAGGTCTGTAGCAGAGGCCATAGAGCACAGCAAACAAATAATCATGTGTTTAAATATCCTTGTCGTTTTGAAAAATTACCATTGTCACCTGCACAGGAATGCCATGCGGCCAACATTGAAGAAATGTGCTTCTCAAATCTGTCATTAACACTGTTTTCCACACGCTTTTTTCATTGCATTGCCATATAATCAATTGGTCATTGATGCGTCACGAATAACGACAATGCGTCGAAAATTAAAGAAATGTAAACATGAATTATGTTATTACTGTCTAAGCATCGCAAAGCTGTATGCGTAAAGGCGTCTGACGTCACAGTGGCTTGCCTGAAACAAAGGAATTAGAGAAACATGTGCTTACAGGGGCGTCGAACCGCCTTCTCCCGCTGATGGAGCAAAGTTGCTACAGTGACAAAGACAAGCTCCGCGCTCATGGGCAATTTATATGAGGCAACTGTGCTGCGAGTATCTAAGTAGTCGTCGTGCATGGATAAAATGCAATGTTTCAAACAGATCTGATGAATTCACCTACTTTGAAAAAGTGTGCGTTAGAAAGTTCTTTTGACACAAAGCGAAAATCTACAGTCAAGCGTCAATCAGCAGACAGCCGTGTGTTCTTTAGTAATGAGCCTGTTGTCAAAACGGCAGAAAAAAATGTTCACAAACGAAATATTGTTTCTACACTTAAAATGAACAAAGAAAAAATTGGCTAGCCTGATATAAGTCATGTTCATGACGATGCAAATGTAACGAGATTTCGAACTGTTCTGTTGCACACGTTGGGACTCATTTTATTTTTCTACAAAAAACATTTGCCATGACGGGAATCGAACCCGGGCCGCCCTGCGTTACAAGGTAGATGCCTATCCGCTAAACCATTTGGGAAGACTTGATATGTACACCCTAAGATATCTAAGTGTCATTTCGATGAGGTCTGTAGCAGAGGCCATAGAGCACAGCAAACAAATAATCATGTGTTTAAATATCCTTGTCGTTTTGAAAAATTACCATTGTCACCTGCACAGGAATGCCATGCGGCCAACATTGAAGAAATGTGCTTCTCAAATCTGTCATTAACACTGTTTTCCACACGCTTTTTTCATTGCATTGCCATATAATCAATTGGTCATTGATGCGTCACGAATAACGACAATGCGTCGAAAATTAAAGAAATGTAAACATGAATTATGTTATTACTGTCTAAGCATCGCAAAGCTGTATGCGTAAAGGCGTCTGACGTCACAGTGGCTTGCCTGAAACAAAGGAATCAGAGAAACATGTGCTTACAGGGGCGTCGAAGCGCCTTCTCCCGCTGATGGAGCAAAGTTGCTACAGTGACAAAGACAAGCTCCGCGCTCATGGGCAATTTATATGAGGCAACTGTGCTGCGAGTATCTAAGTAGTCGTCGTGCATGGATAAAATGCAATGTTTCAAACAGATCTTATGAATTCACCTACTTTGAAAAAGTGTGCGTTAGGAAGTTCTTTTGACACAAAGCGAAAATCTACAGTCAAGCGTCAATCAGCAGACAGCCGTGTGTTCTTTAGTCATGAGCCTGTTGTCAAAACGGCAGAAAAAAATGGTCACAAACGAAATATTGTTTCTACACTTAAAATGAACAAAGAAAAAATGAGCTAGCCTGATATAAGTCATGTTCATGACGATGCAAATGTAACGAGATTTCGAACTGTTCTGTTGCACACGTTGGGACTCATTTTATTTTTCTACAAAAAACATTTGCCATGACGGGAATCGAACCCGGGCCGCCCTGCGTTACAAGGTAGATGCCTATCCGCTAGACCATTTGGGAAAACTTGATATGTACACCCTAAGATATCTAAGTGTCATTTCGATGAGGTCTGTAGCAGAGGCCATAGAGCACAGCAAACAAATAATCATGTGTTTAAATATCCTTGTCGTTTTGAAAAATTACCATTGTCACCTGCACAGGAATGCCATGCGGCCAACATTGAAGAAATGTGCTTCTCAAATCTGTCATTAACACTGTTTTCCACACGCTTTTTTCATTGCATTGCCATATAATCAATTGGTCATTGATGCGTCACGAATAACGACAATGCGTCGAAAATTAAAGAAATGTAAACATGAATTATGTTATTACTGTCTAAGCATCGCAAAGCTGTATGCGTAAAGGCGTCTGACGTCACAGTGGCTTGCCTGAAACAAAGGAATTAGAGAAACATGTGCTTACAGGGGCGTCGAACCGCCTTCTCCCGCTGATGGAGCAAAGTTGCTACAGTGACAAAGACAAGCTCCGCGCTCATGGGCAATTTATATGAGGCAACTGTGCTGCGAGTATCTAAGTAGTCGTCGTGCATGGATAAAATGCAATGTTTCAAACAGATCTGATGAATTCACCTACTTTGAAAAAGTGTGCGTTAGGAAGTTCTTTTGACACAAAGCGAAAATCTACAGTCAAGCGTCAATCAGCAGACAGCCGTGTGTTCTTTAGTCATGAGCCTGTTGTCAAAACGGCAGAAAAAAATGGTCACAAACGAAATATTGTTTCTACACTTAAAATGAACAAAGAAAAAATGAGCTAGCCTGATATAAGTCATGTTCATGACGATGCAAATGTAACGAGATTTCGAACTGTTCTGTTGCACACGTTGGGACTCATTTTATTTTTCTACAAAAAACATTTGCCATGACGGGAATCGAACCCGGGCCGCCCTTTGTTACAAGGTAGATGCCTATCCGCTAGACCATTTGGGAAAACTTGATATGTACACCCTAAGATCTCTAAGTGTCATTTCGATGAGGTCTGTAGCAGAGGCCATAGAGCACAGCAAACAAATAATCATGTGTTTAAATATCCTTGTCGTTTTGAAAAATTACCATTGTCACCTGCACAGGAATGCCATGCGGCCAACATTGAAGAAATGTGCTTCTCAAATCTGTCATTAACACTGTTTTCCACACGCTTTTTTCATTGCATTGCCATATAATCAATTGGTCATTGATGCGTCACGAATAACGACAATGCGTCGAAAATTAAAGAAATGTAAACATGAATTATGTTATTACTGTCTAAGCATCGCAAAGCTGTATGCGTAAAGGCGTCTGACGTCACAGTGGCTTGCCTGAAACAAAGGAATTAGAGAAACATGTGCTTACAGGGGCGTCGAACCGCCTTCTCCCGCTGATGGAGCAAAGTTGCTACAGTGACAAAGACAAGCTCCGCGCTCATGGGCAATTTATATGAGGCAACTGTGCTGCGAGTATCTAAGTAGTCGTCGTGCATGGATAAAATGCAATGTTTCAAACAGATCTGATGAATTCACCTACTTTGAAAAAGTGTGCGTTAGGAAGTTCTTTTGACACAAAGCGAAAATCTACAGTCAAGCGTCAATCAGCAGACAGCCGTGTGTTCTTTAGTCATGAGCCTGTTGTCAAAACGGCAGAAAAAAATGGTCACAAACGAAATATTGTTTCTACACTTAAAATGAACAAAGAAAAAATGAGCTAGCCTGATATAAGTCATGTTTATGACGATGCAAATGTAACGAGATTTCGAACTGTTCTGTTGCACACGTTGGGACTCATTTTATTTTTCTACAAAAAACATTTGCCATGACGGGAATCGAACCCGGGCCGCCCTTTGTTACAAGGTAGATGCCTATCCGCTAGACCATTTGGGAAAACTTGATATGTACACCCTAAGATATCTAAGTGTCATTTCGATGAGGTCTGTAGCAGAGGCCATAGAGCACAGCAAACAAATAATCATGTGTTTAAATATCCTTGTCGTTTTGAAAAATTACCATTGTCACCTGCACAGGAATGCCATGCGGCCAACATTGAAGAAATGTGCTTCTCAAATCTGTCATTAACACTGTTTTCCACACGCTTTTTTCATTGCATTGCCATATAATCAATTGGTCATTGATGCGTCACGAATAACGACAATGCGTCGAAAATTAAAGAAATGTAAACATGAATTATGTTATTACTGTCTAAGCATCGCAAAGCTGTATGCGTAAAGGCGTCTGACGTCACAGTGGCTTGCCTGAAACAAAGGAATTAGAGAAACATGTGCTTACAGGGGCGTCGAACCGCCTTCTCCCGCTGATGGAGCAAAGTTGCTACAGTGACAAAGACAAGCTCCGCGCTCATGGGCAATTTATATGAGGCAACTGTGCTGCGAGTATCTAAGTAGTCGTCGTGCATGGATAAAATGCAATGTTTCAAACAGATCTGATGAATTCACCTACTTTGAAAAAGTGTGCGTTAGGAAGTTCTTTTGACACAAAGCGAAAATCTACAGTCAAGCGTCAATCAGCAGACAGCCGTGTGTTCTTTAGTCATGAGCCTGTTGTCAAAACGGCAGAAAAAAATGGTCACAAACGAAATATTGTTTCTACACTTAAAATGAACAAAGAAAAAATGAGCTAGCCTGATATAAGTCATGTTCATGACGATGCAAATGTAACGAGATTTCGAACTGTTCTGTTGCACACGTTGGGACTCATTTTATTTTTCTACAAAAAACATTTGCCATGACGGGAATCGAACCCGGGCCGCCCTGCGTTACAAGGTAGATGCCTATCCGCTAGACCATTTGGGAAAACTTGATATGTACACCCTAAGATATCTAAGTGTCATTTCGATGAGGTCTGTAGCAGAGGCCATAGAGCACAGCAAACAAATAATCATGTGTTTAAATATCCTTGTCGTTTTGAAAAATTACCATTGTCACCTGCACAGGAATGCCATGCGGCCAACATTGAAGAAATGTGCTTCTCAAATCTGTCATTAACACTGTTTTCCACACGCTTTTTTCATTGCATTGCCATATAATCAATTGGTCATTGATGCGTCACGAATAACGACAATGCGTCGAAAATTAAAGAAATGTAAACATGAATTATGTTATTACTGTCTAAGCATCGCAAAGCTGTATGCGTAAAGGCGTCTGACGTCACAGTGGCTTGCCTGAAACAAAGGAATTAGAGAAACATGTGCTTACAGGGGCGTCGAACCGCCTTCTCCCGCTGATGGAGCAAAGTTGCTACAGTGACAAAGACAAGCTCCGCGCTCATGGGCAATTTATATGAGGCAACTGTGCTGCGAGTATCTAAGTAGTCGTCGTGCATGGATAAAATGCAATGTTTCAAACAGATCTGATGAATTCACCTACTTTGAAAAAGTGTGCGTTAGGAAGTTCTTTTGACACAAAGCGAAAATCTACAGTCAAGCGTCAATCAGCAGACAGCCGTGTGTTCTTTAGTCATGAGCCTGTTGTCAAAACGGCAGAAAAAAATGGTCACAAACGAAATATTGTTTCTACATTTAAAATGAACAAAGAAAAAATGAGCTAGCCTGATATAAGTCATGTTCATGACGATGCAAATGTAACGAGATTTCGAACTGTTCTGTTGCACACGTTGGGACTCATTTTATTTTTCTACAAAAAACATTTGCCATGACGGGAATCGAACCCGGGCCGCCCTGCGTTACAAGGTAGATGCCTATCCGCTAGACCATTTGGGAAAACTTGATATGTACACCCTAAGATATCTAAGTGTCATTTCGATGAGGTCTGTAGCAGAGGCCATAGAGCACAGCAAACAAATAATCATGTGTTTAAATATCCTTGTCGTTTTGAAAAATTACCATTGTCACCTGCACAGGAATGCCATGCGGCCAACATTGAAGAAATGTGCTTCTCAAATCTGTCATTAACACTGTTTTCCACACGCTTTTTTCATTGCATTGCCATATAATCAATTGGTCATTGATGCGTCACGAATAACGACAATGCGTCGAAAATTAAAGAAATGTAAACATGAATTATGTTATTACTGTCTAAGCATCGCAAAGCTGTATGTGTAAAGGCGTCTGACGTCACAGTGGCTTGCCTGAAACAAAGGAATCAGAGAAACATGTGCTTACAGGGGCGTCGAAGCGCCTTCTCCCGCTGATGGAGCAAAGTTGCTACAGTGACAAAGACAAGCTCCGCGCTCATGGGCAATGTATATGGTGCAACTGTGCTGCGAGTATCTAAGCAGTCGTCGTGCATGGATAAAATGCAATGTTTCAAACAGATCTGATGAATTCACCTACTTTGAAAAAGTGTGCGTTAGGAAGTTCTTTTGACACAAAGCGAAAATCTACAGTCAAGCGTCAATCAGCAGACAGCCGTGTGTTCTTTAGTCATGAGCCTGTTGTCAAAACGGCAGAAAAAAATGGTCACAAACGAAATATTTTTTCTACACTTAAAATGAACAAAGAAAAAATGAGCTAGCCTGATATAAGTCATGTTCATGACGATGCAAATGTAACGAGATTTCGAACTGTTCTGTTGCACACGTTGGGACTCATTTTATTTTCTACAAAAAACATTTGCCATGACGGGAATCGAACCCGGGCCGCCCTGCGTTACAAGGTAGATGCCTATCCGCTAGACCATTTGGGAAAACTTGATATGTACACCCTAAGATATCTAAGTGTGATTTCGATGAGGTCTGTAGCAGAGGCCATAGAGCACAGCAAACAAATAATCATGTGTTTAAATATCCTTGTCGTTTTGAAAAATTACCATTGTCACCTGCACAGGAATGCCATGCGGCCAACATTGAAGAAATGTGCTTCTCAAATCTGTCATTAACACTGTTTTCCACACGCTTTTTTCATTGCATTGCCATATAATCAATTGGTCATTGATGCGTCACGAATAACGACAATGCGTCGAAAATTAAAGAAATGTAAACATGAATTATGTTATTACTGTCTAAGCATCGCAAAGCTGTATGCGTAAAGGCGTCTGACGTCACAGTGGCTTGCCTGAAACAAAGGAATCAGAGAAACATGTGCTTACAGGGGCGTCGAAGCGCCTTCTCCCGCTGATGGAGCAAAGTTGCTACAGTGACAAAGACAAGCTCCGCGCTCATGGGCAATGTATATGGGGAAACTGTGCTGCGAGTATCTAAGCAGTCGTCGTGCATGGATAAAATGCAATGTTTCAAACAGATCTGATGAATTCACCTACTTTGAAAAAGTGTGCGTTAGGAAGTTCTTTTGACACAAAACGAAAATCTACAGTCAAGCGTCAATCAGCAGACAGCCGTGTGTTCTTTAGTCATGAGCCTGTTGTCAAAACGGCAGAAAAAAATGGTCACAAACGAAATATTGTTTCTACACTTACAATGAACAAAGAAAAAATTAGCTAGCCTCATATAAGTCATGTTCATGACGATGCAAATGTAACGAGATTTCGAACTGTTCTGTTGCACACGTTGGGACTCATTTTATTTTTCTACAAAAAACATTTGCCATGACGGGAATCGAACCCGGGCCGCCCTGCGTTACAAGGTAGATGCCTATCCGCTAGACCATTTGGGAAAACTTGATATGTACACCCTAAGATATCTAAGTGTCATTTCGATGAGGTCTGTAGCAGAGGCCATAGAGCACAGCAAACAAATAATCATGTGTTTAAATATCCTTGTCGTTTTGAAAAATTACCATTGTCACCTGCACAGGAATGCCATGCGGCCAACATTGAAGAAATGTGCTTCTCAAATCTGTCATTAACACTGTTTTCCACACGCTTTTTTCATTGCATTGCCATATAATCAATTGGTCATTGATGCGTCACGAATAACGACAATGCGTCGAAAATTAAAGAAATGTAAACATGAATTATGTTATTACTGTCTAAGCATCGCAAAGCTGTATGCGTAAAGGCGTCTGACGTCACAGTGGCTTGCCTGAAACAAAGGAATTAGAGAAACATGTGCTTACAGGGGCGTCGAACCGCCTTCTCCCGCTGATGGAGCAAAGTTGCTACAGTGACAAAGACAAGCTCCGCGCTCATGGGCAATTTATATGAGGCAACTGTGCTGCGAGTATCTAAGTAGTCGTCGTGCATGGATAAAATGCAATGTTTCAAACAGATCTGATGAATTCACCTACTTTGAAAAAGTGTGCGTTAGGGAGTTCTTTTGACACGAAGCGAAAATCTACAGTCAAGCGTCAATCAGCAGACAGCCGTGTGTTCTTTAGTCATGAGCCTGTTGTCAAAACGGCAGAAAAAAATGTTCACAAACGAAATATTGTTTCTACACTTAAAATGAACAAAGAAAAAATGAGCTAGCCTGATATAAGTCATGTTCATGACGATGCAAATGTAACGAGATTTCGAACTGTTCTGTTGCACACGTTGGGACTCATTTTATTTTTCTACAAAAATCCTTTGCCATGACGGGAATCGAACCCGGGCCGCCCTGCGTTAAAAGGCAGATTCCTATCCGCTAGACCATTTGGGAAGACTTGATATGTACACCCTAAGATATCTAAGTGTCATTTCGATGAGGTCTGTAGCAGAGGCCATAGAGCACAGCAAACAAATAATCATGTGTTTAAATATCCTTGTCGTTTTGAAAAATTACCATTGTCACCTGCACAGGAATGCCATGCGGCCAACATTGAAGAAATGTGCTTCTCAAATCTGTCATTAACACTGTTTTCCACACGCTTTTTTCATTGCATTGCCATATAATCAATTGGTCATTGATGCGTCACGAATAACGACAATGCGTCGAAAATTAAAGAAATGTAAACATGAATTATGTTATTACTGTCTAAGCATCGCAAAGCTGTATGCGTAAAGGCGTCTAACGTCACAGTGGCTTGCCTGAAACAAAGGAATTAGAGAAACATGTGCTTACAGGGGCGTCGAACCGCCTTCTCCCGCTGATGGAGCAAAGTTGCTACAGTGACAAAGACAAGCTCCGCGCTCATGGGCAATGTATATGGGGCAACTGTGCTGCGAGTATCTAAGCAGTCGTCGTGCATGGATAAAATGCAATGTTTCAAACAGATCTGATGAATTCACCTACTTTGAAAAAGTGTGCGTTAGGAAGTTCTTTTGACACAAAGCGAAAATCTACAGTCAAGCGTCAATCAGCAGACAGCCGTGTGTTCTTTAGTCATGAGCCTGTTGTCAAAACGGCAGAAAAAAATGGACACAAACGAAATATTGTTTCTACACTTAAAATGAACAAAGAAAAAATTAGCTAGCCTCATATAAGTCATGTTCATGACGATGCAAATGTAACGAGATTTCGAACTGTTCTGTTGCACACGTTGGGACTCATTTTATTTTTCTACAAAAAACATTTGCCATGACGGGAATCGAACCCGGGCCGCCCTGCGTTACAAGGTAGATGCCTATCCGCTAGACCATTTGGGAAAACTTGATATGTACACCCTAAGATATCTAAGTGTCATTTCGATGAGGTCTGTAGCAGAGGCCATAGAGCACAGCAAACAAATAATCATGTGTTTAAATATCCTTGTCGTTTTGAAAAATTACCATTGTCACCTGCACAGGAATGCCATGCGGCCAACATTGAAGAAATGTGCTTCTCAAATCTGTCATTAACACTGTTTTCCACACGCTTTTTTCATTGCATTGCCATATAATCAATTGGTCATTGATGCGTCACGAATAACGACAATGCGTCGAAAATTAAAGAAATGTAAACATGAATTATGTTATTACTGTCTAAGCATCGCAAAGCTGTATGCGTAAAGGCGTCTAACGTCACAGTGGCTTGCCTGAAACAAAGGAATTAGAGAAACATGTGCTTACAGGGGCGTCGAACCGCCTTCTCCCGCTGATGGAGCAAAGTTGCTACAGTGACAAAGACAAGCTCCGCGCTCATGGGCAATGTATATTGGGCAACTGTGCTGCGAGTATCTAAGCAGTCGTCGTGCATGGATAAAATGCAATGTTTCAAACAGATCTGATGAATTCACCTACTTTGAAAAAGTGTGCGTTAGGGAGTTCTTTTGACACAAAGCGAAAATCTACAGTCAAGCGTCAATCAGCAGACAGCCTTGTGTTCTTTAGTAATGAGCCTGTTGTCAAAACGGCAGAAAAAATTGTTCACAAACGAAATATTGTTTCTTCACTTAAAATGAACAAAGAAAAAATGAGCTAGCCTGATATAAGTCATGTTCATGACGATGCAAATGTAACGAGATTTCGAACTGTTCTGTTGCACACGTTGGGACTCATTTTATTTTTCTACAAAAATCATTTGCCATGACGGGAATCGAACCCGGGCCGCCCTGCGTGACAAGGCAGATTCCTATCCGCTAGACCATTTGGGAAGACTTGATATGTACACCCTAAGATATCTAAGTGTCATTTCGATGAGGTCTGTAGCAGAGGCCATAGAGCACAGCAAACAAATAATCATGTGTTTAAATATCCTTGTCGTTTTGAAAAATTACCATTGTCACCTGCACAGGAATGCCATGCGGCCAACATTGAAGAAATGTGCTTCTCAAATCTGTCATTAACACTGTTTTCCACACGCTTTTTTCATTGCATTGCCATATAATCAATTGGTCATTGATGCGTCACGAATAACGACAATGCGTCGAAAATTAAAGAAATGTAAACATGAATTATGTTATTACTGTCTAAGCATCGCAAAGCTGTATGCGTAAAGGCGTCTGACGTCACAGTGGCTTGCCTGAAACAAAGGAATCAGAGAAACATGTGCTTACAGGGACGTCGAAGCGCCTTCTCCCGCTGATGGAGCAAAGTTGCTACAGTGACAAAGACAAGCTCCGCGCTCATGGGCAATGTATATGGGGCAACTGTGCTGCGAGTATCTAAGCAGTCGTCGTGCATGGATAAAATGCAATGTTTCAAACAGATCTGATGAATTCACCTACTTTGAAAAAGTGTGCGTTAGGAAGTTCTTTTGACACAAAGCGAAAATCTACAGTCAAGCGTCAATCAGCAGACAGCCGTGTGTTCTTTAGTCATGAGCCTGTTGTCAAAACGGCCGGAAAAAATGGTCACAAACGAAATATTGTTTCTACACTTAAAATGAACAAAGAAAAAATGAGCTAGCCTCATATAAGTCATGTTCATGACGATGCAAATGTAACGAGATTTCGAACTGTTCTGTTGCACACGTTGGGACTCATTTTATTTTTCTACAAAAAACATTTGCCAAGACGGGAATCGAACCCGGGCCGCCCTGCGTTACAAGGTAGATGCCTATCCGCTAGACCATTTGGGAAAACTTGATATGTACACCCTAAGATATCTAAGTGTCATTTCGATGAGGTCTGTAGCAGAGGCCATAGAGCACAGCAAACAAATAATCATGTGTTTAAATATCCTTGTCGTTTTGAAAAATTACCATTGTCACCTGCACAGGAATGCCATGCGGCCAACATTGAAGAAATGTGCTTCTCAAATCTGTCATTAACACTGTTTTCCACACGCTTTTTTCATTGCATTGCCATATAATCAATTGGTCATTGATGCGTCACGAATAACGACAATGCGTCGAAAATTAAAGAAATGTAAACATGAATTATGTTATTACTGTCTAAGCATCGCAAAGCTGTATGCGTGAAGGCGTCTGACGTCACAGTGGCTTGCCTGAAACAAAGGAATTAGAGAAACATGTGCTTACAGGGGCGTCGAACCGCCTTCTCCCGCTGATGGAGCAAAGTTGCTACAGTGACAAAGACAAGCTCCGCGCTCATGGGCAATGTATATTGGGCAACTGTGCTGCGAGTATCTAAGCAGTCGTCGTGCATGGATAAAATGCAATGTTTCAAACAGATCTGATGAATTCACCTACTTTGAAAAAGTGTGCGTTAGGGAGTTCTTTTGACACAAAGCGAAAATCTACAGTCAAGCGTCAATCAGCAGACAGCCTTGTGTTCTTTAGTAATGAGCCTGTTGTCAAAACGGCAGAAAAAATTGTTCACAAACGAAATATTGTTTCTTCACTTAAAATGAACAAAGAAAAAATGAGCTAGCCTGATATAAGTCATGTTCATGACGATGCAAATGTAACGAGATTTCGAACTGTTCTGTTGCACACGTTGGGACTCATTTTATTTTTCTACAAAAATCATTTGCCATGACGGGAATCGAACCCGGGCCGCCCTGCGTGACAAGGCAGATTCCTATCCGCTAGACCATTTGGGAAGACTTGATATGTACACCCTAAGATATCTAAGTGTCATTTCGATGAGGTCTGTAGCAGAGGCCATAGAGCACAGCAAACAAATAATCATGTGTTTAAATATCCTTGTCGTTTTGAAAAATTACCATTGTCACCTGCACAGGAATGCCATGCGGCCAACATTGAAGAAATGTGCTTCTCAAATCTGTCATTAACACTGTTTTCCACACGCTTTTTTCATTGCATTGCCATATAATCAATTGGTCATTGATGCGTCACGAATAACGACAATGCGTCGAAAATTAAAGAAATGTAAACATGAATTATGTTATTACTGTCTAAGCATCGCAAAGCTGTATGCGTAAAGGCGTCTGACGTCACAGTGGCTTGCCTGAAACAAAGGAATCAGAGAAACATGTGCTTACAGGGACGTCGAAGCGCCTTCTCCCGCTGATGGAGCAAAGTTGCTACAGTGACAAAGACAAGCTCCGCGCTCATGGGCAATGTATATGGGGCAACTGTGCTGCGAGTATCTAAGCAGTCGTCGTGCATGGATAAAATGCAATGTTTCAAACAGATCTGATGAATTCACCTACTTTGAAAAAGTGTGCGTTAGGAAGTTCTTTTGACACAAAGCGAAAATCTACAGTCAAGCGTCAATCAGCAGACAGCCGTGTGTTCTTTAGTCATGAGCCTGTTGTCAAAACGGCCGGAAAAAATGGTCACAAACGAAATATTGTTTCTACACTTAAAATGAACAAAGAAAAAATGAGCTAGCCTCATATAAGTCATGTTCATGACGATGCAAATGTAACGAGATTTCGAACTGTTCTGTTGCACACGTTGGGACTCATTTTATTTTTCTACAAAAAACATTTGCCATGACGGGAATCGAACCCGGGCCGCCCTGCGTTACAAGGTAGATGCCTATCCGCTAGACCATTTGGGAAAACTTGATATGTACACCCTAAGATATCTAAGTGTCATTTCGATGAGGTCTGTAGCAGAGGCCATAGAGCACAGCAAACAAATAATCATGTGTTTAAATATCCTTGTCGTTTTGAAAAATTACCATTGTCACCTGCACAGGAATGCCATGCGGCCAACATTGAAGAAATGTGCTTCTCAAATCTGTCATTAACACTGTTTTCCACACGCTTTTTTCATTGCATTGCCATATAATCAATTGGTCATTGATGCGTCACGAATAACGACAATGCGTCGAAAATTAAAGAAATGTAAACATGAATTATGTTATTACTGTCTAAGCATCGCAAAGCTGTATGCGTGAAGGCGTCTGACGTCACAGTGGCTTGCCTGAAACAAAGGAATTAGAGAAACATGTGCTTACAGGGGCGTCGAACCGCCTTCTCCCGCTGATGGAGCAAAGTTGCTACAGTGACAAAGACAAGCTCCGCGCTCATGGGCAATTTATATGGGGCAACTGTGCTGCGAGTATCTAAGCAGTCGTCGTGCATGGATAAAATGCAATGTTTCAAACAGATCTGATGAATTCACCTACTTTGAAAAAGTGTGCGTTAGGAAGTTCTTTTGACACAAAGCGAAAATCTACAGTCAAGCGTCAATCAGCAGACAGCCGTGTGTTCTTTAGTCATGAGCCTGTTGTCAAAACGGCAGAAAAAAATGGTCACAAACGAAATATTGTTTCTACACTTAAAATGAACAAAGAAAAAATGAGCTAGCCTGATATAAGTCATGTTCATGACGATGCAAATGTAACGAGATTTCGAACTGTTCTGTTGCACACGTTGGGACTCATTTTATTTTTCTACAAAAAACATTTGCCATGACGGGAATCGAACCCGGGCCACTCTGCGTTACAAGGTAGATGCCTATCCGCTAGACCATTTGGGAAAACTTGATATGTACACCCTAAGATATCTAAGTGTCATTTCGATGAGGTCTGTAGCAGAGGCCATAGAGCACAGCAAACAAATAATCATGTGTTTAAATATCCTTGTCGTTTTGAAAAATTACCATTGTCACCTGCACAGGAATGCCATGCGGCCAACATTGAAGAAATGTGCTTCTCAAATCTGTCATTAACACTGTTTTCCACACGCTTTTTTCATTGCATTGCCATATAATCAATTGGTCATTGATGCGTCACGAATAACGACAATGCGTCGAAAATTAAAGAAATGTAAACATGAATTATGTTATTACTGTCTAAGCATCGCAAAGCTGTATGCGTGAAGGCGTCTGACGTCACAGTGGCTTGCCTGAAACAAAGGAATTAGAGAAACATGTGCTTACAGGGGCGTCGAACCGCCTTCTCCCGCTGATGGAGCAAAGTTGCTACAGTGACAAAGACAAGCTCCGCGCTCATGGGCAATTTATATGGGGCAACTGTGCTGCGAGTATCTAAGCAGTCGTCGTGCATGGATAAAATGCAATGTTTCAAACAGATCTGATGAATTCACCTACTTTGAAAAAGTGTGCGTTAGGAAGTTCTTTTGACACAAAGCGAAAATCTACAGTCAAGCGTCAATCAGCAGACAGCCGTGTGTTCTTTAGTCATGAGCCTGTTGTCAAAACGGCAGAAAAAAATGGTCACAAACGAAATATTGTTTCTACACTTAAAATGAACAAAGAAAAAATGAGCTAGCCTGATATAAGTCATGTTCATGACGATGCAAATGTAACGAGATTTCGAACTGTTCTGTTGCACACGTTGGGACTCATTTTATTTTTCTACAAAAATCCTTTGCCATGACGGGAATCGAACCCGGGCCGCCCTGCGTTACAAGGCAGATTCCTATCCGCTAGACCATTTGGGAAGACTTGATATGTACACCCTAAGATATCTAAGTGTCATTTCGATGAGGTCTGTAGCAGAGGCCATAGAGCACAGCAAACAAATAATCATGTGTTTAAATATCCTTGTCGTTTTGAAAAAATTACCATTGTCACCTGCACAGGAATGCCATGCGGCCAACATTGAAGAAATGTGCTTCTCAAATCTGTCATTAACACTGTTTTCCACATGCTTTTTTCATTGCATTGCCATATAATCAATTGGTCATTGATGCGTCACGAATAACGACAATGCGTCGAAAATTAAAGAAATGTAAACATGAATTATGTTATTACTGTCTAAGCATCGCAAAGCTGTATGCGTAAAGGCGTCTGACGTCACAGTGGCTTGCCTGAAACAAAGGAATTAGAGAAACATGTGCTTACAGGGGCGTCGAACCGCCTTCTCCCGCTGATGGAGCAAAGTTGCTACAGTGACAAAGACAAGCTCCGCGCTCATGGGCAATTTATATGAGGCAACTGTGCTGCGAGTATCTAAGTAGTCGTCGTGCATGGATAAAATGCAATGTTTCAAACAGATCTGATGAATTCACCTACTTTGAAAAAGTGTGCGTTAGGAAGTTCTTTTGACACAAAGCGAAAATCTACAGTCAAGCGTCAATCAGCAGACAGCCGTGTGTTCTTTAGTCATGAGCCTGTTGTCAAAACGGCAGAAAAAAATGTTCACAAACGAAATATTGTTTCTACACTTAAAATGAACAAAGAAAAAATGAGCTAGCCTGATATAAGTCATGTTCATGACGATGCAAATGTAACGAGATTTCGAACTGTTCTGTTGCACACGTTGGGACTCATTTTATTTTTCTACAAAAATCCTTTGCCATGACGGGAATCGAACCCGGGCCGCCCTGCGTTACAAGGCAGATTCCTATCCGCTAGACCATTTGGGAAGACTTGATATGTACACCCTAAGATATCTAAGTGTCATTTCGATGAGGTCTGTAGCAGAGGCCATAGAGCACAGCAAACAAATAATCATGTGTTTAAATATCCTTGTCGTTTTGAAAAAATTACCATTGTCACCTGCACAGGAATGCCATGCGGCCAACATTGAAGAAATGTGCTTCTCAAATCTGTCATTAACACTGTTTTCCACATGCTTTTTTCATTGCATTGCCATATAATCAATTGGTCATTGATGCGTCACGAATAACGACAATGCGTCGAAAATTAAAGAAATGTAAACATGAATTATGTTATTACTGTCTAAGCATCGCAAAGCTGTATGCGTAAAGGCGTCTGACGTCACAGTGGCTTGCCTGAAACAAAGGAATTAGAGAAACATGTGCTTACAGGGGCGTCGAACCGCCTTCTCCCGCTGATGGAGCAAAGTTGCTACAGTGACAAAGACAAGCTCCGCGCTCATGGGCAATTTATATGAGGCAACTGTGCTGCGAGTATCTAAGTAGTCGTCGTGCATGGATAAAATGCAATGTTTCAAACAGATCTGATGAATTCACCTACTTTGAAAAAGTGTGCGTTAGGGAGTTCTTTTGACACAAAGCGAAAATCTACAGTCAAGCGTCAATCAGCAGACAGCCGTGTGTTCTTTAGTAATGAGCCTGTTGTCAAAACGGCAGAAAAAAATGGTCACAAACGAAATATTGTTTCTACACTTAAAATGAACAAAGAAAAATGAGCTAGCCTGATATAAGTCATGTTCATGACGATGCAAATGTAACGAGATTTCGAACTGTTCTGTTGCACACGTTGGGACTCATTTTATTTTTCTACAAAAAACATTTGCCATGACGGGAATCGAACCCGGGCCACCCTGCGTTACAAGGTAGATGCCTATCCGCTAGACCATTTGGGAAAACTTGATATGTACACCCTAAGATATCTAAGTGTCATTTCGATGAGGTCTGTAGCAGAGGCCATAGAGCACAGCAAACAAATAATCATGTGTTTAAATATCCTTGTCGTTTTGAAAAATTACCATTGTCACCTGCACAGGAATGCCATGCGGCCAACATTGAAGAAATGTGCTTCTCAAATCTGTCATTAACACTGTTTTCCACACGCTTTTTTCATTGCATTGCCATATAATCAATTGGTCATTGATGCGTCACGAATAACGACAATGCGTCGAAAATTAAAGAAATGTAAACATGAATTATGTTATTACTGTCTAAGCATCGCAAAGCTGTATGCGTGAAGGCGTCTGACGTCACAGTGGCTTGCCTGAAACAAAGGAATTAGAGAAACATGTGCTTACAGGGGCGTCGAACCGCCTTCTCCCGCTGATGGAGCAAAGTTGCTACAGTGACAAAGACAAGCTCCGCGCTCATGGGCAATTTATATGGGGCAACTGTGCTGCGAGTATCTAAGCAGTCGTCGTGCATGGATAAAATGCAATGTTTCAAACAGATCTGATGAATTCACCTACTTTGAAAAAGTGTGCGTTAGGAAGTTCTTTTGACACAAAGCGAAAATCTACAGTCAAGCGTCAATCAGCAGACAGCCGTGTGTTCTTTAGTCATGAGCCTGTTGTCAAAACGGCAGAAAAAAATGTTCACAAACGAAATATTGTTTCTACACTTAAAATGAACAAAGAAAAAATGAGCTAGCCTGATATAAGTCATGTTCATGACGATGCAAATGTAACAAGATTTCGAACTGTTCTGTTGCACACGTTGGGACTCATTTTATTTTTCTACAAAAATCCTTTGCCATGACGGGAATCGAACCCGGGCCGCCCTGCGTTACAAGGCAGATTCCTATCCGCTAGACCATTTGGGAAGACTTGATATGTACACCCTAAGATATCTAAGTGTCATTTCGATGAGGTCTGTAGCAGAGGCCATAGAGCACAGCAAACAAATAATCATGTGTTTAAATATCCTTGTCGTTTTGAAAAAATTACCATTGTCACCTGCACAGGAATGCCATGCGGCCAACATTGAAGAAATGTGCTTCTCAAATCTGTCATTAACACTGTTTTCCACATGCTTTTTTCATTGCATTGCCATATAATCAATTGGTCATTGATGCGTCACGAATAACGACAATGCGTCGAAAATTAAAGAAATGTAAACATGAATTATGTTATTACTGTCTAAGCATCGCAAAGCTGTATGCGTGAAGGCGTCTGACGTCACAGTGGCTTGCCTGAAACAAAGGAATTAGAGAAACATGTGCTTACAGGGGCGTCGAACCGCCTTCTCCCGCTGATGGAGCAAAGTTGCTACAGTGACAAAGACAAGCTCCGCGCTCATGGGCAATTTATATGGGGCAACTGTGCTGCGAGTATCTAAGCAGTCGTCGTGCATGGATAAAATGCAATGTTTCAAACAGATCTGATGAATTCACCTACTTTGAAAAAGTGTGCGTTAGGAAGTTCTTTTGACACAAAGCGAAAATCTACAGTCAAGCGTCAATCAGCAGACAGCCGTGTGTTCTTTAGTCATGAGCCTGTTGTCAAAACGGCAGAAAAAAATGTTCACAAACGAAATATTGTTTCTACACTTAAAATGAACAAAGAAAAAATGAGCTAGCCTGATATAAGTCATGTTCATGACGATGCAAATGTAACGAGATTTCGAACTGTTCTGTTGCACACGTTAGGACTCATTTTATTTTTCTACAAAAATCCTTTGCCATGACGGGAATCGAACCCGGGCCGCCCTGCGTTACAAGGCAGATTCCTATCCGCTAGACCATTTGGGAAGACTTGATATGTACACCCTAAGATATCTAAGTGTCATTTCGATGAGGTCTGTAGCAGAGGCCATAGAGCACAGCAAACAAATAATCATGTGTTTAAATATCCTTGTCGTTTTGAAAAAATTACCATTGTCATCTGCACAGGAATGCCATGCGGCCAACATTGAAGAAATGTGCTTCTCAAATCTGTCATTAACACTGTTTTCCACACGCTTTTTTCATTGCATTGCCATATAATCAATTGGTCATTGATGCGTCACGAATAACGACAATGCGTCGAAAATTAACGAAATGTAAACATGAATTATGTTATTACTGTCTAAGCATCGCAAAGCTGTATGCGTAAAGGCGTCTGACGTCACAGTGGCTTGCCTGAAACAAAGGAATTAGAGAAACATGTGCTTACAGGGGCGTCGAACCGCCTTCTCCCGCTGATGGAGCAAAGTTGCTACAGTGACAAAGACAAGCTCCGCGCTCATGGGCAATTTATATGAGGCAACTGTGCTGCGAGTATCTAAGTAGTCGTCGTGCATGGATAAAATGCAATGTTTCAAACAGATCTGATGAATTCACCTACTTTGAAAAAGTGTGCGTTAGGGAGTTCTTTTGACACAAAGCGAAAATCTACAGTCAAGCGTCAATCAGCAGACAGCCGTGTGTTCTTTAGTAATGAGCCTGTTGTCAAAACGGCAGAAAAAAATGTTCACAAACGAAATATTGTTTCTACACTTAAAATGAACAAAGAAAAAATTGGCTAGCCTGATATAAGTCATGTTCATGACGATGCAAATGTAACGAGATTTCGAACTGTTCTGTTGCACACGTTGGGACTCATTTTATTTTTCTACAAAAAACATTTGCCATGACGGGAATCGAACCCCGGCCGCCCTGCGTTACAAGGTAGATGCCTATCCGCTAAACCATTTGGGAAGACTTGATATGTACACCCTAAGATATCTAAGTGTCATTTCGATGAGGTCTGTAGCAGAGGCCATAGAGCACAGCAAACAAATAATCATGTGTTTAAATATCCTTGTCGTTTTGAAAAATTACCATTGTCACCTGCACAGGAATGCCATGCGGCCAACATTGAAGAAATGTGCTTCTCAAATCTGTCATTAACACTGTTTTCCACACGCTTTTTTCATTGCATTGCCATATAATCAATTGGTCATTGATGCGTCACGAATAACGACAATGCGTCGAAAATTAAAGAAATGTAAACATGAATTATGTTATTACTGTCTAAGCATCGCAAAGCTGTATGCGTGAAGGCGTCTGACGTCACAGTGGCTTGCCTGAAACAAAGGAATTAGAGAAACATGTGCTTACAGGGGCGTCGAACCGCCTTCTCCCACTGATGGAGCAAAGTTGCTACAGTGACAAAGACAAGCTCCGCGCTCATGGGCAATTTATATGGGGCAACTGTGCTGCGAGTATCTAAGCAGTCGTCGTGCATGGATAAAATGCAATGTTTCAAACAGATCTGATGAATTCACCTACTTTGAAAAAGTGTGCGTTAGGAAGTTCTTTTGACACAAAGCGAAAATCTACAGTCAAGCGTCAATCAGCAGACAGCCGTGTGTTCTTTAGTCATGAGCCTGTTGTCAAAACGGCAGAAAAAAATGTTCACAAACGAAATATTGTTTCTACACTTAAAATGAACAAAGAAAAAATGAGCTAGCCTGATATAAGTCATGTTCATGACGATGCAAATGTAACGAGATTTCGAACTGTTCTGTTGCACACGTTGGGACTCATTTTATTTTTCTACAAAAAACATTTGCCATGACGGGAATCGAACCCGGGCCGCCCTGCGTTACAAGGCAGATTCCTATCCGCTAGACCATTTGGGAAGACTTGATATGTACACCCTAAGATATCTAAGTGTCATTTCGATGAGGTCTGTAGCAGAGGCCATAGAGCACAGCAAACAAATAATCATGTGTTTAAATATCCTTGTCGTTTTGAAAAATTACCATTGTCACCTGCACAGGAATGCCATGCGGCCAACATTGATGAAATGTGCTTCTCAAATCTGTCATTAACACTGTTTTCCACACGCTTTTTTCATTGTATTGCCATAAAATCAATTGGTCATTGATGCGTCACGAATAACGACAATGCGTCGAAAATTAAAGAAATGTAAACATGAATTATGTTATTACTGTCTAAGCATCGCAAAGCTGTATGCGTAAAGGCGTCTGACGTCACAGTGGCTTGCCTGAAACAAAGGAATTAGAGAAACATGTGCTTACAGGGGCGTCGAAGCGCCTTCTCCCGCTGATGGAGCAAAGTTGCTACAGTGACAAAGACAAGCTCCGCGCTCATGGGCAATGTATATGGGGCAACTGTGCTGCGAGTATCTAAGCAGTCGTCGTGCATGGATAAAATGCAATGTTTCAAACAGATCTGATGAATTCACCTACTTTGAAAAAGTGTGCGTTAGAAAGTTCTTTTGACACAAAGCTTAAATCTACAGTTAAGCGTCAATCAGCAGACAGCCGTGTGTTCTTTCGTCATGAGCCTGTTGTCAAAACGGCAGAAAAAAATGGTCACAAACGAAATATTGTTTCTACACTTAAAATGAACAAAGAAAAAATGAGCTAGCCTGATATAAGTCATGTTCATGACGATGCAAATGTAACGAGATTTCGAACTGTTCTGTTGCACACGTTGGGACTCATTTTATTTTTCTACAAAAAACATTTGCCATGACGGGAATCGAACCCGGGCCGCCCTGCGTTACAAGGTAGATGCCTATCCGCTAGACCATTTGGGAAAACTTGATATGTACACCCTAAGATATCTAAGTGTCATTTCGATGAGGTCTGTAGCAGAGGCCATAGAGCACAGCAAACAAATAATCATGTGTTTAAATATCCTTGTCGTTTTGAAAAATTACCATTGTCACCTGCACAGGAATGCCATGCGGCCAACATTGAAGAAATGTGCTTCTCAAATCTGTCATTAACACTGTTTTCCACACGCTTTTTTCATTGCATTGCCATATAATCAATTGTTCATTGATGCGTCACGAATAACGACAATGCGTCGAAAATTAAAGAAATGTAAACATGAATTATGTTATTACTGTCTAAGCATCGCAAAGCTGTATGCGTGAAGGCGTCTGACGTCACAGTGGCTTGCCTGAAACAAAGGAATTAGAGAAACATGTGCTTACAGGGGCGTCGAACCGCCTTCTCCCACTGATGGAGCAAAGTTGCTACAGTGACAAAGACAAGCTCCGCGCTCATGGGCAATTTATATGGGGCAACTGTGCTGCGAGTATCTAAGCAGTCGTCGTGCATGGATAAAATGCAATGTTTCAAACAGATCTGATGAATTCACCTACTTTGAAAAAGTGTGCGTTAGGAAGTTCTTTTGACACAAAGCGAAAATCTACAGTCAAGCGTCAATCAGCAGACAGCCGTGTGTTCTTTAGTCATGAGCCTGTTGTCAAAACGGCAGAAAAAAATGTTCACAAACGAAATATTGTTTCTACACTTAAAATGAACAAAGAAAAAATGAGCTAGCCTGATATAAGTCATGTTCATGACGATGCAAATGTAACGAGATTTCGAACTGTTCTGTTGCACACGTTGGGACTCATTTTATTTTTCTACAAAAAACATTTGCCATGACGGGAATCGAACCCGGGCCGCCCTGCGTTACAAGGCAGATTCCTATCCGCTAGACCATTTGGGAAGACTTGATATGTACACCCTAAGATATCTAAGTGTCATTTCGATGAGGTCTGTAGCAGAGGCGATAGAGCACAGCAAACAAATAATCATGTGTTTAAATATCCTTGTCGTTTTGAAAAATTACCATTGTCACCTGCACAGGAATGCCATGCGGCCAACATTGAAGAAATGTGCTTCTCAAATCTGTCATTAACACTGTTTTCCACACGCTTTTTTCATTGCATTGCCATATAATCAATTGGTCATTGATGCGTCACGAATAACGACAATGCGTCGAAAATTAAAGAAATGTAAACATGAATTATGTTATTACTGTCTAAGCATGCAAAGCTGTATGCGTAAAGGCGTCTGACGTCACAGTGGCTTGCCTGAAACAAAGGAATCAGAGAAACATGTGCTTACAGGGGCGTCGAAGCGCCTTCTCCCGCTGATGGAGCAAAGTTGCTACAGTGACAAAGACAAGCTCCGCGCTCATGGGCAATGTATATGGGGCAACTGTGCTGCGAGTATCTAAGCAGTCGTCGTGCATGGATAAAATGCAATGTTTCAAACAGATCTGATGAATTCACCTACTTTGAAAAAGTGTGCGTTAGGAAGTTCTTTTGACACAAAGCGAAAATCTACAGTCAAGCGTCAATCAGCAGACAGCCGTGTGTTCTTTAGTCATGAGCCTGTTGTCAAAACGGCAGAAAAAAATGGTCACAAACGAAATATTGTTTCTACACTTAAAATGAACAAAGAAAAAATGAGCTAGCCTGATATAAGTCATGTTCATGACGATGCAAATGTAACGAGATTTCGAACTGTTCTGTTGCACACGTTGGGACTCATTTTATTTTTCTACAAAAAACATTTGCCATGACGGGAATCGAACCCGGGCCACCCTGCGTTACAAGGTAGATGCCTATCCGCTAGACCATTTGGGAAAACTTGATATGTACACCCTAAGATATCTAAGTGTCATTTCGATGAGGTCTGTAGCAGAGGCCATAGAGCACAGCAAACAAATAATCATGTGTTTAAATATCCTTGTCGTTTTGAAAAATTACCATTGTCACCTGCACAGGAATGCCATGCGGCCAACATTGATGAAATGTGCTTCTCAAATCTGTCATTAACACTGTTTTCCACACGCTTTTTTCATTGCATTGCCATAAAATCAATTGGTCATTGATGCGTCACGAATAACGACAATGCGTCGAAAATTAAAGAAATGTAAACATGAATTATGTTATTACTGTCTAAGCATCGCAAAGCTGTATGCGTAAAGGCGTCTGACGTCACAGTGGCTTGCCTGAAACAAAGGAATTAGAGAAACATGTGCTTACAGGGGCGTCGAACCGCATTCTCCCGCTGATGGAGCAAAGTTGCTACAGTGACAAAGACAAGCTCCGCGCTCATGGGCAATTTATATGAGGCAACTGTGCTGCGAGTATCTAAGTAGTCGTCGTGCATGGATAAAATGCAATGTTTCAAACAGATCTGATGAATTCACCTACTTTGAAAAAGTGTGCGTTAGGAAGTTCTTTTGACACAAAGCGAAAATCTACAGTCAAGCGTCAATCAGCAGACAGCCGTGTGTTCTTTAGTCATGAGCCTGTTGTCAAAACGGCAGAAAAAAATGGTCACAAACGAAATATTGTTTCTACACTTAAAATGAACAAAGAAAAAATGAGCTAGCCTGATATAAGTCATGTTCATGACGATGCAAATGTAACGAGATTTCGAACTGTTCTGTTGCACACGTTGGGACTCATTTTATTTTTCTACAAAAAACATTTGCCATGACGGGAATCGAACACGTGCCGCCCTGCGTTACAAGGTAGATGCCTATCCGCTAGACCATTTGGGAAAACTTGATATGTACACCCTAAGATATCTAAGTGTCATTTCGATGAGGTCTGTAGCAGAGGCCATAGAGCACAGCAAACAAATAATCATGTGTTTAAATATCCTTGTCGTTTTGAAAAATTACCATTGTCACCTGCACAGGAATGCCATGCGGCCAACATTGAAGAAATATGCTTCTCAAATCTGTCATTAACACTGTTTTCCACACGCTTTTTTCATTGCATTGCCATATAATCAATTGGTCATTGATGCGTCACGAATAACGACAATGCGTCGAAAATTAAAGAAATGTAAACATGAATTATGTTATTACTGTCTAAGCATCGCAAAGCTGTATGCGTAAAGGCGTCTGACGTCACAGTGGCTTGCCTGAAACAAAGGAATCAGAGAAACATGTGCTTACAGGGGCGTCGAAGCGCCTTCTCCCGCTGATGGAGCAAAGTTGCTACAGTGACAAAGACAAGCTCCGCGCTCATGGGCAATGTATATGGGGCAACTGTGCTGCGAGTATCTAAGCAGTCGTCGTGCATGGACAAAATGCAATGTTTCAAACAGATCTGATGAATTCACCTACTTTGAAAAAGTGTGCGTTAGGAAGTTCTTTTGACACAAAGCGAAAATCTACAGTCAAGCGTCAATCAGCAGACAGCCGTGTGTTCTTTAGTCATGAGCCTGTTGTCAAAACGGCAGAAAAAAATGGTCACAAACGAAATATTGTTTCTACACTTAAAATGAACAAAGAAAAAATGAGCTAGCCTGATATAAGTCATGTTCATGACGATGCAAATGTAACGAGATTTCGAACTGTTCTGTTGCACACGTTGGGACTCATTTTATTTTTCTACAAAAAACATTTGCCATGACGGGAATCGAACACGTGCCGCCCTGCGTTACAAGGTAGATGCCTATCCGCTAGACCATTTGGGAAAACTTGATATGTACACCCTAAGATATCTAAGTGTCATTTCGATGAGGTCTGTAGCAGAGGCCATAGAGCACAGCAAACAAATAATCATGTGTTTAAATATCCTTGTCGTTTTGAAAAATTACCATTGTCACCTGCACAGGAATGCCATGCGGCCAACATTGAAGAAATATGCTTCTCAAATCTGTCATTAACACTGTTTTCCACACGCTTTTTTCATTGCATTGCCATATAATCAATTGGTCATTGATGCGTCACGAATAACGACAATGCGTCGAAAATTAAAGAAATGTAAACATGAATTATGTTATTACTGTCTAAGCATCGCAAAGCTGTATGCGTAAAGGCGTCTGACGTCACAGTGGCTTGCCTGAAACAAAGGAATCAGAGAAACATGTGCTTACAGGGGCGCCGAAGCGCCTTCTCCCGCTGATGGAGCAAAGTTGCTACAGTGACAAAGACAAGCTCCGCGCTCATGGGCAATGTATATGGGGCAACTGTGCTGCGAGTATCTAAGCAGTCGTCGTGCATGGATAAAATGCAATGTTTCAAACAGATCTGATGAATTCACCTACTTTGAAAAAGTGTGCGTTAGGAAGTTCTTTTGACACAAAGCGAAAATCTACAGTCAAGCGTCAATCAGCAGACAGCCGTGTGTTCTTTAGTCATGAGCCTGTTGTCAAAACGGCAGAAAAAAATGTTCACAAACGAAATATTGTTTCTACACTTAAAATGAACAAAGAAAAAATGAGCTAGCCTGATATAAGTCATGTTCATGACGATGCAAATGTAACGAGATTTCGAACTGTTCTGTTGCACACGTTGGGACTCATTTTATTTTTCTACAAAAAACATTTGCCATGACGGGAATCGAACACGTGCCGCCCTGCGTTACAAGGTAGATGCCTATCCGCTAGACCATTTGGGAAAACTTGATATGTACACCCTAAGATATCTAAGTGTCATTTCGATGAGGTCTGTAGCAGAGGCCATAGAGCACAGCAAACAAATAATCATGTGTTTAAATATCCTTGTCGTTTTGAAAAATTACCATTGTCACCTGCACAGGAATGCCATGCGGCCAACATTGAAGAAATATGCTTCTCAAATCTGTCATTAACACTGTTTTCCACACGCTTTTTTCATTGCATTGCCATATAATCAATTGGTCATTGATGCGTCACGAATAACGACAATGCGTCGAAAATTAAAGAAATGTAAACATGAATTATGTTATTACTGTCTAAGCATCGCAAAGCTGTATGCGTAAAGGCGTCTGACGTCACAGTGGCTTGCCTGAAACAAAGGAATCAGAGAAACATGTGCTTACAGGGGCGCCGAAGCGCCTTCTCCCGCTGATGGAGCAAAGTTGCTACAGTGACAAAGACAAGCTCCGCGCTCATGGGCAATGTATATGGGGCAACTGTGCTGCGAGTATCTAAGCAGTCGTCGTGCATGGATAAAATGCAATGTTTCAAACAGATCTGATGAATTCACCTACTTTGAAAAAGTGTGCGTTAGGAAGTTCTTTTGACACAAAGCGAAAATCTACAGTCAAGCGTCAATCAGCAGACAGCCGTGTGTTCTTTAGTCATGAGCCTGTTGTCAAAACGGCAGAAAAAAATGTTCACAAACGAAATATTGTTTCTACACTTAAAATGAACAAAGAAAAAATGAGCTAGCCTGATATAAGTCATGTTCATGACGATGCAAATGTAACGAGATTTCGAACTGTTCTGTTGCACACGTTGGGACTCATTTTATTTTTCTACAAAAAACATTTGCCATGACGGGAATCGAACCCGGGCCGCCCTGCGTTACAAGGCAGATTCCTATCCGCTAGACCATTTGGGAAGACTTGATATGTACACCCTAAGATATCTAAGTGTCATTTCGATGAGGTCTGTAGCAGAGGCGATAGAGCACAGCAAACAAATAATCATGTGTTTAAATATCCTTGTCGTTTTGAAAAATTACCATTGTCACCTGCACAGGAATGCCATGCGGCCAACATTGAAGAAATGTGCTTCTCAAATCTGTCATTAACACTGTTTTCCACACGCTTTTTTCATTGCATTGCCATATAATCAATTGGTCATTGATGCGTCACGAATAACGACAATGCGTCGAAAATTAAAGAAATGTAAACATGAATTATGTTATTACTGTCTAAGCATGCAAAGCTGTATGCGTAAAGGCGTCTGACGTCACAGTGGCTTGCCTGAAACAAAGGAATCAGAGAAACATGTGCTTACAGGGGCGTCGAAGCGCCTTCTCCCGCTGATGGAGCAAAGTTGCTACAGTGACAAAGACAAGCTCCGCGCTCATGGGCAATGTATATGGGGCAACTGTGCTGCGAGTATCTAAGCAGTCGTCGTGCATGGATAAAATGCAATGTTTCAAACAGATCTGATGAATTCACCTACTTTGAAAAAGTGTGCGTTAGGAAGTTCTTTTGACACAAAGCGAAAATCTACAGTCAAGCGTCAATCAGCAGACAGCCGTGTGTTCTTTAGTCATGAGCCTGTTGTCAAAACGGCAGAAAAAAATGGTCACAAACGAAATATTGTTTCTACACTTAAAATGAACAAAGAAAAAATGAGCTAGCCTGATATAAGTCATGTTCATGACGATGCAAATGTAACGAGATTTCGAACTGTTCTGTTGCACACGTTGGGACTCATTTTATTTTTCTACAAAAAACATTTGCCATGACGGGAATCGAACACGTGCCGCCCTGCGTTACAAGGTAGATGCCTATCCGCTAGACCATTTGGGAAAACTTGATATGTACACCCTAAGATATCTAAGTGTCATTTCGATGAGGTCTGTAGCAGAGGCCATAGAGCACAGCAAACAAATAATCATGTGTTTAAATATCCTTGTCGTTTTGAAAAATTACCATTGTCACCTGCACAGGAATGCCATGCGGCCAACATTGAAGAAATATGCTTCTCAAATCTGTCATTAACACTGTTTTCCACACGCTTTTTTCATTGCATTGCCATATAATCAATTGGTCATTGATGCGTCACGAATAACGACAATGCGTCGAAAATTAAAGAAATGTAAACATGAATTATGTTATTACTGTCTAAGCATCGCAAAGCTGTATGCGTAAAGGCGTCTGACGTCACAGTGGCTTGCCTGAAACAAAGGAATCAGAGAAACATGTGCTTACAGGGGCGTCGAAGCGCCTTCTCCCGCTGATGGAGCAAAGTTGCTACAGTGACAAAGACAAGCTCCGCGCTCATGGGCAATGTATATGGGGCAACTGTGCTGCGAGTATCTAAGCAGTCGTCGTGCATGGATAAAATGCAATGTTTCAAACAGATCTGATGAATTCACCTACTTTGAAAAAGTGTGCGTTAGGAAGTTCTTTTGACACAAAGCGAAAATCTACAGTCAAGCGTCAATCAGCAGACAGCCGTGTGTTCTTTAGTCATGAGCCTGTTGTCAAAACGGCAGAAAAAAATGGTCACAAACGAAATATTGTTTCTACACTTAAAATGAACAAAGAAAAAATGAGCTAGCCTGATATAAGTCATGTTCATGACGATGCAAATGTAACGAGATTTCGAACTGTTCTGTTGCACACGTTGGGACTCATTTTATTTTTCTACAAAAAACATTTGCCATGACGGGAATCGAACACGTGCCGCCCTGCGTTACAAGGTAGATGCCTATCCGCTAGACCATTTGGGAAAACTTGATATGTACACCCTAAGATATCTAAGTGTCATTTCGATGAGGTCTGTAGCAGAGGCCATAGAGCACAGCAAACAAATAATCATGTGTTTAAATATCCTTGTCGTTTTGAAAAATTACCATTGTCACCTGCACAGGAATGCCATGCGGCCAACATTGATGAAATGTGCTTCTCAAATCTGTCATTAACACTGTTTTCCACACGCTTTTTTCATTGCATTGCCATAAAATCAATTGGTCATTGATGCGTCACGAATAACGACAATGCGTCGAAAATTAAAGAAATGTAAACATGAATTATGTTATTACTGTCTAAGCATCGCAAAGCTGTATGCGTAAAGGCGTCTGACGTCACAGTGGCTTGCCTGAAACAAAGGAATCAGAGAAACATGTGCTTACAGGGGCGTCGAAGCGCCTTCTCCCGCTGATGGAGCAAAGTTGCTACAGTGACAAAGACAAGCTCCGCGCTCATGGGCAATGTATATGGGGCAACTGTGCTGCGAGTATCTAAGCAGTCGTCGTGCATGGATAAAATGCAATGTTTCAAACAGATCTGATGAATTCACCTACTTTGAAAAAGTGTGCGTTAGGAAGTTCTTTTGACACAAAGCGAAAATCTACAGTCAAGCGTCAATCAGCAGACAGCCGTGTGTTCTTTAGTCATGAGCCTGTTGTCAAAACGGCAGAAAAAAATGGTCACAAACGAAATATTGTTTCTACACTTAAAATGAACAAAGAAAAAATGAGCTAGCCTGATATAAGTCATGTTCATGACGATGCAAATGTAACGAGATTTCGAACTGTTCTGTTGCACACGTTGGGACTCATTTTATTTTTCTACAAAAAACATTTGCCATGACGGGAATCGAACCCGGGCCACCCTGCGTTACAAGGTAGATGCCTATCCGCTAGACCATTTGGGAAAACTTGATATGTACACCCTAAGATATCTAAGTGTCATTTCGATGAGGTCTGTAGCAGAGGCCATAGAGCACAGCAAACAAATAATCATGTGTTTAAATATCCTTGTCGTTTTGAAAAATTACCATTGTCACCTGCACAGGAATGCCATGCGGCCAACATTGATGAAATGTGCTTCTCAAATCTGTCATTAACACTGTTTTCCACACGCTTTTTTCATTGCATTGCCATAAAATCAATTGGTCATTGATGCGTCACGAATAACGACAATGCGTCGAAAATTAAAGAAATGTAAACATGAATTATGTTATTACTGTCTAAGCATCGCAAAGCTGTATGCGTAAAGGCGTCTGACGTCACAGTGGCTTGCCTGAAACAAAGGAATTAGAGAAACATGTGCTTACAGGGGCGTCGAACCGCATTCTCCCGCTGATGGAGCAAAGTTGCTACAGTGACAAAGACAAGCTCCGCGCTCATGGGCAATGTATATGGGGCAACTGTGCTGCGAGTATCTAAGCAGTCGTCGTGCATGGACAAAATGCAATGTTTCAAACAGATCTGATGAATTCACCTACTTTGAAAAAGTGTGCGTTAGGAAGTTCTTTTGACACAAAGCGAAAATCTACAGTCAAGCGTCAATCAGCAGACAGCCGTGTGTTCTTTAGTCATGAGCCTGTTGTCAAAACGGCAGAAAAAAATGGTCACAAACGAAATATTGTTTCTACACTTAAAATGAACAAAGAAAAAATGAGCTAGCCTGATATAAGTCATGTTCATGACGATGCAAATGTAACGAGATTTCGAACTGTTCTGTTGCACACGTTGGGACTCATTTTATTTTTCTACAAAAAACATTTGCCATGACGGGAATCGAACACGTGCCGCCCTGCGTTACAAGGTAGATGCCTATCCGCTAGACCATTTGGGAAAACTTGATATGTACACCCTAAGATATCTAAGTGTCATTTCGATGAGGTCTGTAGCAGAGGCCATAGAGCACAGCAAACAAATAATCATGTGTTTAAATATCCTTGTCGTTTTGAAAAATTACCATTGTCACCTGCACAGGAATGCCATGCGGCCAACATTGAAGAAATATGCTTCTCAAATCTGTCATTAACACTGTTTTCCACACGCTTTTTTCATTGCATTGCCATATAATCAATTGGTCATTGATGCGTCACGAATAACGACAATGCGTCGAAAATTAAAGAAATGTAAACATGAATTATGTTATTACTGTCTAAGCATGCAAAGCTGTATGCGTAAAGGCGTCTGACGTCACAGTGGCTTGCCTGAAACAAAGGAATCAGAGAAACATGTGCTTACAGGGGCGTCGAAGCGCCTTCTCCCGCTGATGGAGCAAAGTTGCTACAGTGACAAAGACAAGCTCCGCGCTCATGGGCAATGTATATGGGGCAACTGTGCTGCGAGTATCTAAGCAGTCGTCGTGCATGGATAAAATGCAATGTTTCAAACAGATCTGATGAATTCACCTACTTTGAAAAAGTGTGCGTTAGGAAGTTCTTTTGACACAAAGCGAAAATCTACAGTCAAGCGTCAATCAGCAGACAGCCGTGTGTTCTTTAGTCATGAGCCTGTTGTCAAAACGGCAGAAAAAAATGGTCACAAACGAAATATTGTTTCTACACTTAAAATGAACAAAGAAAAAATGAGCTAGCCTGATATAAGTCATGTTCATGACGATGCAAATGTAACGAGATTTCGAACTGTTCTGTTGCACACGTTGGGACTCATTTTATTTTTCTACAAAAAACATTTGCCATGACGGGAATCGAACCCGGGCCACCCTGCGTTACAAGGTAGATGCCCATCCGCTAGACCATTTGGGAAAACTTGATATGTACACCCTAAGATATCTAAGTGTCATTTCGATGAGGTCTGTAGCAGAGGCCATAGAGCACAGCAAACAAATAATCATGTGTTTAAATATCCTTGTCGTTTTGAAAAATTACCATTGTCACCTGCACAGGAATGCCATGCGGCCAACATTGATGAAATGTGCTTCTCAAATCTGTCATTAACACTGTTTTCCACACGCTTTTTTCATTGCATTGCCATAAAATCAATTGGTCATTGATGCGTCACGAATAACGACAATGCGTCGAAAATTAAAGAAATGTAAACATGAATTATGTTATTACTGTCTAAGCATCGCAAAGCTGTATGCGTAAAGGCGTCTGACGTCACAGTGGCTTGCCTGAAACAAAGGAATTAGAGAAACATGTGCTTACAGGGGCGTCGAACCGCATTCTCCCGCTGATGGAGCAAAGTTGCTACAGTGACAAAGACAAGCTCCGCGCTCATGGGCAATTTATATGAGGCAACTGTGCTGCGAGTATCTAAGTAGTCGTCGTGCATGGATAAAATGCAATGTTTCAAACAGATCTGATGAATTCACCTACTTTGAAAAAGTGTGCGTTAGGAAGTTCTTTTGACACAAAGCGAAAATCTACAGTCAAGCGTCAATCAGCAGACAGCCGTGTGTTCTTTAGTCATGAGCCTGTTGTCAAAACGGCAGAAAAAAATGTTCACAAACGAAATATTGTTTCTACACTTAAAATGAACAAAGAAAAAATGAGCTAGCCTGATATAAGTCATGTTCATGACGATGCAAATGTAACGAGATTTCGAACTGTTCTGTTGCACACGTTGGGACTCATTTTATTTTTCTACAAAAAACATTTGCCATGACGGGAATCGAACACGTGCCGCCCTGCGTTACAAGGTAGATGCCTATCCGCTAGACCATTTGGGAAAACTTGATATGTACACCCTAAGATATCTAAGTGTCATTTCGATGAGGTCTGTAGCAGAGGCCATAGAGCACAGCAAACAAATAATCATGTGTTTAAATATCCTTGTCGTTTTGAAAAATTACCATTGTCACCTGCACAGGAATGCCATGCGGCCAACATTGAAGAAATATGCTTCTCAAATCTGTCATTAACACTGTTTTCCACACGCTTTTTTCATTGCATTGCCATATAATCAATTGGTCATTGATGCGTCACGAATAACGACAATGCGTCGAAAATTAAAGAAATGTAAACATGAATTATGTTATTACTGTCTAAGCATCGCAAAGCTGTATGCGTAAAGGCGTCTGACGTCACAGTGGCTTGCCTGAAACAAAGGAATCAGAGAAACATGTGCTTACAGGGGCGTCGAAGCGCCTTCTCCCGCTGATGGAGCAAAGTTGCTACAGTGACAAAGACAAGCTCCGCGCTCATGGGCAATGTATATGGGGCAACTGTGCTGCGAGTATCTAAGCAGTCGTCGTGCATGGATAAAATGCAATGTTTCAAACAGATCTGATGAATTCACCTACTTTGAAAAAGTGTGCGTTAGGAAGTTCTTTTGACACAAAGCGAAAATCTACAGTCAAGCGTCAATCAGCAGACAGCCGTGTGTTCTTTAGTCATGAGCCTGTTGTCAAAACGGCAGAAAAAAATGGTCACAAACGAAATATTGTTTCTACACTTAAAATGAACAAAGAAAAAATGAGCTAGCCTGATATAAGTCATGTTCATGACGATGCAAATGTAACGAGATTTCGAACTGTTCTGTTGCACACGTTGGGACTCATTTTATTTTTCTACAAAAAACATTTGCCATGACGGGAATCGAACACGTGCCGCCCTGCGTTACAAGGTAGATGCCTATCCGCTAGACCATTTGGGAAAACTTGATATGTACACCCTAAGATATCTAAGTGTCATTTCGATGAGGTCTGTAGCAGAGGCCATAGAGCACAGCAAACAAATAATCATGTGTTTAAATATCCTTGTCGTTTTGAAAAATTACCATTGTCACCTGCACAGGAATGCCATGCGGCCAACATTGATGAAATGTGCTTCTCAAATCTGTCATTAACACTGTTTTCCACACGCTTTTTTCATTGCATTGCCATAAAATCAATTGGTCATTGATGCGTCACGAATAACGACAATGCGTCGAAAATTAAAGAAATGTAAACATGAATTATGTTATTACTGTCTAAGCATCGCAAAGCTGTATGCGTAAAGGCGTCTGACGTCACAGTGGCTTGCCTGAAACAAAGGAATCAGAGAAACATGTGCTTACAGGGGCGTCGAACCGCCTTCTCCCGCTGATGGAGCAAAGTTGCTACAGTGACAAAGAGAAGCTCCGCGCTCATGGGCAATTTATATGAGGCAACTGTGCTGCGAGTATCTAAGTAGTCGTCGTGCATGGATAAAATGCAATGTTTCAAACAGATCTGATGAATTCACCTACTTTGAAAAAGTGTGCGTTAGGGAGTTCTTTTGACACAAAGCGAAAATCTACAGTCAAGCGTCAATCAGCAGACAGCCGTGTGTTCTTTAGTCATGAGCCTGTTGTCAAAACGGCAGAAAAAAATGTTCACAAACGAAATATTGTTTCTACACTTAAAATGAACAAAGAAAAAATGAGCTAGCCTGATATAAGTCATGTTCATGACGATGCAAATGTAACGAGATTTCGAACTGTTCTGTTGCACACGTTGGGACTCATTTTATTTTTCTACAAAAAACATTTGCCATGACGGGAATCGAACCCGGGCCGCCCTGCGTTACAAGGTAGATGCGTATCCGCTAGACCATTTGGGAAAACTTGATATGTACACCCTAAGATATCTAAGTGTCATTTCGATGAGGTCTGTAGCAGAGGCCATAGAGCACAGCAAACAAATAATCATGTGTTGAAATATCCTTGTCGTTTTGAAAAATTACCATTGTCACCTGCACAGGAATGCCATGCGGCCAACATTGAAGAAATGTGCTTCTCAAATCTGTCATTAACACTGTTTTCCACACGCTTTTTTCATTGCATTGCCATATAATCAATTGGTCATTGATGCGTCACGAATAACGACAATGCGTCGAAAATTAAAGAAATGTAAACATGAATTATGTTATTACTGTCTAAGCATCGCAAAGCTGTATGCGTAAAGGCGTCTGACGTCACAGTGGCTTGCCTGAAACAAAGGAATTAGAGAAACATGTGCTTACAGGGGCGTCGAACCGCCTTCTCCCTCTGATGGAGCAAAGTTGCTACAGTGACAAAGACAAGCTCCGCGCTCATGGGCAATTTATATGGGGCAACTGTGCTGCGAGTATCTAAGCAGTCGTCGTGCATGGATAAAATGCAATGTTTCAAACAGATCTGATGAATTCACCTACTTTGAAAAAGTGTGCGTTAGGGACTTCTTTTGACACAAAGCGAAAATCTACAGTCAAGCGTCAATCAGCAGACAGCCGTGTGTTCTTTAGTAGCGGTCGTGAAGAGGTAGCGGTCGTGAAGAGGGAGGGAAAGCGGTGGTCCGACCAATCAGAGGCCGCGCTACAAGACGCGCTGAGTGACGTCGACTGGGATATGTTTCAATCAAGTTCCAGCGATGTCAGCGAGTTTACAGAGACCGTCTTGGACTTCATCTCTACATTAGCCGATAACATCGTACCAACGACAACGGTAAAGATCTACCCCAACCAGAAACCCTGGGTCGACAGCTCCATCCGTGCCGCTCTGAGGGCTCGCACCGCCGCTTACAACTCCGGGCTGGCATCCGGCAGCATGGAGGAGTATAAAGCGGAGTCCTACAAACTGCGGAGGGCGGTGAAAGCCGCCAAGAGGAGATACGCAGACAGAATGCAGGCGCAGATGG
This sequence comes from Argentina silus, assembly GCF_951799395.1. Lineage (NCBI taxonomy): Eukaryota > Metazoa > Chordata > Actinopteri > Argentiniformes > Argentinidae > Argentina > Argentina silus. Next base: position 448,160 of record NW_028152657.1, on the reverse strand, counting down.
AGAGCAACGACACCAGGGGACTATGGCGAGGACTACGATCTATTACGGATTACCGGCACACACCCTCCTCAACCGGAAGTGCAGATGCCTCCCTAGCTGAAGACCTGAACTCTTTTTATGCACGGTTTGAGGCTGGCAACACCACCGCTAGCGCGCCGGCTAACAATAACAACGTCAGAGTGCTGGCTAGCGCGGCTGACGGGAGTTCACACGCTGGGGCAGAGCAAGCACTCTCCGTGACGGAACACGACGTGAGGAGGGCTCTGCTGAAGGTGAACACTAGGAAGGCTGCTGGCCCGGATGGCATACCTGGGAGAGTACTCAAGACCTGTGCTAACCAGCTAGCTCCTGTGTTCACCACTATATTCAACCTTTCACTAGCTAATTCAGTAGTCCCCACCTGTTTTAAAAGATCATCTATCGTCCCTGTGCCCAAGATCACCTCCCCAGCCTGCTTGAATGACTACAGACCCGTGGCTCTAACCTCAGTGGTCATGAAGTGCTTCGAGAGGCTGATTAAGGATTACATCTGCTCCTCCCTCCCTCCGACCCTGGACCCACTGCAGTTCGCATATAGACCAAACAGATCTACAGACGATGCAGTTTCCCAGGTCCTCCACACCACTCTCTCCCACCTGGACAGGCAGAAGGGGGGCTATGTGAGAATGCTGTTTATAGACTATAGCTCAGCGTTCAACACCATAGTCCCCACCAGACTGGCTGATAAGATGATTGGTCTAGGACTGAACATTCCCCTGTGTGCCTGGATCCTGGACTTTCTGACGGCCAGGCCACAGGTGGTCAGGGTGGGTAGACACACCTCCAGCTCACTCACACTGAGCACAGGGTCCCCCCAGGGCTGTGTCCTTAGTCCCCTCCTCTACTCCCTGTACACCCACGACTGTGTGGCTAAGTCCAGCGAAAACTCCATCATCAAGTTTGCGGACGACACGGTCGTGGTGGGGCTGATCTCAGATAACAATGAGAAAGGCTACCTGGACGAGGTGGCGGACCTGTCACTCTGGTGTCAGGAGAACAGTCTCATCCTGAATGTCTCCAAGACAAAAGAGCTGATTGTGGACTTCAGGAGAGCACAACTAAGGGCCTACACACCGCTGGACATCGGAGGGACTGCTGTGGACAGGGTGAGCAGTTTTAAATACCTGGGAGTCCACATCTCAGAAGACCTGACCTGGACTACCCACATCAGTTCTCTGGTGGGAAAGGCAAGGCAGCGCCTGTTCCATCTCAGGCAACTGAGGAAATTCAGAGTCTCCCGGAGGATCCTTCAGTCCTTCTACTCTGGAGCTGTGGAGAGCATCCTGGCTGGCAACATCACCGTCTGGTACGGTAACAGCACGGCCCAGGACAGGCGAACTCTGCAAAGGGTGGTACGCCTGGCAGAAAAGACCATGGGAGCTCCAACCCCCCCTCTCCATGTCCTGTACACCAGGAGGTGTAGGACCAGAGCATACAGGATTATGAAGGACCCTCACCACCCGAAACATGGACTGTTCCAGCCGCTGCCGTCAGGAAAACGCCTCCGCTGTCATGCAGCAAAAACAGAGAGGCTAAGACTGAGTTTCTTCCCCCATGCCATCAGAATTGTCAACGATGACCCCACCAGTGCCCCCCTCAAGTCACTCACACATGCACTGTCATTCTAACACATATGCACACACATAATCATCCATCTGCTATTTATATTGCTTACTGGCTATACTGTTCATATTGTTTATACTGTTTATACTGTCCATACTGTATATTTTTTAGTACTTCTATTTTTATTTTATTGTATTTTAAAACTTATTGTGTTGTTGCACTACTCTGTGGCACTGTCACTTTTGCATTTCACTGTATACTTGTATGCACGTGACAAATAAAGAAATCTTGAATCTTGAATCTAGTAATTAGCCTGTTGTCAAAACGGCAGAAAAAAATGTTCACAAACGAAATATTGTTTCTACACTTAAAATGAACAAAGAAAAAATTAGCTAGCCTGATATAAGTCATGTTCATGACGATGCAAATGTAACGAGATTTCGAACTGTTCTGTTGCACACGTTGGGACTCATTTTATTTTTCTACAAAAATCATTTGCCATGACGGGAATCGAACCCGGGCCGCCCTGCGTGACAAGGCAGATTCCTATCCGCTAGACCATTTGGGAAGACTTGATATGTACACCCTAAGATATCTAAGTGTCATTTCGATGAGGTCTGTAGCAGAGGCCATAGAGCACAGCAAACAAATAATCATGTGTTTAAATATCCTTGTCGTTTTGAAAAATTACCATTGTCACCTGCACAGGAATGCCATGCGGCCAACATTGAAGAAATGTGCTTCTCAAATCTGTCATTAACACTGTTTTCCACACGCTTTTTTCATTGCATTGCCATATAATCAATTGGTCATTGATGCGTCACGAATAACGACAATGCGTCGAAAATTAAAGAAATGTAAACATGAATTATGTTATTACTGTCTAAGCATCGCAAAGCTGTATGCGTAAAGGCGTCTGACGTCACAGTGGCTTGCCTGAAACAAAGGAATTAGAGAAACATGTGCTTACAGGGGCGTCGAACCGCCTTCTCCCGCTGATGGAGCAAAGTTGCTACAGTGACAAAGACAAGCTCCGTGCTCATGGGCAATTTATATGTGGCAACTGTGCTGCGAGTATCTAAGCAGTCGTCGTGCATGGATAAAATGCAATGTTTCAAACAGATCTGATGAATTCACCTACTTTGAAAAAGTGTGCGTTAGGAAGTTCTTTTGACACAAAGCGAAAATCTACAGTCAAGCGTCAATCAGCAGACAGCCGTGTGTTCTTTAGTCATGAGTCTGTTGTCAAAACGGCAGAAAAAAATGTTCACAAACGAAATATTGTTTCTACACTTAAAATGAACAAAGAAAAAATGAGCTAGCCTGATATAAGTCATGTTCATGACGATGCAAATGTAACGAGATTTCGAACTGTTCTGTTGCACACGTTGGGACTCATTTTATTTTTCTACAAAAAACATTTGCCATGACAGGAATCGAACCCGGGCCGCCCTGCGTTACAAGGTAGATGCCTATCCGCTAGACCATTTGGGAAGACTTGATATGTACACCCTAAGATATCTAAGTGTCATTTCGATGAGGTCTGTAGCAGAGGCCATAGAGCACAGCAAACAAATAATCATGTGTTTAAATATCCTTGTCGTTTTGAAAAATTACCATTGTCACCTGCACAGGAATGCCATGCGGCCAACATTGAAGAAATGTGCTTCTCAAATCTGTCATTAACACTGTTTTCCACACGCTTTTTTCATTGCATTGCCATATAATCAATTGGTCATTGATGCGTCACGAATAACGACAATGCGTCGAAAATTAAAGAAATGTAAACATGAATTATGTTATTACTGTCTAAGCATCGCAAAGCTGTATGCGTAAAGGCGTCTGACGTCACAGTGGCTTGCCTGAAACAAAGGAATTAGAGAAACATGTGCTTCCAGGGGCGTCGAACCACCTTCTCCCGCTGATGGAGCAAAGTTGCTACAGTGACAAAGACAAGCTCCGTGCTCATGGGCAATTTATATGGGGCAACTGTGCTGCGAGTATCTAAGCAGTCGTCGTGCATGGATAAAATGCAATGTTTCAAACAGATCTGATGAATTCACCTACTTTGAAAAAGTGTGCGTTAGGAAGTTCTTTTGACACAAAGCGAAAATCTACAGTCAAGCGTCAATCAGCAGACAGCCGTGTGTTCTTTAGTCATGAGCCTGTTGTCAAAACGGCAGAAAAAAATGTTCACAAACGAAATATTGTTTCTTCACTTAAAATGAACAAAGAAAAAATTAGCTAGCCTGATATAAGTCATGTTCATGACGATGCAAATGTAACGAGATTTCGAACTGTTCTGTTGCACACGTTGGGACTCATTTTATTTTTCTACAAAAATCCTTTGCCATGACGGGAATCGAACCCGTGCCGCCCTGCGTTACAAGGTAGATGCCTATCCGCTAGACCATTTGGGAAAACTTGATATGTACACCCTAAGATATCTAAGTGTCATTTCGATGAGGTCTGTAGCAGAGGCCATAGAGCACAGCAAACAAATAATCATGTGTTTAAATATCCTTGTCGTTTTGAAAAATTACCATTGTCACCTGCACAGGAATGCCATGCGGCCAACATTGAAGAAATGTGCTTCTCAAATCTGTCATTAACACTGTTTTCCACACGCTTTTTTCATTGCATTGCCATATAATCAATTGGTCATTGATGCGTCACGAATAACGACAATGCGTCGAAAATTAAAGAAATGTAAACATGAATTATGTTATTACTGTCTAAGCATCGCAAAGCTGTATGCGTAAAGGCGTCTGACGTCACAGTGGCTTGCCTGAAACAAAGGAATTAGAGAAACATGTGCTTACAGGGGCGTCGAACCGCCTTCTCCCGCTGATGGAGCAAAGTTGCTACAGTGACAAAGACAAGCTCTGTGCTCATGGGCAATTTATATGTGGCAACTGTGCTGCGAGTATCTAAGCAGTCGTCGTGCATGGATAAAATGCAATGTTTCAAACAGATCTGATGAATTCACCTACTTTGAAAAAGTGTGCGTTAGGAAGTTCTTTTGACACAAAGCGAAAATCTACAGTCAAGCGTCAATCAGCAGACAGCCGTGTGTTCTTTAGTCATGAGTCTGTTGTCAAAACGGCAGAAAAAAATGTTCACAAACGAAATATTGTTTCTACACTTAAAATGAACAAAGAAAAAATGAGCTAGCCTGATATAAGTCATGTTCATGACGATGCAAATGTAACGAGATTTCGAACTGTTCTGTTGCACACGTTGGGACTAATTTTATTTTTCTACAAAAAACATTTGCCATGACAGGAATCGAACCCGGGCCGCCCTGCGTTACAAGGTAGATGCCTATCCGCTAGACCATTTGGGAAGACTTGATATGTACACCCTAAGATATCTAAGTGTCATTTCGATGAGGTCTGTAGCAGAGGCCATAGAGCACAGCAAACAAATAATCATGTGTTTAAATATCCTTGTCGTTTTGAAAAATTACCATTGTCACCTGCACAGGAATGCCATGCGGCCAACATTGAAGAAATGTGCTTCTCAAATCTGTCATTAACACTGTTTTCCACACGCTTTTTTCATTGCATTGCCATATAATCAATTGGTCATTGATGCGTCACGAATAACGACAATGCGTCGAAAATTAAAGAAATGTAAACATGAATTATGTTATTACTGTCTAAGCATCGCAAAGCTGTATGCGTAAAGGCGTCTGACGTCACAGTGGCTTGCCTGAAACAAAGGAATTAGAGAAACATGTGCTTCCAGGGGCATCGAACCACCTTCTCCCGCTGATGGAGCAAAGTTGCTACAGTGACAAAGACAAGCTCCGTGCTCATGGGCAATTTATATGGGGCAACTGTGCTGCGAGTATCTAAGCAGTCGTCGTGCATGGATAAAATGCAATGTTTCAAACAGATCTGATGAATTCACCTACTTTGAAAAAGTGTGCGTTAGGAAGTTCTTTTGACACAAAGCGAAAATCTACAGTCAAGCGTCAATCAGCAGACAGCCGTGTGTTCTTTAGTCATGAGCCTGTTGTCAAAACGGCAGAAAAAAATGTTCACAAACGAAATATTGTTTCTACACTTAAAATGAACAAAGAAAAAATGAGCTAGCCTGATATAAGTCATGTTCATGACGATGCAAATGTAACGAGATTTCGAACTGTTCTGTTGCACACGTTGGGACTCATTTTATTTTTCTACAAAAATCCTTTGCCATGACGGGAATCGAACCCGTGCCGCCCTGCGTGACAAGGCAGATTCCTATCCGCTAGACCATTTGGGAAGACTTGATATGTACACCCTAAGATATCTAAGTGTCATTTCGATGAGGTCTGTAGCAGAGGCCATAGAGCACAGCAAACAAATAATCATGTGTTTAAATATCCTTGTCGTTTTGAAAAATTACCATTGTCACCTGCACAGGAATGCCATGCGGCCAACATTGAAGAAATGTGCTTCTCAAATCTGTCATTAACACTGTTTTCCACACGCTTTTTTCATTGCATTGCCATATAATCAATTGGTCATTGATGCGTCACGAATAACGACAATGCGTCGAAAATTAAAGAAATGTAAACATGAATTATGTTATTACTGTCTAAGCATCGCAAAGCTGTATGCGTAAAGGCGTCTGACGTCACAGTGGCTTGCCTGAAACAAAGGAATTAGAGAAACATGTGCTTCCAGGGGCATCGAACCACCTTCTCCCGCTGATGGAGCAAAGTTGCTACAGTGACAAAGACAAGCTCCGTGCTCATGGGCAATTTATATGGGGCAACTGTGCTGCGAGTATCTAAGCAGTCGTCGTGCATGGATAAAATGCAATGTTTCAAACAGATCTGATGAATTCACCTACTTTGAAAAAGTGTGCGTTAGGAAGTTCTTTTGACACAAAGCGAAAATCTACAGTCAAGCGTCAATCAGCAGACAGCCGTGTGTTCTTTAGTCATGAGCCTGTTGTCAAAACGGCAGAAAAAAATGTTCACAAACGAAATATTGTTTCTACACTTAAAATGAACAAAGAAAAAATGAGCTAGCCTGATATAAGTCATGTTCATGACGATGCAAATGTAACGAGATTTCGAACTGTTCTGTTGCACACGTTGGGACTCATTTTATTTTTCTACAAAAATCCTTTGCCATGACGGGAATCGAACCCGTGCCGCCCTGCGTGACAAGGCAGATTCCTATCCGCTAGACCATTTGGGAAGACTTGATATGTACACCCTAAGATATCTAAGTGTCATTTCGATGAGGTCTGTAGCAGAGGCCATAGAGCACAGCAAACAAATAATCATGTGTTTAAATATCCTTGTCGTTTTGAAAAATTACCATTGTCACCTGCACAGGAATGCCATGCGGCCAACATTGAAGAAATGTGCTTCTCAAATCTGTCATTAACACTGTTTTCCACACGCTTTTTTCATTGCATTGCCATATAATCAATTGGTCATTGATGCGTCACGAATAACGACAATGCGTCGAAAATTAAAGAAATGTAAACATGAATTATGTTATTACTGTCTAAGCATCGCAAAGCTGTATGCGTAAAGGCGTCTGACGTCACAGTGGCTTGCCTGAAACAAAGGAATTTGAGAAACATGTGCTTACAGGGGCGTCGAACCGCCTTCTCCCGCTGATGGAGCAAAGTTGCTACAGTGACAAAGACAAGCTCCGCGCTCATGGGCAATTTATATGGGGCAACTGTGCTGCGAGTATCTAAGCAGTCGTCGTGCATGGATAAAATGCAATGTTTCAAACAGATCTGATGAATTCACCTACTTTGAAAAAGTGTGCGTTAGGGACTTCTTTTGACACAAAGCGAAAATCTACAGTCAAGCATCAATCAGCAGACAGCCGTGTGTTCTTTAGTCATGAGCCTGTTGTCAAAACGGCAGAAAAAAATGTTCACAAACGAAATATTGTTTCTACACTTAAAATGAACAAAGAAAAAATGAGCTAGCCTGATATAAGTCATGTTCATGACGATGCAAATGTAACGAGATTTCGAACTGTTCTGTTGCACACGTTGGGACTCATTTTATTTTTCTACAAAAATCCTTTGCCATGACGGGAATCGAACCCGTGCCGCCCTGCGTGACAAGGCAGATTCCTATCCGCTAGACCATTTGGGAAGACTTGATATGTACACCCTAAGATATCTAAGTGTCATTTCGATGAGGTCTGTAGCAGAGGCCAGAGAGCACAGCAAACAAATAATCATGTGTTTAAATATCCTTGTCGTTTTGAAAAATTACCATTGTCACCTGCACAGGAATGCCATGCGGCCAACATTGAAGAAATGTGCTTCTCAAATCTGTCATTAACACTGTTTTCCACACGCTTTTTTCATTGCATTGCCATATAATCAATTGGTCATTGATGCGTCACAAATAACGACAATGCGTCGAAAATTAAAGAAATGTAAACATGAATTATGTTATTACTGTCTAAGCATCGCAAAGCTGTATGCGTAAAGGCGTCTGACGTCACAGTGGCTTGCCTGAAACAAAGGAATTTGAGAAACATGTGCTTACAGGGGCGTCGAACCGCCTTCTCCCGCTGATGGAGCAAAGTTGCTACAGTGACAAAGACAAGCTCCGCGCTCATGGGCAATTTATATGAGGCAACTGTGCTGCGAGTATCTAAGCAGTCGTCGTGCATGGATAAAATGCAATGTTTCAAACAGATCTGATGAATTCACCTATTTTGAAAAAGTGTGCGTTAGGAAGTTCTTTTGACACAAAGCGAAAATCTACAGTCAAGCGTCAATCAGCAGACAGCCGTGTGTTCTTTAGTCATGAGCCTGTTGTCAAAACGGCAGAAAAAAATGGTCACAAACGAAATATTGTTTCTACACTTAAAATGAACAAAGAAAAAATGAGCTAGCCTGATATAAGTCATGTTCATGACGATGCAAATGTAACGAGATTTCGAACTGTTCTGTTGCACACGTTGGGACTCATTTTATTTTTCTACAAGAATCATTTGCCATGACGGGAATCGAACCCGGGCCGCCCTGCGTTACAAGGCAGATTCCTATCCGCTAGACCATTTGGGAAGATTTCATATATAGACCCTAAGATATCTAAGTGTCATTTCGATGAGGTCTGTCGCAGAGGCCATAGAGCACACCAAACAAATAATCATGTGTTTAAATATCCTTGTCGTTTTGAAAAATTACCATTGTCACCTGCACAGGAATGCCATGCGGCCAACATTGAAGAAATGTGCTTCTCAAATCTGTCATTAACACTGTTTTCCACACGCTTTTTTCATTGCATTGCCATATAATCAATTGGTCATTGATGCGTCACGAATAACGACAATGCGTCGAAAATTAAAGAAATGTAAACATGAATTATGTTATTACTGTCTAAGCATCGCAAAGCTGTATGCGCAAAGGCGTCTGACGTCACAGTGGCTTGCCTGAAACAAAGGAATTAGAGAAACATGTGCTTACAGGGGCGTCGAACCGGCTTGTCTCCCTGATGGAGCAAAGTTGCTACAGTGACAAAGACAAGCTCCGCGCTCATGGGCAATTTATATGGGGCAACTGTGCTGCGAGTATCTAAGCAGTCGTCGTGCATGGATAAAATGCAATGTTTCAAACAGATCTGATGAATTCACCTACTTTGAAAAAGTGTGCGTTAAGGGAGTCCTTTTGACACAAAGAGAAAATCTACAGTCAAGCGTCAATCAGCAGACAGCCGTGTGTTCTTTAGTCATGAGCCTGTTGTCAAAACGGCAGAAAAAAATGGTCACAAACGAAATATTGTTTCTACACTTAAAATGAACAAAGAAAAAATGAGCTAGCCTGATATAAGTCATGTTCATGACGATGCAAATGTAACGAGATTTCGAACTGTTCTGTTGCACACGTTGCGACTCATTTTATTTTTCTACAAGAATCATTTGCCATGACGGGAATCGAACCTGGGCCGCCCTGCGTTACAAGGCAGATTCCTATCCGCTAGACCATTTGGGAAGATTTCGTATGTGCACCCTAAGATATCTAAGTGTCATTTCGATGAGGTCTGTAGCAGAGGCCATAGAGCACACCAAACAAATAATCACGTGTTTAAATATCCTTGTCGTTTTGAAAAATTACCATTGTCACCTGCACAGGAATGCCATGCGGCCAACATTGAAGAAATGTGCTTCTCAAATCTGTCATTAACACTGTTTTCCACACGCTTTTTTCATTGCATTGCCATATAATCAATTGGTCATTGATGCGTCACGAATAACGACAATGCGTCTAAAATTAAAGAAATGTAAACATGAATTATGTTATTACTGTCTAAGCATCACAAAGCTGTATGCGTAAAGGCGTCTGACGTCACAGTGGCTTGCCTGAATCAAAGGAATTAGAGAAACATGTGCTTACAGGGGCGTCGAACCGGCTTGTCTCCCTGATGGAGCAAAGTTGCTACAGTGACAAAGACAAACCCCGCGCTCATGGGCAATTTATATGGGACAACTGTGCTGCGAGTATCTAAGCAGTCGTCGTGCATGGATAAAATGCAATGTTTCAAACAGATCTGATGAATTCACCTACTTTGAAAAAGTGTGCGTTAAGGGAGTCCTTTTGACACAAAGCGAAAATCTACAGTCAAGCGTCAATCAGCAGACAGCCGTGTGTTCTTTAGTCATGAGCCTGTTGTCAAAACGGCAGAAAAAAATGGTCACAAACGAAATATTGTTTCTACACTTAAAATGAACAAAGAAAAAATGAGCTAGCCTGATATAAGTCATGTTCATGACGATGCAAATGTAACGAGATTTCAAACTGTTCTGTTGCACACGTTGGGACTCATTTTATTTTTCTACAAGAATCATTTGTCATGACGGGAATCGAACCCGGGCCGCCCTGCGTTACAAGGCAGATTCCTATCCGCTAGACCATTTGGGAAGATTTCATATGTGCACCCTAAGATATCTAAGTGTCATTTCGATGAGGTCTGTCGCAGAGGCCATTGAGCACACCAAACAAATAATCATGTGTTCAAATATCCTTGTCGTTTTGAAAAATTACCATTGTCACCTGCACAGGAATGCCATGCGGCCAACATTGAAGAAATGTGCTTCTCAAATCTGTCATTAACACTGTTTTCCACACGCTTTTTTCATTGCATTGCCATATAATCAATTGGTCATTGATGCGTCACGAAAAACGACAATGCGTCGAAAATTAAAGAAATGTAAACATGAATTATGTTATTACTGTCTAAGCATCGCAAAGCTGTATGCGCAAAGGCGTCTGACGTCACTGTGGCTTGCCTGAAACAAAGGAATTAGAGAAACATGTGCTTACAGGGGCGTCGAACCGGCTTGTCCCCCTGATGGAGCAAAGTTGCGACAGTGACAAAGACAAGCTCCGCGATCATGGGCAATTTATATGGGGCAACTGTGCTGCGAGTATCTAAGCAGTCGTCGTGCATGGATAAAATGCAATGTTTCAAACAGATCTGATGAATTCACCTACTTTGAAAAAGTGTGCGTTAAGGGAGTCCTTTTGACACAAAGCGAAAATCTACAGTCAAGCGTCAATCAGCAGACAGCCGTGTGTTCTTCAGTCATGAGCCTGTTGTCAAAACGGCAGAAAAAAATGGTCACAAACGAAATATTGTTTCTACACTTAAAATGAACAAAGACAAAATGAGCTAGCCTGATATAAGTCATGTTCATGACGATGCAAATGTAACGAGATTTCGAACTGTTCTGTTGCACACGTTGCGACTCATTTTATTTTTCTACAAGAATCATTTGCCATGACGGGAATCGAACCCGGGCCGCCCTGCGTTACAAGGCAGATTCCTATCCCCTAGACCATTTGGGAAGATTTCATATGTAGACCCTAAGATATCTAAGTGTCATTTCGATGAGGTCTGTAGCAGAGGCCATAGAGCACACCAAACAAATAATCATGTGTTTAAATATCCTTGTCGTTTTGAAAAATTACCATTGTCACCTGCACAGGAATGCCATGCGGCCAACATTGAAGAAATGTGCTTCTCAAATCTGTCATTAACACTGTTTTCCACACGCTTTTTTCATTGCATTGCCATATAATCAATTGGTCATTGATGCGTCACGAATAACGACAATGCGTCGAAAATTAAAGAAATGTAAACATGAATTATGTTATTACTGTCTAAGCATCGCAAAGCTGTATGCGCAAAGGCGTCTGACGTCACTGTGGCTTGCCTGAAACAAAGCAATTAGAGAAACATGTGCTTATAAGGGGCGTCGAACCGGCTTGTCCCCCTGATGGAGCAAAGTTGCTACAGTGACAAAGACAAGCTCCGCGCTCATGGGCAATTTATATGGGACAACTGTGCTGCGAGTATCTAAGCAGTCGTCGTGCATGGATAAAATGCAATGTTTCAAACAGATCTGATGAATTCACCTACTTTGAAAAAGTGTGCGTTAAGGTAGTCCTTTTGACACAAAGCGAAAATCTACAGTCAAGCGTCAATCAGCAGACAGCCGTGTGTTCTTTAGTCATGAGCCTGTTGTCAAAACGGCAGAAAAAAATGGTCACAAACGAAATATTGTTTCTACACTTAAAATGAACAAAGAAAAAATGAGCTAGCCTGATATAAGTCATGTTCATGACGATGCAAATGTAACGAGATTTCAAACTGTTCTGTTGCACACGTTGGGACTCATTTTATTTTTCTACAAGAATCATTTGTCATGACGGGAATCGAACCCGGGCCGCCCTGCGTTACAAGGCAGATTCCTATCCGCTAGACCATTTGGGAAGATTTCATATGTGCACCCTAAGATATCTAAGTGTCATTTCGATGAGGTCTGTCGCAGAGGCCATAGAGCACACCAAACAAATAATCATGTGTTCAAATATCCTTGTCGTTTTGAAAAATTACCATTGTCACCTGCACAGGAATGCCATGCGGCCAACATTGAAGAAATGTGCTTCTCAAATCTGTCATTAACACTGTTTTCCACACGCTTTTTTCATTGCATTGCCATATAATCAATTGGTCATTGATGCGTCACGAAAAACGACAATGCGTCGAAAATTAAAGAAATGTAAACATGAATTATGTTATTACTGTCTAAGCATCGCAAAGCTGTATGCGCAAAGGCGTCTGACGTCACTGTGGCTTGCCTGAAACAAAGGAATTAGAGAAACATGTGCTTACAGGGGCGTCGAACCGGCTTGTCCCCCTGATGGAGCAAAGTTGCGACAGTGACAAAGACAAGCTCCGCGATCATGGGCAATTTATATGGGGCAACTGTGCTGCGAGTATCTAAGCAGTCGTCGTGCATGGATAAAATGCAATGTTTCAAACAGATCTGATGAATTCACCTACTTTGAAAAAGTGTGCGTTAAGGGAGTCCTTTTGACACAAAGCGAAAATCTACAGTCAAGCGTCAATCAGCAGACAGCCGTGTGTTCTTCAGTCATGAGCCTGTTGTCAAAACGGCAGAAAAAAATGGTCACAAACGAAATATTGTTTCTACACTTAAAATGAACAAAGACAAAATGAGCTAGCCTGATATAAGTCATGTTCATGACGATGCAAATGTAACGAGATTTCGAACTGTTCTGTTGCACACGTTGCGACTCATTTTATTTTTCTACAAGAATCATTTGCCATGACGGGAATCGAACCCGGGCCGCCCTGCGTTACAAGGCAGATTCCTATCCCCTAGACCATTTGGGAAGATTTCATATGTAGACCCTAAGATATCTAAGTGTCATTTTCATCCAGGATGCTCTTTCATCCAGGATGCATCCCAGTCCAAGATGGCGCCGAGGAAGGCTGCCGTGTCTCACGCTCCTCCTCACCTTTTTATTGTTTTAACTTATCTTGCTAGTTAATTTTTATATTTACGCCTAACTCTCGGTAACAGGCGAACGGCCAAAGCGAGCCCTATCATACGATATGATAGAGAAAAACTTTTGCGCATTAGATCGTCGGTGGAAAACACTTTTTCACCACCACCCGCAAACAATGGCAATCTACCCTGGCTACCTGCTGCCTCACCTGGACAATGGAGGAGACGGAGGAAGCGAGGCTCGCGGGCTGGAGTGCTGGTCAGGCTGAGGAAACGTGAGAACCGGCCTCCTCTCCCCAGTATTCTTCTGGCGAACGTCCAGTCACTGGACAACAAGCTGGATGAACTCCGGAGCAGGATGGCGTTTCAACGGGACATTAAGAACTGTAACGTTATGGTTTTCACGGAGACTTGGCTCGACCCTTCGGCCCCAGATTGCGCCATTGTTCCACACGGATTCTCCATTCACCGCCAGGACAGGACAATGACATCGGGGAAGAGCAAGGGGGGAGGTGTCTGCTTCATGGTGAATAACAAGTGGTGTTCAGACGTGGAGATACTTTCATCGGACTGTTCTCCCAATTTAGAGCACCTCATGATCGGATGTCGACCTTATTATTCGCCCAGGGAGTTTACATCGGTTGTGCTTACAGCTGTCTATATACCACCAGACGCTGATACCAACCAAGCGCTGCACGAGCTGTATGGAGTTATCGACAGGACGGAGACCTCACGGCCCGAGGCTGCTTTCATTGTGGCTGGGGATTTTAATAAAGCCAACTTGAGGAAAGTCCTGCCGAGATACCGCCAGCACATCAGCTTTCCCACGCGAGGCGCAAACACGCTCGACCATGTTTACTCTCCCTTCCGCGACGGATATAAGGCCCTCCTACGACCCCCATTCGGCAAATCAGACCACAGCTCAGTACTGCTTCTGCCTTCCTACAGGCAGATACTCAAACGTGACAGGCCGGTGACGCGGACCATTCAACGTTGGTCTGACCAATCAGACTCCGCATTACGGGACTGTTTCAGCACTACGGAGTGGGATGTGTTTAAGGACGACAATTTAAACACACACACGGACTCGGTGATTTGCTACATTGGCAAATGCATTGATGACGTCGTGCCGCGGATTACTGTACGGACATTTCCCAATCAGAAGCCCTGGGTTAATGGAGAAGTCCGAGCCAAACTTAAGGCACGGACTGCCGCCTACAACTCAGGTGATTTGGAGGAGTACAGCAATTCCAGGTATGCACTCAGGAAAGCTATTAACATTGCTAAGAGACAATACAAGGACAGAATGGAGTCCAACTTTGAGGGCTCCAACTCAAGGCACATGTGGACCGGACTCAGAACAATTACAGACTTTAAAGGGACTACGAGTGTGACTGAGGAAGTGTCTCCATCTCTCCCAGATGACCTTAACACCTACTTCGCACGTTTTGAGAGCTACTCTCCGGCTGAGGAAGTACAGATGGACCAGGACCCCTGCACACTAGCAATAACAAGGGCAGATGTGTGCAAATCCTTCAAAAGGATTAATCCACACAAGGCCCCTGGTCCGGATGGCATACCTGGCCGGGCTCTCAGGGTGTGTGCAGATCAGCTGGCAGGTGTGTTTACAGACATTTTCAACCTGTCACTGCTCCAGTCGGTGGTCCCCACATGTCTCAAAAAGTCCACCATCATCCCCATCCCAAAGAAGTCAAAAACATCCTGCCTCAACGACTACCGACCAGTAGCACTGACTTCCATCGTCATGAAGTGCTTTGAGCGGTTAGTCAAATCATTCATCACCTCCTCCCTCCCTGACTCACTGGACCCCATGCAGTTTGCATACAGGGCAAACAGGTCCACAGACGACGCCATCGCCCTCGCCCTCCACACTGCCCTCTCCCACCTGGACCAGAAGAACACATATGTGAGAATGCTGTTCATTGACTACAGTTCAGCATTCAATACCATTGTGCCCTCCAAGCTCGCTGTGAAGCTCAGGGACCTCGGGCTCAACACCACGCTTTGTGACTGGATCCTGAGCTTCCTGACGGGCAGACCCCAGGCAGTGCGGATAGGAGGCGCCACATCATCCACCCTGACTCTCAACACCGGCGCACCCCAGGGCTGCGTGCTCAGCCCTCTCCTCTACTCCCTGTTCACACATGACTGCGTGGCCACACACAGCTCCAACACCATCATCAAGTTTGCTGACGACACGACCGTCATCGGCCTGATCACCGACGGCGACGAGACGGCGTACAGAGAGGAGGTGAGAGTCCTGACATCTTGGTGCCAGGACAACAACCTCCAGCTCAACCTCAGCAAAACTAAGGAGCTGATTGTGGACTACAGGAAGCGGCAGGGAGCCGGGCACGCCCCTATCACCATCAACGGGACGGCAGTAGAGAGAGTCAGCAGATTCAAGTTCCTCAGGGTCCACATCTGCGAGGACCTGACCTGGACTCACCACACCGACGCCATCACAAAGACGGCAAGACAGCGGCTCTTCTTCCTCCGCAGGCTGCGGAGGTTCAACATGGACTCCAGGATACTCTGCAACTTCTACAGGTGCACCATAGAGAGTATCCTGACTGGCTGCATCACCGCCTGGTACGGCAGTTGCTCCGCCCTCAACCGTAAGACATTACAGAGGGTGGTGAAAGCTGCCCAGCACATTACCAGGACGGAGCTGCCATCCATGGAGGACCTCTACACTCAGCGCTGCAGGAAGAAGACTAACCGGATTATTAAAGACCCTCATCACCCCAGCAACAAACTGTTTCGGCTGCTCCCGTCTGGCAGACGCTACCGCAGCATCCGGTCTCGCACCACCAGACTCAGGGACAGTTTCATCCCACAGGCAATAAGACTGTTGAACTCTTGAGCTACTTAGCTCACCACAATGACACTTTAAACTATGCCACTTTATAACATGCCACTATAAAATGCCACTTTATACCAGTCGACATCTGGATAAAAACGTCTGTTTACATTTCACTTTTTACATTTTACATTTACATTTATTTAGTTTTGTATTTAGGTAAATATTGTTATTGTTGTTGTTTCTTTATTTTTATTATTTACACTTCTTATTGCACTGTTGGAGGAGCCCAAGACTTAAGAATTTCATTGCCAGCGATTGCTCTGTAACTGTTGTGCATATGACAATAAAACCATCTTGAATCTTGAATCTTGAATCTTGATGAGGTCTGTAGCAGAGGCCATAGAGCACACCAAACAAATAATCATGTGTTTAAATATCCTTGTCGTTTTGAAAAATTACCATTGTCACCTGCACAGGAATGCCATGCGGCCAACATTGAAGAAATGTGCTTCTCAAATCTGTCATTAACACTGTTTTCCACACGCTTTTTTCATTGCATTGCCATATAATCAATTGGTCATTGATGCGTCACGAATAACGACAATGCGTCGAAAATTAAAGAAATGTAAACATGAATTATGTTATTACTGTCTAAGCATCACAAAGCTGTATGCGTAAAGGCGTCTGACGTCACAGTGGCTTGCCTGAATCAAAGGAATTAGAGAAACATGTGCTTACAGGGGCGTCGAACCGGCTTGTCTCCCTGATGGAGCAAAGTTGCTACAGTGACAAAGACAAGCTCCGCGCTCATGGGCAATTTATATGGGACAACTGTGCTGCGAGTATCTAAGCAGTCGTCGTGCATGGATAAAATGCAATGTTTCAAACAGATCTGATGAATTCACCTACTTTGAAAAAGTGTGCGTTAGGAAGTTCTTTTGACACAAAGCGAAAATCTACAGTCAAGCGTCAATCAGCAGACAGCCGTGTGTTCTTTAGTCATGAGCCTGTTGTCAAAACGGCAGAAAAAAATGTTCACAAACGAAATATTGTTTCTACACTTAAAATGAACAAAGAAAAAATGAGCTAGCCTGATATAAGTCATGTTCATGACGATGCAAATGTAACGAGATTTCGAACTGTTCTGTTGCACACGTTGGGACTCATTTTATTTTTCTACAAAAATCCTTTGCCATGACGGGAATCGAACCCGGGCCGCCCTGCGTTACAAGGCAGATTCCTATCCGCTAGAACATTTGGGAAGACTTGATATGTACACCCTAAGATATCTAAGTGTCATTTCGATGAGGTCTGTAGCAGAGGCCATAGAGCACAGCAAACAAATAATCATGTGTTTAAATATCCTTGTCGTTTTGAAAAATTACCATTGTCACCTGCACAGGAATGCCATGCGGCCAACATTGAAGAAATGTGCTTCTCAAATCTGTCATTAACACTGTTTTCCACACGCTTTTTTCATTGCATTGCCATATAATCAATTGGTCATTGATGCGTCACGAATAACGACAATGCGTCGAAAATTAAAGAAATGTAAACATGAATTATGTTATTACTGTCTAAGCATCGCAAAGCTGTATGCGTAAAGGCGTCTGACGTCACAGTGGCTTGCCTGAAACAAAGGAATTAGAGAAACATGTGCTTACAGGGGCGTCGAACCGCATTCTCCCGCTGATGGACCAAAGTTGCTACAGTGACAAAGACAAGCTCCGCGCTCATGGGCAATTTATATGAGGCAACTGTGCTGCGAGTATCTAAGTAGTCGTCGTGCATGGATAAAATGCAATGTTTCAAACAGATCTGATGAATTCACCTACTTTGAAAAAGTGTGCGTTAGGGAGTTCTTTTGACACAAAGCGAAAATCTACAGTCAAGCGTCAATCAGCAGACAGCCGTGTGTTCTTTAGTAATGAGCCTGTTGTCAAAACGGCAGAAAAAAATGGTCACAAACGAAATATTGTTTCTACACTTAAAATGAACAAAGACAAAATGAGCTAGCCTGATATAAGTCATGTTCATGACGATGCAAATGTAACGAGATTTCGAACTTTTCTGTTGCACACGTTGGGACTCATTTTATTTTTCTACAAGAATCATTTGTCATGACGAGAATCTAACCCGGGCCGCCCTGCGTTACAAGGCAGATTCCTATCCGCTAGACCATTTGGGAAGATTTCATATGTAGACCCTAAGATATCTAAGTGTCATTTCGATGAGGTCTGTAGCAGAGGCCATACAGCACACCAAACAAATAATCATGTGTTTAAATATCCTTGTCGTTTTGAAAAATTACCATTGTCACCTGCACAGGAATGCCATGCGGCCAACATTGAAGAAATGTGCTTCTCAAATCTGTCATTAACACTGTTTTCCACACGCTTTTTTCATTGCATTGCCATATAATCAATTGGTCATTGATGCGTCACGAATAACGACAATGCGTCGAAAATTAAAGAAATGTAAACATGAATTATGTTATTACTGTCTAAGCATCGCAAAGCTGTATGCGCAAAGGCGTCTGACGTCACAGTGGCTTGCCTGAAACAAAGGAATTAGAGAAACATGTGCTTACAGGGGCGTCGAACCGGCTTGTCTCCCTGATGGAGCAAAGTTGCTACAGTGACAAAGACAAGCTCCGCGCTCATGGGCAATTTATATGGGGCAACTGTGCTGCGAGTATCTAAGCAGTCGTCGTGCATGGATAAAATGCAATGTTGCAAACAGATCTGATGAATTCACCTACTTTGAAAAAGTGTGCGTTAAGGGAGTCCTTTTGACACAAAGCGAAAATCTACAGTCAAGCGTCAATCAGCAGACAGCCGTGTGTTCTTTAGTCATGAGCCTGTTGTCAAAACGGCAGAAAAAAATGGTCACAAACGAAATATTGTTTCTACACTTAAAATGAACAAAGAAAAAATGAGCTAGCCTGATATAAGTCATGTTCATGACGATGCAAATGTAACGAGATTTCGAACTGTTCTGTTGCACACGTTGCGACTCATTTTATTTTTCTACAAGAATCATTTGCCATGACGGGAATCGAACCCGGGCCGCCTTGCGTTACAAGGCAGATTCCTATCCCCTAGACCATTTGGGAAGATTTCATATGTAGACCCTAAGATATCTAAGTGTCATTTCGATGAGGTCTGTAGCAGAGGCCATAGAGCACACCAAACAAATAATCATGTGTTTAAATATCCTTGTCGTTTTGAAAAATTACCATTGTCACCTGCACAGGAATGCCATGCGGCCAACATTGAAGAAATGTGCTTCTCAAATCTGTCATTAACACTGTTTTCCACACGCTTTTTTCATTGCATTGCCATATAATCAATTGGTCATTGATGCGTCACGAATAACGACAATGCGTCGAAAATTAAAGAAATGTAAACATGAATTATGTTATTACTGTCTAAGCATCGCAAAGCTGTATGCGCAAAGGCGTCTGACGTCACTGTGGCTTGCCTGAAACAAAGGAATTAGAGAAACATGTGCTTACAGGGGCGTCGAACCGGCTTGTCTCCCTGATGGAGCAAAGTTGCTGCAGTGACAAAGACAAGCTCCGCCCTCATGGGCAATTTATATGGGGCAACTGTGCTGCGAGTATCTAAGCAGTCGTCGTGCATGGATAAAATGCAATGTTTCAAACAGATCTGATGAATTCACCTACTTTGAAAAAGTGTGTGTTAAGGGAGTCCTTTTGACACAAAGCGAAAATCTACAGTCAAGCGTCAATCAGCAGACAGCCGTGTGTTCTTTAGTCATGAGCCTGTTGTCAAAACGGCAGAAAAAAATGGTCACAAACGAAATATTGTTTCTCCACTTAAAATGAACAAAGAAAAAATGAGCTAGCCTGATATAAGTCATGTTCATGACGATGCAAATGTAACAAGATTTCAAACTGTTCTGTTGCACACGTTGGGACTCATTTTATTTTTCTACAAGAATCATTTGTCATGACAGGAATCGAACCCGGGCCGCACTGCGTTACAAGGCAGATTCCTATCCGCTAGACCATTTGGGAAGACTTGATATGTACACCCTAAGATATCTAAGTGTCATTTCGATGAGGTCTGTAGCAGAGGCCATAGAGCACAGCAAACAAATAATCATGTGTTTAAATATCCTTGTCGTTTTGAAAAATTACCATTGTCACCTGCACAGGAATGCCATGCGGCCAACATTGAAGAAATGTGCTTCTCAAATCTGTCATTAACACTGTTTTCCACACGCTTTTTTCATTGCATTGCCATATAATCAATTGGTCATTGATGCGTCACGAATAACGACAATGCGTCGAAAATTAAAGAAATGTAAACATGAATTATGTTATTACTGTCTAAGCATCGCAAAGCTGTATGCGTAAAGGCGTCTGACGTCACAGTGGCTTGCCTGAAACAAAGGAATTAGAGAAACATGTGCTTACAGGGGCGTCGAACCGCCTTCTCCCTCTGATGGAGCAAAGTTGCTACAGTGACAAAGACAAGCTCCGCGCTCATGGGCAATTTATATGGGGCAACTGTGCTGCGAGTATCTAAGCAGTCGTCGTGCATGGATAAAATGCAATGTTTCAAACAGATCTGATGAATTCACCTACTTTGAAAAAGTGTGTGTTAAGGGAGTCCTTTTGACACAAAGCGAAAATCTACAGTCAAGCGTCAATCAGCAGACAGCCGTGTGTTCTTTAGTCATGAGCCTGTTGTCAAAACGGCAGAAAAAAATGGTCACAAACGAAATATTGTTTCTACACTTAAAATGAACAAAGAAAAAATGATCTAGCCTGATATAAGTCATGTTCATGACGATGCAAATGTAACGAGATTTCGAACTTTTCTGTTGCACACGTTGGGACTCATTTTATTTTTCTACAAGAATCATTTGCCATGACGGGAATCGATCCCGGGCCGCCCTGCGTTACAAGGCAGATTCTTATCCGCTAGACCATTTGGGAAGATTTCATATGTAGACCCTAAGATATCTAAGTGTCATTTCGATGAGGACTGTAGCAGAGGCCATACAGCACACCAAACAAATAATCATGTGTTTAAATATCCTTGTCGTTTTGAAAAATTACCATTGTCACCTGCACAGGAATGCCATGCGGCCAACATTGAAGAAATGTGCTTCTCAAATCTGTCATTAACACTGTTTTCCACACGCTTTTTTCATTGCATTGCCATATAATCAATTGGTCATTGATGCGTCACGAATAACGACAATGCGTCGAAAATTAAAGAAATGTAAACATGAATTATGTTATTACTGTCTAAGCATCGCAAAGCTGTATGCGTAAAGGCGTCTGATGTCACAGTGGCTTGCCTGAAACAAAGGAATTAGAGAAACATGTGCTTACAGGGGCGTCGAACCGGCTTGTCTCCCTGATGGAGCAAAGTTGCTACAGTGACAAAGACAAGCTCCGCCCTCATGGGCAATTTATATGGGGCAACTGTGCTGCGAGTATCTAAGCAGTCGTCGTGCATGGATAAAATGCAATGTTTCAAACAGATCTGATGAATTCACCTACTTTGAAAAAGTGTGTGTTAAGGGAGTCCTTTTGACACAAAGTGAAAATCTACAGTCAAGCGTCAATCAGCAGACAGCCGTGTGTTCTTTAGTCATGAGCCTGTTGTCAAAACGGCAGAAAAAAATGGTCACAAACGAAATATTGTTTCTCCACTTAAAATGAACAAAGAAAAAATGAGCTAGCCTGATATAAGTCATGTTCATGACGATGCAAATGTAACAAGATTTCAAACTGTTCTGTTGCACACGTTGGGACTCATTTTATTTTTCTACAAGAATCATTTGTCATGACAGGAATCGAACCCGGGCCGCCCTGCGTTACAAGGCAGATTCCTAACCGCTAGACCATTTGGGAAGACTTGATATGTACACCCTAAGATATCTAAGTGTCATTTCGATGAGGTCTGTAGCAGAGGCCATAGAGCACAGCAAACAAATAATCATGTGTTTAAATATCCTTGTCGTTTTGAAAAATTACCATTGTCACCTGCACAGGAATGCCATGCGGCCAACATTGAAGAAATGTGCTTCTCAAATCTGTCATTAACACTGTTTTCCACACGCTTTTTTCATTGCATTGCCATATAATCAATTGGTCATTGATGCGTCACGAATAACGACAATGCGTCGAAAATTAAAGAAATGTAAACATGAATTATGTTATTACTGTCTAAGCATCGCAAAGCTGTATGCGTAAAGGCGTCTGACGTCACAGTGGCTTGCCTGAAACAAAGGAATTAGAGAAACATGTGCTTACAGGGGCGTCGAACCGCCTTCTCCCTCTGATGGAGCAAAGTTGCTACAGTGACAAAGACAAGCTCCGCGCTCATGGGCAATTTATATGGGACAACTGTGCTGCGAGTATCTAAGCAGTCGTCGTGCATGGATAAAATGCAATGTTTCAAACAGATCTGATGAATTCACCTACTTTGAAAAAGTGTGCGTTAGGAAGTTCTTTTGACACAAAGCGAAAATCTACAGTCAAGCGTCAATCAGCAGACAGCCGTGTGTTCTTTAGTCATGAGCCTGTTGTCAAAACGGCAGAAAAAAATGGTCACAAACGAAATATTGTTTCTACACTTAAAATGAACAAAGAAAAAATTAGCTAGCCTGATATAAGTCATGTTCATGACGATGCAAATGTAACGAGATTTCGAACTGTTCTGTTGCACACGTTGGGACTCATTTTATTTTTCTACAAAAATCCTTTGCCATGACGGGAATCGAACCCGGGCCGCCCTGCGTTACAAGGCAGATTCCTATCCGCTAGAACATTTGGGAAGACTTGATATGTACACCCTAAGATATCTAAGTGTCATTTCGATGAGGTCTGTAGCAGAGGCCATAGAGCACAGCAAACAAATAATCATGTGTTTAAATATCCTTGTCGTTTTGAAAAATTACCATTGTCACCTGCACAGGAATGCCATGCGGCCAACATTGAAGAAATGTGCTTCTCAAATCTGTCATTAACAGTTTTCCACACGCTTTTTTCATTGCATTGCCATATAATCAATTGGTCATTGATGCGTCACGAATAACGACAATGCGTCGAAAATTAAAGAAATGTAAACATGAATTATGTTATTACTGTCTAAGCATCGCAAAGCTGTATGCGTAAAGGCGTCTGACGTCACAGTGGCTTGCCTGAAACAAAGGAATTAGAGAAACATGTGCTTACAGGGGCGTCGAACCGCATTCTCCCGCTGATGGACCAAAGTTGCTACAGTGACAAAGACAAGCTCCGCGCTCATGGGCAATTTATATGAGGCAACTGTGCTGCGAGTATCTAAGTAGTCGTCGTGCATGGATAAAATGCAATGTTTCAAACAGATCTGATGAATTCACCTACTTTGAAAAAGTGTGCGTTAGGGAGTTCTTTTGACACAAAGCGAAAATCTACAGTCAAGCGTCAATCAGCAGACAGCCGTGTGTTCTTTAGTAATGAGCCTGTTGTCAAAACGGCAGAAAAAAATGGTCACAAACGAAATATTGTTTCTACACTTAAAATGAACAAAGACAAAATGAGCTAGCCTGATATAAGTCATGTTCATGACGATGCAAATGTAACGAGATTTCGAACTTTTCTGTTGCACACGTTGGGACTCATTTTATTTTTCTACAAGAATCATTTGTCATGACGGGAATCGAACCCGGGCCGCCCTCCGTTACAAGGCAGATTCCTATCCGCTAGACCATTTGGGAAGATTTCATATGTAGACCCTAAGATATCTAAGTGTCATTTCGATGAGGTCTGTAGCAGAGGCCATACAGCACACCAAACAAATAATCATGTGTTTAAATATCCTTGTCGTTTTGAAAAATTACCATTGTCACCTGCACAGGAATGCCATGCGGCCAACATTGAAGAAATGTGCTTCTCAAATCTGTCATTAACACTGTTTTCCACACGCTTTTTTCATTGCATTGCCATATAATCAATTGGTCATTGATGCGTCACGAATAACGACAATGCGTCGAAAATTAAAGAAATGTAAACATGAATTATGTTATTACTGTCTAAGCATCGCAAAGCTGTATGCGCAAAGGCGTCTGACGTCACAGTGGCTTGCCTGAAACAAAGGAATTAGAGAAACATGTGCTTACAGGGGCGTCGAACAGGCTTGTCCCCCTGATGGAGCAAAGCTGCGACAGTGACAAAGACAAGCTCTGCGCTCATGGGCAATTTATATGGGGCAACTGTGCTGCGAGTATCTAAGCAGTCGTCGTGCATGGATAAAATGCAATGTTTCAAACAGATCTGATGAATTCACCTACTTTGAAAAAGTGTGCGTTAAGGGAGTCCTTTTGACACAAAGCGAAAATCTACAGTCAAGCGTCAATCAGCAGACAGCCGTGTGTTCTTCAGTCATGAGCCTGTTGTCAAAACGGCAGAAAAAAATGGTCACAAACGAAATATTGTTTCTACACTTAAAATGAACAAACACAAAATGAGCTAGCCTGATATAAGTCATGTTCATGACGATGCAAATGTAACGAGATTTCGAACTGTTCTGTTGCACACGTTGGGACTCATTTTATTTTTCTACAAGAATCATTTGCCATGACAGGAATCGAACCCGGGCCGCCCTGCGTTACAAGGCAGATTCCTATCAGCTAGACCATTTGGGAAGATTTCATATGTGCACCCTAAGATATCTAAGTGTCATTTCGATGAGGTCTGTCGCAGAGGCCATACAGCACACCAAACAAATAATCATGTGTTTAAATATCCTTGTCGTTTTGAAAAATTACCATTGTCACCTGCACAGGAATGCCATGCGGCCAACATTGAAGAAATGTGCTTCTCAAATCTGTCATTAACACTGTTTTCCACACGCTTTTTTCATTGCATTGCCATATAATCAATTGGTCATTGATGCGTCACGAATAACGACAATGCGTCGAAAATTAAAGAAATGTAAACATGAATTATGTTATTACTGTCTAAGCATCGCAAAGCTGTATGCGCAAAGGCGTCTGACGTCACTGTGGCTTGCCTGAAACAAAGGAATTAGAGAAACATGTGCTTACAGGGGCGTCGAACCGGCTTGTCTCCCTGATGGAGCAAAGTTGCTGCAGTGACAAAGACAAGCTCCGCCCTCATGGGCAATTTATATGGGGCAACTGTGCTGCGAGTATCTAAGCAGTCGTCGTGCATGGATAAAATGCAATGTTTCAAACAGATCTGATGAATTCACCTACTTTGAAAAAGTGTGTGTTAAGGGAGTCCTTTTGACACAAAGCGAAAATCTACAGTCAAGCGTCAATCAGCAGACAGCCGTGTGTTCTTTAGTCATGAGCCTGTTGTCAAAACGGCAGAAAAAAATGGTCACAAACGAAATATTGTTTCTACACTTAAAATGAACAAAGAAAAAATGATCTAGCCTGATATAAGTCATGTTCATGACGATGCAAATGTAACGAGATTTCGAAATTTTCTGTTGCACACGTTGGGACTCATTTTATTTTTCTACAAGAATCATTTGCCATGACGGGAATCGATCCCGGGCCGCCCTGCGTTACAAGGCAGATTCTTATCCGCTAGACCATTTGGGAAGATTTCATATGTAGACCCTAAGATATCTAAGTGTCATTTCGATGAGGTCTGTAGCAGAGGCCATACAGCACACCAAACAAATAATCATGTGTTTAAATATCCTTGTCGTTTTGAAAAATTACCATTGTCACCTGCACAGGAATGCCATGCGGCCAACATTGAAGAAATGTGCTTCTCAAATCTGTCATTAACACTGTTTTCCACACGCTTTTTTCATTGCATTGCCATATAATCAATTGGTCATTGATGCGTCACGAATAACGACAATGCGTCGAAAATTAAAGAAATGTAAACATGAATTATGTTATTACTGTCTAAGCATCGCAAAGCTGTATGCGTAAAGGCGTCTGACGTCACAGTGGCTTGCCTGAAACAAAGGAATTAGAGAAACATGTGCTTACAGGGGCGTCGAACCGGCTTGTCTCCCTGATGGAGCAAAGTTGCTACAGTGACAAAGACAAGCTCCGCCCTCATGGGCAATTTATATGGGGCAACTGTGCTGCGAGTATCTAAGCAGTCGTCGTGCATGGATAAAATGCAATGTTTCAAACAGATCTGATGAATTCACCTACTTTGAAAAAGTGTGTGTTAAGGGAGTCCTTTTGACACAAAGCGAAAATCTACAGTCAAGCGTCAATCAGCAGACAGCCGTGTGTTCTTTAGTCATGAGCCTGTTGTCAAAACGGCAGAAAAAAATGGTCACAAACGAAATATTGTTTCTCCACTTAAAATGAACAAAGAAAAAATGAGCTAGCCTGATATAAGTCATGTTCATGACGATGCAAATGTAACGAGATTTCGAACTGTTCTGTTGCACACGGTTGGGACTCATTTTATTTTTCTACAAAAATCCTTTGCCATGACGGGAATCGAACCCGGGCCGCCCTGCGTGACAAGGCAGATTCCTATCCGCTAACCATTTGGGAAGACTTGATATGTACACCCTAAGATATCTAAGTGTCATTTCGATGAGGTCTGTAGCAGAGGCCATAGAGCACAGCAAACAAATAATCATGTGTTTAAATATCCTTGTCGTTTTGAAAAATTACCATTGTCACCTGCACAGGAATGCCATGCGGCCAACATTGAAGAAATGTGCTCCTCAAATCTGTCATTAACACTGTTTTCCACACGCTTTTTCATTGCATTGCCATATAATCAATTGGTCATTGATGCGTCACGAATAACGACAATGCGTCGAAAATTAAAGAAATGTAAACATGAATTATGTTATTACTGTCTAAGCATCGCAAAGCTGTATGCGTAAAGGCATCTGACGTCACAGTGGCTTGCCTGAAACAAAGGAATTAGAGAAACATGTGCTTACAGGGGCGTCGAACCGCCTTCTCCCGCTGATGGAGCAAAGTTGCTACAGTGACAAAGACAAGCTCCGCGCTCATGGGCAATTTATATGAGGCAACTGTGCTGCGAGTATCTAAGTAGTCGTCGTGCATGGATAAAATGCAATGTTTCAAACAGATCTGATGAATTCACCTACTTTGAAAAAGTGTGCGTTAGGGAGTTCTTTTGACACAAAGCGAAAATCTACAGTCAAGCGTCAATCAGCAGACAGCCGTGTGTTCTTTAGTCATGAGCCTGTTGTCAAAACGGCAGAAAAAAATGGTCACAAACGAAATATTGTTTCTACACTTAAAATGAACAAAGAAAAAATGAGCTAGCCTGATATAAGTCATGTTCATGACGATGCAAATGTAACGAGATTTCGAACTGTTCTGTTGCACACGTTGGGACTCATTTTATTTTTCTACAAAAAACATTTGCCATGACGGGAATCGAACCCGGGCCGCCCTGCGTAACAAGGCAGATTCCTATCCACTAGACCATTTGGGAAGACCTTATATGTACAC
The DNA here is from genome assembly GCF_951799395.1 of Argentina silus. Classification (NCBI taxonomy): domain Eukaryota; kingdom Metazoa; phylum Chordata; class Actinopteri; order Argentiniformes; family Argentinidae; genus Argentina; species Argentina silus. The sequence goes on along the minus strand of NW_028152657.1, from coordinate 420,461 downwards.
CCTAAGATATCTAAGTGTCATTTCGATGAGGTCTGTAGCAGAGGCCATAGAGCACAGCAAACAAATAATCATGTGTTGAAATATCCTTGTCGTTTTGAAAAATTACCATTGTCACCTGCACAGGAATGCCATGCGGCCAACATTGAAGAAATGTGCTTCTCAAATCTGTCATTAACACTGTTTTCCACACGCTTTTTTCATTGCATTGCCATATAATCAATTGGTCATTGATGCGTCACGAATAACGACAATGCGTCGAAAATTAAAGAAATGTAAACATGAATTATGTTATTACTGTCTAAGCATCGCAAAGCTGTATGCGTAAAGGCGTCTGACGTCACAGTGGCTTGCCTGAAACAAAGGAATTAGAGAAACATGTGCTTACAGGGGCGTCGAACCGCCTTCTCCCGCTGATGGAGCAAAGTTGCTACAGTGACAAAGACAAGCTCCGTGCTCATGGGCAATTTATATGTGGCAACTGTGCTGCGAGTATCTAAGCAGTCGTCGTGCATGGATAAAATGCAATGTTTCAAACAGATCTGATGAATTCACCTACTTTGAAAAAGTGTGTGTTAAGGGAGTCCTTTTGACACAAAGCGAAAATCTACAGTCAAGCGTCAATCAGCAGACAGCCGTGTGTTCTTTAGTCATGAGCCTGTTGTCAAAACGGCAGAAAAAAATGGTCACAAACGAAATATTGTTTCTACACTTAAAATGAACAAAGAAAAAATGAGCTAGCCTGATATAAGTCATGTTCATGACGATGCAAATGTAACGAGATTTCAAACTGTTCTGTTGCACACGTTGGGACTCATTTTATTTTTCTACAAGAATCATTTGCCATGACAGGAATCGAACCCGGGCCGCCCTGCGTTACAAGGCAGATTCCTATCAGCTAGACCATTTGGGAAGATTTCATATGTGCACCCTAAGATATCTAAGTGTCATTTCGATGAGGTCTGTCGCAGAGGCCATACAGCACACCAAACAAATAATCATGTGTTTAAATATCCTTGTCGTTTTGAAAAATTACCATTGTCACCTGCACAGGAATGCCATGCGGCCAACATTGAAGAAATGTGCTTCTCAAATCTGTCATTAACACTGTTTTCCACACGCTTTTTTCATTGCATTGCCATATAATCAATTGGTCATTGATGCGTCACGAATAACGACAATGCGTCGAAAATTAAAGAAATGTAAACATGAATTATGTTATTACTGTCTAAGCATCGCAAAGCTGTATGCGCAAAGGCGTCTGACGTCACTGTGGCTTGCCTGAAACAAAGGAATTAGAGAAACATGTGCTTACAGGGGCGTCGAACCGGCTTGTCTCCCTGATGGAGCAAAGTTGCTGCAGTGACAAAGACAAGCTCCGCCCTCATGGGCAATTTATATGGGGCAACTGTGCTGCGAGTATCTAAGCAGTCGTCGTGCATGGATAAAATGCAATGTTTCAAACAGATCTGATGAATTCACCTACTTTGAAAAAGTGTGTGTTAAGGGAGTCCTTTTGACACAAAGCGAAAATCTACAGTCAAGCGTCAATCAGCAGACAGCCGTGTGTTCTTTAGTCATGAGCCTGTTGTCAAAACGGCAGAAAAAAATGGTCACAAACGAAATATTGTTTCTACACTTAAAATGAACAAAGAAAAAATGATCTAGCCTGATATAAGTCATGTTCATGACGATGCAAATGTAACGAGATTTCGAACTTTTCTGTTGCACACGTTGGGACTCATTTTATTTTTCTACAAGAATCATTTGCCATGACGGGAATCGATCCCGGGCCGCCCTGCGTTACAAGGCAGATTCTTATCCGCTAGACCATTTGGGAAGATTTCATATGTAGACCCTAAGATATCTAAGTGTCATTTCGATGAGGTCTGTAGCAGAGGCCATACAGCACACCAAACAAATAATCATGTGTTTAAATATCCTTGTCGTTTTGAAAAATTACCATTGTCACCTGCACAGGAATGCCATGCGGCCAACATTGAAGAAATGTGCTTCTCAAATCTGTCATTAACACTGTTTTCCACACGCTTTTTTCATTGCATTGCCATATAATCAATTGGTCATTGATGCGTCACGAATAACGACAATGCGTCGAAAATTAAAGAAATGTAAACATGAATTATGTTATTACTGTCTAAGCATCGCAAAGCTGTATGCGTAAAGGCGTCTGACGTCACAGTGGCTTGCCTGAAACAAAGGAATTAGAGAAACATGTGCTTACAGGGGCGTCGAACCGGCTTGTCTCCCTGATGGAGCAAAGTTGCTACAGTGACAAAGACAAGCTCCGCCCTCATGGGCAATTTATATGGGGCAACTGTGCTGCGAGTATCTAAGCAGTCGTCGTGCATGGATAAAATGCAATGTTTCAAACAGATCTGATGAATTCACCTACTTTGAAAAAGTGTGTGTTAAGGGAGTCCTTTTGACACAAAGCGAAAATCTACAGTCAAGCGTCAATCAGCAGACAGCCGTGTGTTCTTTAGTCATGAGCCTGTTGTCAAAACGGCAGAAAAAAATGGTCACAAACGAAATATTGTTTCTCCACTTAAAATGAACAAAGAAAAAATGAGCTAGCCTGATATAAGTCATGTTCATGACGATGCAAATGTAACGAGATTTCGAACTGTTCTGTTGCACACGGTTGGGACTCATTTTATTTTTCTACAAAAATCCTTTGCCATGACGGGAATCGAACCCGGGCCGCCCTGCGTGACAAGGCAGATTCCTATCCGCTAACCATTTGGGAAGACTTGATATGTACACCCTAAGATATCTAAGTGTCATTTCGATGAGGTCTGTAGCAGAGGCCATAGAGCACAGCAAACAAATAATCATGTGTTTAAATATCCTTGTCGTTTTGAAAAATTACCATTGTCACCTGCACAGGAATGCCATGCGGCCAACATTGAAGAAATGTGCTCCTCAAATCTGTCATTAACACTGTTTTCCACACGCTTTTTCATTGCATTGCCATATAATCAATTGGTCATTGATGCGTCACGAATAACGACAATGCGTCGAAAATTAAAGAAATGTAAACATGAATTATGTTATTACTGTCTAAGCATCGCAAAGCTGTATGCGTAAAGGCATCTGACGTCACAGTGGCTTGCCTGAAACAAAGGAATTAGAGAAACATGTGCTTACAGGGGCGTCGAACCGCCTTCTCCCGCTGATGGAGCAAAGTTGCTACAGTGACAAAGACAAGCTCCGCGCTCATGGGCAATTTATATGAGGCAACTGTGCTGCGAGTATCTAAGTAGTCGTCGTGCATGGATAAAATGCAATGTTTCAAACAGATCTGATGAATTCACCTACTTTGAAAAAGTGTGCGTTAGGGAGTTCTTTTGACACAAAGCGAAAATCTACAGTCAAGCGTCAATCAGCAGACAGCCGTGTGTTCTTTAGTCATGAGCCTGTTGTCAAAACGGCAGAAAAAAATGGTCACAAACGAAATATTGTTTCTACACTTAAAATGAACAAAGAAAAAATGAGCTAGCCTGATATAAGTCATGTTCATGACGATGCAAATGTAACGAGATTTCGAACTGTTCTGTTGCACACGTTGGGACTCATTTTATTTTTCTACAAAAAACATTTGCCATGACGGGAATCGAACCCGGGCCGCCCTGCGTAACAAGGCAGATTCCTATCCACTAGACCATTTGGGAAGACCTGATATGTACACCCTAAGATATCTAAGTGTCATTTCGATGAGGTCTGTAGCAGAGGCCATAGAGCACAGCAAACAAATAATCATGTGTTGAAATATCCTTGTCGTTTTGAAAAATTACCATTGTCACCTGCACAGGAATGCCATGCGGCCAACATTGAAGAAATGTGCTTCTCAAATCTGTCATTAACACTGTTTTCCACACGCTTTTTTCATTGCATTGCCATATAATCAATTGGTCATTGATGCGTCACGAATAACGACAATGCGTCGAAAATTAAAGAAATGTAAACATGAATTATGTTATTACTGTCTAAGCATCGCAAAGCTGTATGCGTAAAGGCGTCTGACGTCACAGTGGCTTGCCTGAAACAAAGGAATTAGAGAAACATGTGCTTACAGGGGCGTCGAACCGCCTTCTCCCGCTGATGGAGCAAAGTTGCTACAGTGACAAAGACAAGCTCCGTGCTCATGGGCAATTTATATGTGGCAACTGTGCTGCGAGTATCTAAGCAGTCGTCGTGCATGGATAAAATGCAATGTTTCAAACAGATCTGATGAATTCACCTACTTTGAAAAAGTGTGTGTTAAGGGAGTCCTTTTGACACAAAGCGAAAATCTACAGTCAAGCGTCAATCAGCAGACAGCCGTGTGTTCTTTAGTCATGAGCCTGTTGTCAAAACGGCAGAAAAAAATGGTCACAAACGAAATATTGTTTCTACACTTAAAATGAACAAAGAAAAAATGAGCTAGCCTGATATAAGTCATGTTCATGACGATGCAAATGTAACGAGATTTCAAACTGTTCTGTTGCACACGTTGGGACTCATTTTATTTTTCTACAAAAAACATTTGCCATGACGGGAATCGAAACCGGGCCACCCTGCGTTACAAGGTAGATGCCTATCCGCTAGACCATTTGGGAAGACTTGATATGTACACCCTAAGATATCTAAGTGTCATTTCGATGAGGTCTGTAGCAGAGGCCATAGAGCACAGCAAACAAATAATCATGTGTTTAAATATCCTTGTCGTTTTGAAAAATTACCATTGTCACCTGCACAGGAATGCCATGCGGCCAACATTGAAGAAATGTGCTTCTCAAATCTGTCATTAACACTGTTTTCCACACGCTTTTTTCATTGCATTGCCATATAATCAATTGGTCATTGATGCATCACGAATAACGACAATGTGTCGAAAATTAAAGAAATGTAAACATGAATTATGTTATTACTGTCTAAGCATCGCAAAGCTGTATGCGTAAAGGCGTCTGACGTCACAGTGGCTTGCCTGAAACAAAGGAATCAGAGAAACATGTGCTTACAGGGGCGTCGAAGCGCCTTCTCCCGCTGATGGAGCAAAGTTGCTACAGTGACAAAGACAAGCTCCGCGCTCATGGGCAATGTATATGGGGCAACTGTGCTGCGAGTATCTCAGTAGTCGTCGTGCATGGATAAAATGCAATGTTTCAAACAGATCTGATGAATTCACCTACTTTGAAAAAGTGTGCGTTAGGGAGTTCTTTTGACACAAAGCGAAAATCTACAGTCAAGCGTCAATCAGCAGACAGCCGTGTGTTCTTTAGTCATGAGCCTGTTGTCAAAACGGCAGAAAAAAATGGTCACAAACGAAATATTGTTTCTACACTTAAAATGAACAAAGAAAAAATGAGCTAGCCTGATATAAGTCATGTTCATGACGATGCAAATGTAACGAGATTTCGAACTGTTCTGTTGCACACGTTGGGAGTCATTTTATTTTTCTACAAAAAACATTTGCCATGACGGGAATCGAACCCGGGCCGCCCTGCGTTACAAGGTAGATGCCTATCCGCTAGACCATTTGGGAAAACTTGATATGTACACCCTAAGATATCTAAGTGTCATTTCGATGAGGTCTGTAGCAGAGGCCATAGAGCACAGCAAACAAATAATCATGTGTTTAAATATCCTTGTCGTTTTGAAAAATTACCATTGTCACCTGCACAGGAATGCCATGCGGCCAACATTGAAGAAATGTGCTTCTCAAATCTGTCATTAACACTGTTTTCCACACGCTTTTTTCATTGCATTGCCATATAATCAATTGGTCATTGATGCGTCACGAATAACGACAATGCGTCGAAAATTAAAGAAATGTAAACATGAATTATGTTATTACTGTCTAAGCATCGCAAAGCTGTATGCGTAAAGGCGTCTGACGTCACAGTGGCTTGCCTGAAACAAAGGAATCAGAGAAACATGTGCTTACAGGGGCGTCGAAGCGCCTTCTCCCGCTGATGGAGCAAAGTTGCTACAGTGACAAAGACAAGCTCCGCGCTCATGGGCAATGTATATGGGGCAACTGTGCTGCGAGTATCTAAGCAGTCGTCGTGCATGGATAAAATGCAATGTTTCAAACAGATCTGATGAATTCACCTACTTTGAAAAAGTGTGCGTTCGGAAGTTCTTTTGACACAAAGCGAAAATCTACAGTCAAGCGTCAATCAGCAGACAGCCGTGTGTTCTTTAGTCATGAGCCTGTGGTCAAAACGGCAGAAAAAAATGGTCACAAACGAAATATTGTTTCTACACTTAAAATGAACAAAGAAAAAATGAGCTAGCCTGATATAAGTCATGTTCATGACGATGCAAATGTAACGAGATTTCGAACTGTTCTGTTGCACACGTTGGGACTCATTTTATTTTTCTACAAAAATCATTTGCCATGACGGGAATCGAACCCGGGCCGCCCTGCGTGACAAGGCAGATTCCTATCGCTAGACCATTTGGGAAGACTTGATATGTACACCCTAAGATATCTAAGTGTCATTTCGATGAGGTCTGTAGCAGAGGCCATAGAGCACAGCAAACAAATAATCATGTGTTTAAATATCCTTGTCGTTTTGAAAAATTACCATTGTCACCTGCACAGGAATGCCATGCGGCCAACATTGAAGAAATGTGCTTCTCAAATCTGTCATTAACACTGTTTTCCACACGCTTTTTTCATTGCATTGCCATATAATCAATTGGTCATTGATGCGTCACGAATAACGACAATGCGTCGAAAATTAAAGAAATGTAAACATGAATTATGTTATTACTGTCTAAGCATCGCAAAGCTGTATGCGTAAAGGCGTCTGACGTCACAGTGGCTTGCCTGAAACAAAGGAATTAGAGAAACATGTGCTTACAGGGGCGTCGAACCGCCTTCTCCCGCTGATGGAGCAAAGTTGCTACAGTGACAAAGACAAGCTCCGCGCTCATGGGCAATTTATATGAGGCAACTGTGCTGCGAGTATCTAAGTAGTCGTCGTGCATGGATAAAATGCAATGTTTCAAACAGATCTGATGAATTCACCTACTTTGAAAAAGTGTGCGTTAGGGAGTTCTTTTGACACAAAGCGAAAATCTACAGTCAAGCGTCAATCAGCAGACAGCCGTGTGTTCTTTAGTAATGAGCCTGTTGTCAAAACGGCAGAAAAAAATGGTCACAAACGAAATATTGTTTCTACACTTAAAATGAACAAAGAAAAAATTAGCTAGCCTGATATAAGTCATGTTCATGACGATGCAAATGTAACGAGATTTCGAACTGTTCTGTTGCACACGTTGGGACTCATTTTATTTTTCTACAAAAATCATTTGCCATGACGGGAATCGAACCCGGGCCGCCCTGCGTGACAAGGCAGATTCCTATCCGCTAGACCATTTGGGAAGACTTGATATGTACACCCTAAGATATCTAAGTGTCATTTCGATGAGGTCTGTAGCAGAGGCCATAGAGCACAGCAAACAAATAATCATGTGTTTAAATATCCTTGTCGTTTTGAAAAATTACCATTGTCACCTGCACAGGAATGCCATGCGGCCAACATTGAAGAAATGTGCTTCTCAAATCTGTCATTAACACTGTTTTCCACACGCTTTTTTCATTGCATTGCCATATAATCAATTGGTCATTGATGCGTCACGAATAACGACAATGCGTCGAAAATTAAAGAAATGTAAACATGAATTATGTTATTTCTGTCTAAGCATCGCAAAGCTGTATGCGTAAAGGCGTCTGACGTCACAGTGGCTTGCCTGAAACAAAGGAATTAGAGAAACATGTGCTTACAGGGGCGTCGAACCGCCTTCTCCCGCTGATGGAGCAAAGTTGCTACAGTGACAAAGACAAGCTCCGCGCTCATGGGCAATTTATATGAGGCAACTGTGCTGCGAGTATCTAAGTAGTCGTCGTGCATGGATAAAATGCAATGTTTCAAACAGATCTGATGAATTCACCTACTTTGAAAAAGTGTGCGTTAGGGAGTTCTTTTGACACAAAGCGAAAATCTACAGTCAAGCGTCAATCAGCAGACAGCCGTGTGTTCTTTAGTAATGAGCCTGTTGTCAAAACGGCAGAAAAAAATGGTCACAAAACGAAATATTGTTTCTACACTTAAAATGAACAAAGAAAAAATGAGCTAGCCTGATATAAGTCATGTTCATGACGATGCAAATGTAACGAGATTTCGAACTGTTCTGTTGCACACGTTGGGACTCATTTTATTTTTCTACAAAAAACACTTGCCATGACGGGAATCGAACCCGGGCCGCCCTGCGTTACAAGGTAGATGCCTATCCGCTAGACCATTTGGGAAAACTTGATACGTACACCCTAAGATATCTAAGTGTCATTTCGATGAGGTCTGTAGCAGAGGCCATAGAGCACAGCAAACAAATAATCATGTGTTTAAATATCCTTGTCGTTTTGAAAAATTACCATTGTCACCTGCACAGGAATGCCATGCGGCCAACATTGAAGAAATGTGCTTCTCAAATCTGTCATTAACACTGTTTTCCACACGCTTTTTTCATTGCATTGCCATATAATCAATTGGTCATTGATGCGTCACGAATAACGACAATGCGTCGAAAATTAAAGAAATGTAAACATGAATTATGTTATTACTGTCTAAGCATCGCAAAGCTGTATGCGTAAAGGCGTCTGACGTCACAGTGGCTTGCCTGAAACAAAGGAATCAGAGAAACATGTGCTTACAGGGGCGTCGAACCGCCTTCTCCCGCTGATGGAGCAAAGTTGCTACAGTGACAAAGACAAGCTCCGCGCTCATGGGCAATTTATATGAGGCAACTGTGCTGCGAGTATCTAAGTAGTCGTCGTGCATGGATAAAATGCAATGTTTCAAACAGATCTGATGAATTCACCTACTTTGAAAAAGTGTGCGTTAGGGAGTTCTTTTGACACAAAGCGAAAATCTACAGTCAAGCGTCAATCAGCAGACAGCCGTGTGTTCTTTAGTAATGAGCCTGTTGTCAAAACGGCAGAAAAAAATGTTCACAAACGAAATATTGTTTCTACACTTAAAATGAACAAAGAAAAAATTAGCTAGCCTGATATAAGTCATGTTCATGACGATGCAAATGTAACGAGATTTCGAACTGTTCTGTTGCACACGTTGGGACTCATTTTATTTTTCTACAAAAAACATTTGCCATGACGGGAATCGAAACCGGGCCACCCTGCGTTACAAGGTAGATGCCTATCCGCTAGACCATTTGGGAAGACTTGATATGTACACCCTAAGATATCTAAGTGTCATTTCGATGAGGTCTGTAGCAGAGGCCATAGAGCACAGCAAACAAATAATCATGTGTTTAAATATCCTTGTCGTTTTGAAAAATTACCATTGTCACCTGCACAGGAATGCCATGCGGCCAACATTGAAGAAATGTGCTTCTCAAATCTGTCATTAACACTGTTTTCCACACGCTTTTTTCATTGCATTGCCATATAATCAATTGGTCATTGATGCATCACGAATAACGACAATGCGTCGAAAATTAAAGAAATGTAAACATGAATTATGTTATTACTGTCTAAGCATCGCAAAGCTGTATGCGTAAAGGCGTCTGACGTCACAGTGGCTTGCCTGAAACAAAGGAATCAGAGAAACATGTGCTTACAGGGGCGTCGAAGCGCCTTCTCCCGCTGATGGAGCAAAGTTGCTACAGTGACAAAGACAAGCTCCGCGCTCATGGGCAATTTATATGGGGCAACTGTGCTGCGAGTATCTAAGCAGTCGTCGTGCATGGATAAAATGCAATGTTTCAAACAGATCTGATGAATTCACCTACTTTGAAAAAGTGTGCGTTAGGAAGTTCTTTTGACACAAAGCGAAAATCTACAGTCAAGCGTCAATCAGCAGACAGCCGTGTGTTCTTTAGTCATGAGCCTGTTGTCAAAACGACAGAAAAAAATGTTCACAAACGAAATATTGTTTCTACACTTAAAATGAACAAAGAAAAAATTAGCTAGCCTGATATAAGTCATGTTCATGACGATGCAAATGTAACGAGATTTCGAACTGTTCTGTTGCACACGTTGGGACTCATTTTATTTTTCTACAAAAATCCTTTGCAATGACGGGAATCGAACCCGGGCCGCCCTGCGTTACAAGGCAGATTCCTATCCGCTAGACCATTTGGGAAGACTTGATATGTACACCCTAAGATATCTAAGTGTCATTTCGATGAGGTCTGTAGCAGAGGCCATAGAGCACAGCAAACAAATAATCATGTGTTGAAATATCCTTGTCGTTTTGAAAAATTACCATTGTCACCTGCACAGGAATGCCATGCGGCCAACATTGAAGAAATGTGCTTCTCAAATCTGTCATTAACACTGTTTTCCACACGCTTTTTTCATTGCATTGCCATATAATCAATTGGTCATTGATGCGTCACGAATAACGACAATGCGTCGAAAATTAAAGAAATGTAAACATGAATTATGTTATTACTGTCTAAGCATCGCAAAGCTGTATGCGTAAAGGCGTCTGACGTCACAGTGGCTTGCCTGAAACAAAGGAATTAGAGAAACATGTGCTTACAGGGGCGTCGAACCGCCTTCTCCCGCTGATGGAGCAAAGTTGCTGCAGTGACAAAGACAAGCTCCGCGCTCATGGGCAATTTATATGAGGCAACTGTGCTGCGAGTATCTAAGTAGTCGTCGTGCATGGATAAAATGCAATGTTTCAAACAGATCTGATGAATTCACCTACTTTGAAAAAGTGTGCGTTAGGGAGTTCTTTTGACACAAAGCGAAAATCTACAGTCAAGCGTCAATCAGCAGACAGCCGTGTGTTCTTTAGTCATGAGCCTGTTGTCAAAACGGCAGAAAAAAATGGTCACAAACGAAATATTGTTTCTACACTTAAAATGAACAAAGAAAAAATGAGCTAGCCTGATATAAGTCATGTTCATGACGATGCAAATGTAACGAGATTTCGAACTGTTCTGTTGCACACGTTGGGAGTCATTTTATTTTTCTACAAAAAACATTTGCCATGACGGGAATCGAACCCGGGCCGCCCTGCGTTACAAGGTAGATGCCTATCGCTAGACCATTTGGGAAGACTTGATATGTACACCCTAAGATATCTAAGTGTCATTTCGATGAGGTCTGTAGCAGAGGCCATAGAGCACAGCAAACAAATAATCATGTGTTTAAATATCCTTGTCGTTTTGAAAAATTACCATTGTCACCTGCACAGGAATGCCATGCGGCCAACATTGAAGAAATGTGCTTCTCAAATCTGTCATTAACACTGTTTTCCACACGCTTTTTTCATTGCATTGCCATATAATCAATTGGTCATTGATGCGTCACGAATAACGACAATGCGTCGAAAATTAAAGAAATGTAAACATGAATTATGTTATTACTGTCTAAGCATCGCAAAGCTGTATGCGTAAAGGCGTCTGACGTCACAGTGGCTTGCCTGAAACAAAGGAATTAGAGAAACATGTGCTTACAGGGGCGTCGAACCGCCTTCTCCCGCTGATGGAGCAAAGTTGCTACAGTGACAAAGACAAGCTCCGCGCTCATGGGCAATTTATATGAGGCAACTGTGCTGCGAGTATCTAAGTAGTCGTCGTGCATGGATAAAATGCAATGTTTCAAACAGATCTGATGAATTCACCTACTTTGAAAAAGTGTGCGTTAGGGAGTTCTTTTGACACAAAGCGAAAATCTACAGTCAAGCGTCAATCAGCAGACAGCCGTGTGTTCTTTAGTAATGAGCCTGTTGTCAAAACGGCAGAAAAAAATGGTCACAAACGAAATATTGTTTCTACACTTAAAATGAACAAAGAAAAAATTAGCTAGCCTGATATAAGTCATGTTCATGACGATGCAAATGTAACGAGATTTCGAACTGTTCTGTTGCACACGTTGGGACTCATTTTATTTTTCTACAAAAATCATTTGCCATGACGGGAATCGAACCCGGGCCGCCCTGCGTGACAAGGCAGATTCCTATCCGCTAGACCATTTGGGAAGACTTGATATGTACACCCTAAGATATCTAAGTGTCATTTCGATGAGGTCTGTAGCAGAGGCCATAGAGCACAGCAAACAAATAATCATGTGTTTAAATATCCTTGTCGTTTTGAAAAATTACCATTGTCACCTGCACAGGAATGCCATGCGGCCAACATTGAAGAAATGTGCTTCTCAAATCTGTCATTAACACTGTTTTCCACACGCTTTTTTCATTGCATTGCCATATAATCAATTGGTCATTGATGCGTCACGAATAACGACAATGCGTCGAAAATTAAAGAAATGTAAACATGAATTATGTTATTTCTGTCTAAGCATCGCAAAGCTGTATGCGTAAAGGCGTCTGACGTCACAGTGGCTTGCCTGAAACAAAGGAATTAGAGAAACATGTGCTTACAGGGGCGTCGAACCGCCTTCTCCCGCTGATGGAGCAAAGTTGCTACAGTGACAAAGACAAGCTCCGCGCTCATGGGCAATTTATATGAGGCAACTGTGCTGCGAGTATCTAAGTAGTCGTCGTGCATGGATAAAATGCAATGTTTCAAACAGATCTGATGAATTCACCTACTTTGAAAAAGTGTGCGTTAGGGAGTTCTTTTGACACAAAGCGAAAATCTACAGTCAAGCGTCAATCAGCAGACAGCCGTGTGTTCTTTAGTAATGAGCCTGTTGTCAAAACGGCAGAAAAAAATGTTCACAAACGAAATATTGTTTCTACACTTAAAATGAACAAAGAAAAAATTAGCTAGCCTGATATAAGTCATGTTCATGACGATGCAAATGTAACGAGATATCGAACTGTTCTGTTGCACACGTTGGGACTCATTTTATTTTTCTACAAAAATCATTTGCCATGACGGGAATCGAACCCGGGCCGCCCTGCGTGACAAGGCAGATTCCTATCCGCTAGACCATTTGGGAAGACTTGATATGTACACCCTAAGATATCTAAGTGTCATTTCGATGAGGTCTGTAGCAGAGGCCATAGAGCACAGCAAACAAATAATCATGTGTTTAAATATCCTTGTCGTTTTGAAAAATTACCATTGTCACCTGCACAGGAATGCCATGCGGCCAACATTGAAGAAATGTGCTTCTCAAATCTGTCATTAACACTGTTTTCCACACGCTTTTTTCATTGCATTGCCATATAATCAATTGGTCATTGATGCGTCACGAATAACGACAATGCGTCGAAAATTAAAGAAATGTAAACATGAATTATGTTATTACTGTCTAAGCATCGCAAAGCTGTATGCGTAAAGGCGTCTGACGTCACAGTGGCTTGCCTGAAACAAAGGAATTAGAGAAACATGTGCTTACAGGGGCGTCGAACCGCCTTCTCCCGCTGATGGAGCAAAGTTGCTACAGTGACGAAGACAAGCTCCGCGCTCATGGGCAATTTATATGAGGCAACTGTGCTGCGAGTATCTAAGTAGTCGTCGTGCATGGATAAAATGCAATGTTTCAAACAGATCTGATGAATTCACCTACTTTGAAAAAGTGTGCGTTAGGGAGTTCTTTTGACACAAAGCGAAAATCTACAGTCAAGCGTCAATCAGCAGACAGCCGTGTGTTCTTTAGTAATGAGCCTGTTGTCAAAACGGCAGAAAAAAATGTTCACAAACGAAATATTGTTTCTACACTTAAAATGAACAAAGAAAAAATTAGCTAGCCTGATATAAGTCATGTTCATGACGATGCAAATGTAACGAGATTTCGAACTGTTCTGTTGCACACGTTGGGACTCATTTTATTTTTCTACAAAAATCATTTGCCATGACGGGAATCGAACCCGGGCCGCCCTGCGTGACAAGGCAGATTCCTATCCGCTAGACCATTTGGGAAGACTTGATATGTACACTCTAAGATATCTAAGTGTCATTTCGATGAGGTCTGTAGCAGAGGCCATAGAGCACAGCAAACAAATAATCATGTGTTTAAATATCCTTGTCGTTTTGAAAAATTACCATTGTCACCTGCACAGGAATGCCATGCGGCCAACATTGAAGAAATGTGCTTCTCAAATCTGTCATTAACACTGTTTTCCACACGCTTTTTTCATTGCATTGCCATATAATCAATTGGTCATTGATGCGTCACGAATAACGACAATGCGTCGAAAATTAAAGAAATGTAAACATGAATTATGTTATTACTGTCTAAGCATCGCAAAGCTGTATGCGTAAAGGCGTCTGACGTCACAGTGGCTTGCCTGAAACAAAGGAATTAGAGAAACATGTGCTTACAGGGGCGTCGAACCGCCTTCTCCCGCTGATGGAGCAAAGTTGCTGCAGTGACAAAGACAAGCTCCGCGCTCATGGGCAATTTATATGAGGCAACTGTGCTGCGAGTATCTAAGTAGTCGTCGTGCATGGATAAAATGCAATGTTTCAAACAGATCTGATGAATTCACCTACTTTGAAAAAGTGTGCGTTAGGGAGTTCTTTTGACACAAAGCGAAAATCTACAGTCAAGCGTCAATCAGCAGACAGCCGTGTGTTCTTTAGTAATGAGTCTGTTGTCAAAACGGCAGAAAAAAATGTTCACAAACGAAATATTGTTTCTACACTTAAAATGAACAAAGAAAAAATTAGCTAGCCTGATATAAGTCATGTTCATGACGATGCAAATGTAACGAGATTTCGAACTGTTCTGTTGCACACGTTGGGACTCATTTTATTTTTCTACAAAAATCATTTGCCATGACGGGAATCGAACCCGGGCCGCCCTGCGTGACAAGGCAGATTCCTATCCGCTAGACCATTTGGGAAGACTTGATATGTACACCCTAAGATATCTAAGTGTCATTTCGATGAGGTCTGTAGCAGAGGCCATAGAGCACAGCAAACAAATAATCATGTGTTTAAATATCCTTGTCGTTTTGAAAAATTACCATTGTCACCTGCACAGGAATGCCATGCGGCCAACATTGAAGAAATGTGCTTCTCAAATCTGTCATTAACACTGTTTTCCACACGCTTTTTTCATTGCATTGCCATATAATCAATTGGTCATTGATGCGTCACGAATAACGACAATGCGTCGAAAATTAAAGAAATGTAAACATGAATTATGTTATTACTGTCTAAGCATCGCAAAGCTGTATGCGTAAAGGCGTCTGACGTCACAGTGGCTTGCCTGAAACAAAGGAATTAGAGAAACATGTGCTTACAGGGGCGTCGAACCGCCTTCTCCCGCTGATGGAGCAAAGTTGCTACAGTGACGAAGACAAGCTCCGCGCTCATGGGCAATTTATATGAGGCAACTGTGCTGCGAGTATCTAAGTAGTCGTCGTGCATGGATAAAATGCAATGTTTCAAACAGATCTGATGAATTCACCTACTTTGAAAAAGTGTGCGTTAGGGAGTTCTTTTGACACAAAGCGAAAATCTACAGTCAAGCGTCAATCAGCAGACAGCCGTGTGTTCTTTAGTAATGAGCCTGTTGTCAAAACGGCAGAAAAAAATGTTCACAAACGAAATATTGTTTCTACACTTAAAATGAACAAAGAAAAAATTAGCTAGCCTGATATAAGTCATGTTCATGACGATGCAAATGTAACGAGATTTCGAACTGTTCTGTTGCACACGTTGGGACTCATTTTATTTTTCTACAAAAATCATTTGCCATGACGGGAATCGAACCCGGGCCGCCCTGCGTGACAAGGCAGATTCCTATCCGCTAGACCATTTGGGAAGACTTGATATGTACACCCTAAGATATCTAAGTGTCATTTCGATGAGGTCTGTAGCAGAGGCCATAGAGCACAGCAAACAAATAATCATGTGTTTAAATATCCTTGTCGTTTTGAAAAATTACCATTGTCACCTGCACAGGAATGCCATGCGGCCAACATTGAAGAAATGTGCTTCTCAAATCTGTCATTAACACTGTTTTCCACACGCTTTTTTCATTGCATTGCCATATAATCAATTGGTCATTGATGCGTCACGAATAACGACAATGCGTCGAAAATTAAAGAAATGTAAACATGAATTATGTTATTACTGTCTAAGCATCGCAAAGCTGTATGCGTAAAGGCGTCTGACGTCACAGTGGCTTGCCTGAAACAAAGGAATTAGAGAAACATGTGCTTACAGGGGCGTCGAACCGCCTTCTCCCGCTGATGGAGCAAAGTTGCTACAGTGACGAAGACAAGCTCCGCGCTCATGGGCAATTTATATGAGGCAACTGTGCTGCGAGTATCTAAGTAGTCGTCGTGCATGGATAAAATGCAATGTTTCAAACAGATCTGATGAATTCACCTACTTTGAAAAAGTGTGCGTTAGGGAGTTCTTTTGACACAAAGCGAAAATCTACAGTCAAGCGTCAATCAGCAGACAGCCGTGTGTTCTTTAGTAATGAGCCTGTTGTCAAAACGGCAGAAAAAAATGTTCACAAACGAAATATTGTTTCTACACTTAAAATGAACAAAGAAAAAATTAGCTAGCCTGATATAAGTCATGTTCATGACGATGCAAATGTAACGAGATTTCGAACTGTTCTGTTGCACACGTTGGGACTCATTTTATTTTTCTACAAAAATCATTTGCCATGACGGGAATCGAACCCGGGCCGCCCTGCGTGACAAGGCAGATTCCTATCCGCTAGACCATTTGGGAAGACTTGATATGTACACTCTAAGATATCTAAGTGTCATTTCGATGAGGTCTGTAGCAGAGGCCATAGAGCACAGCAAACAAATAATCATGTGTTTAAATATCCTTGTCGTTTTGAAAAATTACCATTGTCACCTGCACAGGAATGCCATGCGGCCAACATTGAAGAAATGTGCTTCTCAAATCTGTCATTAACACTGTTTTCCACACGCTTTTTTCATTGCATTGCCATATAATCAATTGGTCATTGATGCGTCACGAATAACGACAATGCGTCGAAAATTAAAGAAATGTAAACATGAATTATGTTATTACTGTCTAAGCATCGCAAAGCTGTATGCGTAAAGGCGTCTGACGTCACAGTGGCTTGCCTGAAACAAAGGAATTAGAGAAACATGTGCTTACAGGGGCGTCGAACCGCCTTCTCCCGCTGATGGAGCAAAGTTGCTGCAGTGACAAAGACAAGCTCCGCGCTCATCGGCAATTTATATGAGGCAACTGTGCTGCGAGTATCTAAGTAGTCGTCGTGCATGGATAAAATGCAATGTTTCAAACAGATCTGATGAATTCACCTACTTTGAAAAAGTGTGCGTTAGGGAGTTCTTTTGACACAAAGCGAAAATCTACAGTCAAGCGTCAATCAGCAGACAGCCGTGTGTTCTTTAGTAATGAGCCTGTTGTCAAAACGGCAGAAAAAAATGTTCACAAACGAAATATTGTTTCTACACTTAAAATGAACAAAGAAAAAATTAGCTAGCCTGATATAAGTCATGTTCATGACGATGCAAATGTAACGAGATTTCGAACTGTTCTGTTGCACACGTTGGGACTCATTTTATTTTTCTACAAAAAACATTTGCCATGACGGGAATCGAACCCGGGCCACCCTGCGTTACAAGGTAGATGCCTATCCGCTAGACCATTTGGGAAGACTTGATATGTACACCCTAAGATATCTAAGTGTCATTTCGATGAGGTCTGTAGCAGAGGCCATAGAGCACAGCAAACAAATAATCATGTGTTTAAATATCCTTGTCGTTTTGAAAAATTACCATTGTCACCTGCACAGGAATGCCATGCGGCCAACATTGAAGAAATGTGCTTCTCAAATCTGTCATTAACACTGTTTTCCACACGCTTTTTTCATTGCATTGCCATATAATCAATTGGTCATTGATGCGTCACGAATAACGACAATGCGTCGAAAATTAAAGAAATGTAAACATGAATTATGTTATTACTGTCTAAGCATCGCAAAGCTGTATGCGTAAAGGCGTCTGACGTCACAGTGGCTTGCCTGAAACAAAGGAATTAGAGAAACATGTGCTTACAGGGGCGTCGAACCGCCTTCTCCCGCTGATGGAGCAAAGTTGCTACAGTGACGAAGACAAGCTCCGCGCTCATGGGCAATTTATATGAGGCAACTGTGCTGCGAGTATCTAAGTAGTCGTCGTGCATGGATAAAATGCAATGTTTCAAACAGATCTGATGAATTCACCTACTTTGAAAAAGTGTGCGTTAGGGAGTTCTTTTGACACAAAGCGAAAATCTACAGTCAAGCGTCAATCAGCAGACAGCCGTGTGTTCTTTAGTAATGAGCCTGTTGTCAAAACGGCAGAAAAAAATGTTCACAAACGAAATATTGTTTCTACACTTAAAATGAACAAAGAAAAAATTAGCTAGCCTGATATAAGTCATGTTCATGACGATGCAAATGTAACGAGATTTCGAACTGTTCTGTTGCACACGTTGGGACTCATTTTATTTTTCTACAAAAATCATTTGCCATGACGGGAATCGAACCCGGGCCGCCCTGCGTGACAAGGCAGATTCCTATCCGCTAGACCATTTGGGAAGACTTGATATGTACACTCTAAGATATCTAAGTGTCATTTCGATGAGGTCTGTAGCAGAGGCCATAGAGCACAGCAAACAAATAATCATGTGTTTAAATATCCTTGTCGTTTTGAAAAATTACCATTGTCACCTGCACAGGAATGCCATGCGGCCAACATTGAAGAAATGTGCTTCTCAAATCTGTCATTAACACTGTTTTCCACACGCTTTTTTCATTGCATTGCCATATAATCAATTGGTCATTGATGCGTCACGAATAACGACAATGCGTCGAAAATTAAAGAAATGTAAACATGAATTATGTTATTACTGTCTAAGCATCGCAAAGCTGTATGCGTAAAGGCGTCTGACGTCACAGTGGCTTGCCTGAAACAAAGGAATTAGAGAAACATGTGCTTACAGGGGCGTCGAACCGCCTTCTCCCGCTGATGGAGCAAAGTTGCTGCAGTGACAAAGACAAGCTCCGCGCTCATCGGCAATTTATATGAGGCAACTGTGCTGCGAGTATCTAAGTAGTCGTCGTGCATGGATAAAATGCAATGTTTCAAACAGATCTGATGAATTCACCTACTTTGAAAAAGTGTGCGTTAGGGAGTTCTTTTGACACAAAGCGAAAATCTACAGTCAAGCGTCAATCAGCAGACAGCCGTGTGTTCTTTAGTAATGAGCCTGTTGTCAAAACGGCAGAAAAAAATGTTCACAAACGAAATATTGTTTCTACACTTAAAATGAACAAAGAAAAAATTAGCTAGCCTGATATAAGTCATGTTCATGACGATGCAAATGTAACGAGATTTCGAACTGTTCTGTTGCACACGTTGGGACTCATTTTATTTTTCTACAAAAAACATTTGCCATGACGGGAATCGAACCCGGGCCACCCTGCGTTACAAGGTAGATGCCTATCCGCTAGACCATTTGGGAAGACTTGATATGTACACCCTAAGATATCTAAGTGTCATTTCGATGAGGTCTGTAGCAGAGGCCATAGAGCACAGCAAACAAATAATCATGTGTTTAAATATCCTTGTCGTTTTGAAAAATTACCATTGTCACCTGCACAGGAATGCCATGCGGCCAACATTGAAGAAATGTGCTTCTCAAATCTGTCATTAACACTGTTTTCCACACGCTTTTTTCATTGCATTGCCATATAATCAATTGGTCATTGATGCGTCACGAATAACGACAATGCGTCGAAAATTAAAGAAATGTAAACATGAATTATGTTATTACTGTCTAAGCATCGCAAAGCTGTATACGTAAAGGCGTCTGACGTCACAGTGGCTTGCCTGAAACAAAGGAATTAGAGAAACATGTGCTTACAGGGGCGTCGAACCGCCTTCTCCCGCTGATGGAGCAAAGTTGCTACAGTGACAAAGACAAGCTCCGCGCTCATGGGCAATTTATATGAGGCAACTGTGCTGCGAGTATCTAAGTAGTCGTCGTGCATGGATAAAATGCAATGTTTCAAACAGATCTGATGAATTCACCTACTTTGAAAAAGTGTGCGTTAGGGAGTTCTTTTGACAAAAGCGAAAATCTACAGTCAAGCGTCAATCAGCAGACAGCCGTGTGTTCTTTAGTCATGAGCCTGTTGTCAAAACGGCAGAAAAAAATGTTCACAAACGAAATATTGTTTCTACACTTAAAATGAACAAAGAAAAAATGAGCTAGCCTGATATAAGTCATGTTCATGACGATGCAAATGTAACGAGATTTCGAACTGTTCTGTTGCACACGTTGGGACTCATTTTATTTTTCTACAAAAAACATTTGCCATGACGGGAATCGAACCCGGGCCGCCCTGCGTTACAAGGTAGAAGCCTATCCGCTAGACCATTTGGGAAAACTTGATATGTACACCCTAAGATATCTAAGTGTCATTTCGATGAGGTCTGTAGCAGAGGCCATAGAGCACAGCAAACAAATAATCATGTGTTTAAATATCCTTGTCGTTTTGAAAAATTACCATTGTCACCTGCACAGGAATGCCATGCGGCCAACATTGAAGAAATGTGCTTCTCAAATCTGTCATTAACACTGTTTTCCACACGCTTTTTTCATTGCATTGCCATATAATCAATTGGTCATTGATGCGTCACGAATAACGACAATGCGTCGAAAATTAAAGAAATGTAAACATGAATTATGTTATTACTGTCTAAGCATCGCAAAGCTGTATGCGTAAAGGCATCTGACGTCACAGTGGCTTGCCTGAAACAAAGGAATTAGAGAATCATGTGCTTACAGGGGCGTCGAACCCCCTTCTCCCGCTGATGGAGCAAAGTTGCTGCAGTGACAAAGACAAGCTCCGCGCTCATCGGCAATTTATATGAGGCAACTGTGCTGCGAGTATCTAAGTAGTCGTCGTGCATGGATAAAATGCAATGTTTCAAACAGATCTGATGAATTCACCTACTTTGAAAAAGTGTGCGTTAGGGAGTTCTTTTGACACAAAGCGAAAATCTACAGTCAAGCGTCAATCAGCAGACAGCCGTGTGTTCTTTAGTAATGAGCCTGTTGTCAAAACGGCAGAAAAAAATGTTCACAAACGAAATATTGTTTCTACACTTAAAATGAACAAAGAAAAAATTAGCTAGCCTGATATAAGTCATGTTCATGACGATGCAAATGTAACGAGATTTCGAACTGTTCTGTTGCACACGTTGGGACTCATTTTATTTTTCTACAAAAAACATTTGCCATGACGGGAATCGAACCCGGGCCACCCTGCGTTACAAGGTAGATGCCTATCCGCTAGACCATTTGGGAAGACTTGATATGTACACCCTAAGATATCTAAGTGTCATTTCGATGAGGTCTGTAGCAGAGGCCATAGAGCACAGCAAACAAATAATCATGTGTTTAAATATCCTTGTCGTTTTGAAAAATTACCATTGTCACCTGCACAGGAATGCCATGCGGCCAACATTGAAGAAATGTGCTTCTCAAATCTGTCATTAACACTGTTTTCCACACGCTTTTTTCATTGCATTGCCATATAATCAATTGGTCATTGATGCGTCACGAATAACGACAATGCGTCGAAAATTAAAGAAATGTAAACATGAATTATGTTATTACTGTCTAAGCATCGCAAAGCTGTATGCGTAAAGGCGTCTGACGTCACAGTGGCTTGCCTGAAACAAAGGAATTAGAGAAACATGTGCTTACAGGGGCGTCGAACCGCCTTCTCCCGCTGATGGAGCAACGTTGCTACAGTGACGAAGACAAGCTCCGCGCTCATGGGCAATTTATATGAGGCAACTGTGCTGCGAGTATCTAAGTAGTCGTCGTGCATGGATAAAATGCAATGTTTCAAACAGATCTGATGAATTCACCTACTTTGAAAAAGTGTGCGTTAGGGAGTTCTTTTGACACAAAGCGAAAATCTACAGTCAAGCGTCAATCAGCAGACAGCCGTGTGTTCTTTTGTAATGAGCCTGTTGTCAAAACGGCAGAAAAAAATGTTCACAAACGAAATATTGTTTCTACACTTAAAATGAACAAAGAAAAAATTAGCTAGCCTGATATAAGTCATGTTCATGACGATGCAAATGTAACGAGATTTCGAACTGTTCTGTTGCACACGTTGGGACTCATTTTATTTTTCTACAAAAAACATTTGCCATGACGGGAATCGAACCCGGGCCACCCTGCGTTACAAGGTAGATGCCTATCCGCTAGACCATTTGGGAAGACTTGATATGTACACCCTAAGATATCTAAGTGTCATTTCGATGAGGTCTGTAGCAGAGGCCATAGAGCACAGCAAACAAATAATCATGTGTTTAAATATCCTTGTCGTTTTGAAAAATTACCATTGTCACCTGCACAGGAATGCCATGCGGCCAACATTGAAGAAATGTGCTTCTCAAATCTGTCATTAACACTGTTTTCCACACGCTTTTTTCATTGCATTGCCATATAATCAATTGGTCATTGATGCGTCACGAATAACGACAATGCGTCGAAAATTAAAGAAATGTAAACATGAATTATGTTATTACTGTCTAAGCATCGCAAAGCTGTATACGTAAAGGCGTCTGACGTCACAGTGGCTTGCCTGAAACAAAGGAATTAGAGAAACATGTGCTTACAGGGGCGTCGAACCTCCTTCTCCCGCTGATGGAGCAAAGTTGCTACAGTGACAAAGACAAGCTCCGCGCTCATGGGCAATTTATATGAGGCAACTGTGCTGCGAGTATCTAAGTAGTCGTCGTGCATGGATAAAATGCAATGTTTCAAACAGATCTGATGAATTCACCTACTTTGAAAAAGTGTGCGTTAGGGAGTTCTTTTGACAAAAGCGAAAATCTACAGTCAAGCGTCAATCAGCAGACAGCCGTGTGTTCTTTAGTCATGAGCCTGTTGTCAAAACGGCAGAAAAAAATGGTCACAAACGAAATATTGTTTCTACACTTAAAATGAACAAAGAAAAAATGAGCTAGCCTGATATAAGTCATGTTCATGACGATGCAAATGTAACGAGATTTCGAACTGTTCTGTTGCACACGTTGGGACTCATTTTATTTTTCTACAAAAAACATTTGCCATGACGGGAATCGAACCCGGGCCGCCCTGCGTTACAAGGTAGAAGCCTATCCGCTAGACCATTTGGGAAAACTTGATATGTACACCCTAAGATATCTAAGTGTCATTTCGATGAGGTCTGTAGCAGAGGCCATAGAGCACAGCAAACAAATAATCATGTGTTTAAATATCCTTGTCGTTTTGAAAAATTACCATTGTCACCTGCACAGGAATGCCATGCGGCCAACATTGAAGAAATGTGCTTCTCAAATCTGTCATTAACACTGTTTTCCACACGCTTTTTTCATTGCATTGCCATATAATCAATTGGTCATTGATGCGTCACGAATAACGACAATGCGTCGAAAATTAAAGAAATGTAAACATGAATTATGTTATTACTGTCTAAGCATCGCAAAGCTGTATGCGTAAAGGCATCTGACGTCACAGTGGCTTGCCTGAAACAAAGGAATTAGAGAATCATGTGCTTACAGGGGCGTCGAACCCCCTTCTCCCGCTGATGGAGCAAAGTTGCTACAGTGACAAAGACAAGCTCCGCGCTCATGGGCAATTTATATGGGGCAACTGTGCTGCGAGTATCTAAGCAGTCGTCGTGCATGGATAAAATGCAATGTTTCAAACAGATCTGATGAATTCACCTACTTTGAAAAAGTGTGCGTTAGGAAGTTCTTTTGACACAAAGCGAAAATCTACAGTCAAGCGTCAATCAGCAGACAGCCGTGTGTTCTTTAGTCATGAGCCTGTTGTCAAAACGGCAGAAAAAAATGGTCACAAACGAAATATTGTTTCTACACTTAAAATGAACAAAGAAAAAATGAGCTAGCCTGATATAAGTCATGTTCATGACGATGCAAATGTAACGAGATTTCGAACTGTTCTGTTCCACACGTTGGGACTCATTTTATTTTTCTACAAAAAAATTTGCCATGACGGGAATCGAACCCGGGCCGCCCTGCGTTACAAGGTAGATGCCTATCCGCTAGACCATTTGGGAAGACTTGATATGTACACCCTAAGATATCTAAGTGTCATTTCGATGAGGTCTGTAGCAGAGGCCATAGAGCACAGCAAACAAATAATCATGTGTTTAAATATCCTTGTCGTTTTGAAAAATTACCATTGTCACCTGCACAGGAATGCCATGCGGCCAACATTGAAGAAATGTGCTTCTCAAATCTGTCATTAACACTGTTTTCCACACGCTTTTTTCATTGCATTGCCATATAATCAATTGGTCATTGATGCGTCACGAATAACGACAATGCGTCGAAAATTAAAGAAATGTAAACATGAATTATGTTATTACTGTCTAAGCATCGCAAAGCTGTATGCGTAAAGGCATCTGACGTCACAGTGGCTTGCCTGAAACAAAGGAATTAGAGAATCATGTGCTTACAGGGGCGTCGAACCCCCTTCTCCCGCTGATGGAGCAAAGTTGCTACAGTGACAAAGACAAGCTCCGCGCTCATGGGCAATTTATATGGGGCAACTGTGCTGCGAGTATCTAAGCAGTCGTCGTGCATGGATAAAATGCAATGTTTCAAACAGATCTGATGAATTCACCTACTTTGAAAAAGTGTGCGTTAGGAAGTTCTTTTGACACAAAGCGAAAATCTACAGTCAAGCGTCAATCAGCAGACAGCCGTGTGTTCTTTAGTCATGAGCCTGTTGTCAAAACGGCAGAAAAAAATGGTCACAAACGAAATATTGTTTCTACACTTAAAATGAACAAAGAAAAAATGAGCTAGCCTGATATAAGTCATGTTCATGACGATGCAAATGTAACGAGATTTCGAACTGTTCTGTTGCACACGTTGGGACTCATTTTATTTTTCTACAAAAAAATTTGCCATGACGGGAATCGAACCCGGGCCGCCCTGCGTTACAAGGTAGATGCCTATCCGCTAGACCATTTGGGAAGACTTGATACGTACACCCTAAGATATCTAAGTGTCATTTCGATGAGGTCTGTAGCAGAGGCCATAGAGCACAGCAAACAAATAATCATGTGTTTAAATATCCTTGTCGTTTTGAAAAATTACCATTGTCACCTGCACAGGAATGCCATGCGGCCAACATTGAAGAAATGTGCTTCTCAAATCTGTCATTAACACTGTTTTCCACACGCTTTTTTCATTGCATTGCCATATAATCAATTGGTCATTGATGCGTCACGAATAACGACAATGCGTCGAAAATTAAAGAAATGTAAACATGAATTATGTTATTACTGTCTAAGCATCGCAAAGCTGTATGCGTAAAGGCGTCTGACGTCACAGTGGCTTGCCTGAAACAAAGGAATTAGAGAAACATGTGCTTACAGGGGCGTCGAACCGCCTTCTCCCGCTGATGGAGCAAAGTTGCTACAGTGACGAAGACAAGCTCCGCGCTCATGGGCAATTTATATGAGGCAACTGTGCTGCGAGTATCTAAGTAGTCGTCGTGCATGGATAAAATGCAATGTTTCAAACAGATCTGATGAATTCACCTACTTTGAAAAAGTGTGCGTTAGGGAGTTCTTTTGACACAAAGCGAAAATCTACAGTCAAGCGTCAATCAGCAGACAGCCGTGTGTTCTTTAGTAATGAGCCTGTTGTCAAAACGGCAGAAAAAAATGTTCACAAACGAAATATTGTTTCTACACTTAAAATGAACAAAGAAAAAATTAGCTAGCCTGATATAAGTCATGTTCATGACGATGCAAATGTAACGAGATTTCGAACTGTTCTGTTGCACACGTTGGGACTCATTTTATTTTTCTACAAAAATCATTTGCCATGACGGGAATCGAACCCGGGCCGCCCTGCGTGACAAGGCAGATTCCTATCCGCTAGACCATTTGGGAAGACTTGATATGTACACCCTAAGATATCTAAGTGTCATTTCGATGAGGTCTGTAGCAGAGGCCATAGAGCACAGCAAACAAATAATCATGTGTTTAAATATCCTTGTCGTTTTGAAAAATTACCATTGTCACCTGCACAGGAATGCCATGCGGCCAACATTGAAGAAATGTGCTTCTCAAATCTGTCATTAACACTGTTTTCCACACGCTTTTTTCATTGCATTGCCATATAATCAATTGGTCATTGATGCGTCACGAATAACGACAATGCGTCGAAAATTAAAGAAATGTAAACATGAATTATGTTATTACTGTCTAAGCATCGCAAAGCTGTATGCGTAAAGGCATCTGACGTCACAGTGGCTTGCCTGAAACAAAGGAATTAGAGAATCATGTGCTTACAGGGGCGTCGAACCCCCTTCTCCCGCTGATGGAGCAAAGTTGCTACAGTGACAAAGACAAGCTCCGCGCTCATGGGCAATTTATATGGGGCAACTGTGCTGCGAGTATCTAAGCAGTCGTCGTGCATGGATAAAATGCAATGTTTCAAACAGATCTGATGAATTCACCTACTTTGAAAAAGTGTGCGTTAGGAAGTTCTTTTGACACAAAGCGAAAATCTACAGTCAAGCGTCAATCAGCAGACAGCCGTGTGTTCTTTAGTCATGAGCCTGTTGTCAAAACGGCAGAAAAAAATGGTCACAAACGAAATATTGTTTCTACACTTAAAATGAACAAAGAAAAAATGAGCTAGCCTGATATAAGTCATGTTCATGACGATGCAAATGTAACGAGATTTCGAACTTTTCTGTTGCACACGTTGGGACTCATTTTATTTTTCTACAAAAAAATTTGCCATGACGGGAATCGAACCCGGGCCGCCCTGCGTTACAAGGTAGATGCCTATCCGCTAGACCATTTGGGAAGACTTGATATGTACACCCTAAGATATCTAAGTGTCATTTCGATGAGGTCTGTAGCAGAGGCCATAGAGCACAGCAAACAAATAATCATGTGTTTAAATATCCTTGTCGTTTTGAAAAATTACCATTGTCACCTGCACAGGAATGCCATGCGGCCAACATTGAAGAAATGTGCTTCTCAAATCTGTCATTAACACTGTTTTCCACACGCTTTTTTCATTGCATTGCCATATAATCAATTGGTCATTGATGCGTCACGAATAACGACAATGCGTCGAAAATTAAAGAAATGTAAACATGAATTATGTTATTACTGTCTAAGCATCGCAAAGCTGTATGCGTAAAGGCGTCTGACGTCACAGTGGCTTGCCTGAAACAAAGGAATCAGAGAAACATGTGCTTACAGGGGCGTCGAACCGCCTTCTCCCGCTGATGGAGCAAAGTTGCTACAGTGACAAAGACAAGCTCCGCGCTCATGGGCAATGTATATGGGGCAACTGTGCTGCGAGTATCTAAGCAGTCATCGTGCATGGATAAAATGCAATGTTTCAAACAGATCTGATGAATTCACCTACTTTGAAAAAGTGTGCGTTAGGAAGTTATTTTGACACAAAGCGAAAATCTACAGTCAAGCGTCAATCAGCAGACAGCCGTGTGTTCTTTAGTCATGAGCCTGTTGTCAAAACGGCAGAAAAAAATGGTCACAAAGGAAATATTGTTTCTACACTTAAAATGAACAAAGAAAAAATGAGCTAGCCTGATATAAGTCATGTTCATGACGATGCAAATGTAACGAGATTTCGAACTGTTCTGTTGCACACGTTGGGACTCATTTTATTTTTCTACAAAAATCATTTGCCATGACGGGAATCAAACCCAGGTCGCCCTGCGTGACAAGGCAGATTCCTATCCGCTAGACCATTTGGGAAGACTTGATATGTACACCCTAAGATATCTAAGTGTCATTTCGATGAGGTCTGTAGCAGAGGCCATAGAGCACAGCAAACAAATAATCATGTGTTTAAATATCCTTGTCGTTTTGAAAAATTACCATTGTCACCTGCACAGGAATGCCATGCGGCCAACATTGAAGAAATGTGCTTCTCAAATCTGTCATTAACACTGTTTTCCACACGCTTTTTTCATTGCATTGCCATATAATCAATTGGTCATTGATGCGTCACGAATAACGACAATGCGTCGAAAATTAAAGAAATGTAAACATGAATTATGTTATTACTGTCTAAGCATCGCAAAGCTGTATGCGTAAAGGCATCTGACGTCACAGTGGCTTGCCTGAAACAAAGGAATTAGAGAAACATGTGCTTACAGGGGCGTCGAACCGCCTTCTCCCGCTGATGGAGCAAAGTTGCTGCAGTGACAAAGACAAGCTCCGCGCTCATGGGCAATTTATATGAGGCAACTGTGCTGCGAGTATCTAAGTAGTCGTCGTGCATGGATAAAATGCAATGTTTCAAACAGATCTGATGAATTCACCTACTTTGAAAAAGTGTGCGTTAGGGAGTTCTTTTGACACAAAGCGAAAATCTACAGTCAAGCGTCAATCAGCAGACAGCCGTGTGTTCTTTAGTCATGAGCCTGTTGTCAAAACGGCAGAAAAAAATGGTCACAAACGAAATATTGTTTCTACACTTAAAATGAACAAAGAAAAAATGAGCTAGCCTGATATAAGTCATGTTCATGACGATGCAAATGTAACGAGATTTCGAACTGTTCTGTTGCACACGTTGGGACTCATTTTATTTTTCTACAAAAAACATTTGCCATGACGGGAATCGAACCCGGGCCGCCCTGCGTTACAAGGTAGATGCCTATCCGCTAGACCATTTGGGAAAACTTGATATGTACACCCTAAGATATCTAAGTGTCATTTCGATGAGGTCTGTAGCAGAGGCCATAGAGCACAGCAAACAAATAATCATGTGTTTAAATATCCTTGTCGTTTTGAAAAATTACCATTGTCACCTGCACAGGAATGCCATGCGGCCAACATTGAAGAAATGTGCTTCTCAAATCTGTCATTAACACTGTTTTCCACACGCTTTTTTCATTGCATTGCCATATAATCAATTGGTCATTGATGCGTCACGAATAACGACAATGCGTCGAAAATTAAAGAAATGTAAACATGAATTATGTTATTACTGTCTAAGCATCGCAAAGCTGTATGCGTAAAGGCGTCTGACGTCACAGTGGCTTGCCTGAAACAAAGGAATCAGAGAAACATGTGCTTACAGGGGCGTCGAACCGCCTTCTCCCGCTGATGGAGCAAAGTTGCTACAGTGACAAAGACAAGCTCCGCGCTCATGGGCAATGTATATGGGGCAACTGTGCTGCGAGTATCTAAGCAGTCATCGTGCATGGATAAAATGCAATGTTTCAAACAGATCTGATGAATTCACCTACTTTGAAAAAGTGTGCGTTAGGAAGTTATTTTGACACAAAGCGAAAATCTACAGTCAAGCGTCAATCAGCAGACAGCCGTGTGTTCTTTAGTCATGAGCCTGTTGTCAAAACGGCAGAAAAAAATGGTCACAAACGAAATATTGTTTCTACACTTAAAATGAACAAAGAAAAAATGAGCTAGCCTGATATAAGTCATGTTCATGACGATGCAAATGTAACGAGATTTCGAACTGTTCTGTTCCACACGTTGGGACTCATTTTATTTTTCTACAAAAAAATTTGCCATGACGGGAATCGAACCCGGGCCGCCCTGCGTTACAAGGTAGATGCCTATCCGCTAGACCATTTGGGAAGACTTGATATGTACACCCTAAGATATCTAAGTGTCATTTCGATGAGGTCTGTAGCAGAGGCCATAGAGCACAGCAAACAAATAATCATGTGTTTAAATATCCTTGTCGTTTTGAAAAATTACCATTGTCACCTGCACAGGAATGCCATGCGGCCAACATTGAAGAAATGTGCTTCTCAAATCTGTCATTAACACTGTTTTCCACACGCTTTTTTCATTGCATTGCCATATAATCAATTGGTCATTGATGCGTCACGAATAACGACAATGCGTCGAAAATTAAAGAAATGTAAACATGAATTATGTTATTACTGTCTAAGCATCGCAAAGCTGTATGCGTAAAGGCGTCTGACGTCACAGTGGCTTGCCTGAAACAAAGGAATCAGAGAAACATGTGCTTACAGGGGCGTCGAACCGCCTTCTCCCGCTGATGGAGCAAAGTTGCTACAGTGACAAAGACAAGCTCCGCGCTCATGGGCAATGTATATGGGGCAACTGTGCTGCGAGTATCTAAGCAGTCATCGTGCATGGATAAAATGCAATGTTTCAAACAGATCTGATGAATTCACCTACTTTGAAAAAGTGTGCGTTAGGAAGTTATTTTGACACAAAGCGAAAATCTACAGTCAAGCGTCAATCAGCAGACAGCCGTGTGTTCTTTAGTCATGAGCCTGTTGTCAAAACGGCAGAAAAAAATGGTCACAAAGGAAATATTGTTTCTACACTTAAAATGAACAAAGAAAAAATGAGCTAGCCTGATATAAGTCATGTTCATGACGATGCAAATGTAACGAGATTTCGAACTGTTCTGTTGCACACGTTGGGACTCATTTCATTTTTCTACAAAAATCATTTGCCATGACGGGAATCAAACCCAGGCCGCCCTGCGTGACAAGGCAGATTCCTATCCGCTAGACCATTTGGGAAGACTTGATATGTACACCCTAAGATATCTAAGTGTCATTTCGATGAGGTCTGTAGCAGAGGCCATAGAGCACAGCAAACAAATAATCATGTGTTTAAATATCCTTGTCGTTTTGAAAAATTACCATTGTCACCTGCACAGGAATGCCATGCGGCCAACATTGAAGAAATGTGCTTCTCAAATCTGTCATTAACACTGTTTTCCACACGCTTTTTTCATTGCATTGCCATATAATCAATTGGTCATTGATGCGTCACGAATAACGACAATGCGTCGAAAATTAAAGAAATGTAAACATGAATTATGTTATTACTGTCTAAGCATCGCAAAGCTGTATGCGTAAAGGCGTCTGACGTCACAGTGGCTTGCCTGAAACAAAGGAATCAGAGAAACATGTGCTTACAGGGGCGTCGAACCGCCTTCTCCCGCTGATGGAGCAAAGTTGCTGCAGTGACAAAGACAAGCTCCGCGCTCATGGGCAATTTATATGAGGCAACTGTGCTGCGAGTATCTAAGTAGTCGTCGTGCATGGATAAAATGCAATGTTTCAAACAGATCTGATGAATTCACCTACTTTGAAAAAGTGTGCGTTAGGGAGTTCTTTTGACACAAAGCGAAAATCTACAGTCAAGCGTCAATCAGCAGACAGCCGTGTGTTCTTTAGTCATGAGCCTGTTGTCAAAACGGCAGAAAAAAATGGTCACAAACGAAATATTGTTTCTACACTTAAAATGAACAAAGAAAAAATGAGCTAGCCTGATATAAGTCATGTTCATGACGATGCAAATGTAACGAGATTTCGAACTGTTCTGTTGCACACGTTGGGACTCATTTTATTTTTCTACAAAAAACATTTGCCATGACGGGAATCGAACCCGGGCCGCCCTGCGTTACAAGGTAGATGCCTATCCGCTAGACCATTTGGGAAAACTTGATATGTACACCCTAAGATATCTAAGTGTCATTTCGATGAGGTCTGTAGCAGAGGCCATAGAGCACAGCAAACAAATAATCATGTGTTTAAATATCCTTGTCGTTTTGAAAAATTACCATTGTCACCTGCACAGGAATGCCATGCGGCCAACATTGAAGAAATGTGCTTCTCAAATCTGTCATTAACACTGTTTTCCACTCGCTTTTTTCATTGCATTGCCATATAATCAATTGGTCATTGATGCGTCACGAATAACGACAATGCGTCGAAAATTAAAGAAATGTAAACATGAATTATGTTATTACTGTCTAAGCATCGCAAAGCTGTATGCGTAAAGGCGTCTGACGTCACAGTGGCTTGCCTGAAACAAAGGAATCAGAGAAACATGTGCTTACAGGGGCGTCGAACCGCCTTCTCCCGCTGATGGAGCAAAGTTGCTACAGTGACAAAGACAAGCTCCGCGCTCATGGGCAATGTATATGGGGCAACTGTGCTGCGAGTATCTAAGCAGTCATCGTGCATGGATAAAATGCAATGTTTCAAACAGATCTGATGAATTCACCTACTTTGAAAAAGTGTGCGTTAGGAAGTTATTTTGACACAAAGCGAAAATCTACAGTCAAGCGTCAATCAGCAGACAGCCGTGTGTTCTTTAGTCATGAGCCTGTTGTCAAAACGGCAGAAAAAAATGGTCACAAAGGAAATATTGTTTCTACACTTAAAATGAACAAAGAAAAAATGAGCTAGCCTGATATAAGTCATGTTCATGACGATGCAAATGTAACGAGATTTCGAACTGTTCTGTTGCACACGTTGGGACTCATTTCATTTTTCTACAAAAATCATTTGCCATGACGGGAATCAAACCCAGGCCGCCCTGCGTGACAAGGCAGATTCCTATCCGCTAGACCATTTGGGAAGACTTGATATGTACACCCTAAGATATCTAAGTGTCATTTCGATGAGGTCTGTAGCAGAGGCCATAGAGCACAGCAAACAAATAATCATGTGTTTAAATATCCTTGTCGTTTTGAAAAATTACCATTGTCACCTGCACAGGAATGCCATGCGGCCAACATTGAAGAAATGTGCTTCTCAAATCTGTCATTAACACTGTTTTCCACACGCTTTTTTCATTGCATTGCCATATAATCAATTGGTCATTGATGCGTCACGAATAACGACAATGCGTCGAAAATTAAAAAAATGTAAACATGAATTATGTTATTACTGTCTAAGCATCGCAAAGCTGTATGCGTAAAGGCGTCTGACGTCACAGTGGCTTGCCTGAAACAAAGGAATTAGAGAAACATGTGCTTACAGGGGCGTCGAACCGCCTTCTCCCGCTGATGGAGCAAAGTTGCTGCAGTGACAAAGACAAGCTCCGCGCTCATGGGCAATTTATATGAGGCAACTGTGCTGCGAGTATCTAAGTAGTCGTCGTGCATGGATAAAATGCAATGTTTCAAACAGATCTGATGAATTCACCTACTTTGAAAAAGTGTGCGTTTGGGAGTTCTTTTGACACAAAGCGAAAATCTACAGTCAAGCGTCAATCAGCAGACAGCCGTGTGTTCTTTAGTCATGAGCCTGTTGTCAAAACGGCAGAAAAAAATGGTCACAAACGAAATATTGTTTCTACACTTAAAATGAACAAAGAAAAAATGAGCTAGCCTGATATAAGTCATGTTCATGACGATGCAAATGTAACGAGATTTCGAACTGTTCTGTTGCACACGTTGGGACTCATTTTATTTTTCTACAAAAAACATTTGCCATGACGGGAATCGAACCCGGGCCGCCCTGCGTTACAAGGTAGATGCCTATCCGCTAGACCATTTGGGAAAACTTGATATGTACACCCTAAGATATCTAAGTGTCATTTCGATGAGGTCTGTAGCAGAGGCCATAGAGCACAGCAAACAAATAATCATGTGTTTAAATATCCTTGTCGTTTTGAAAAATTACCATTGTCACCTGCACAGGAATGCCATGCGGCCAACATTGAAGAAATGTGCTTCTCAAATCTGTCATTAACACTGTTTTCCACACGCTTTTTTCATTGCATTGCCATATAATCAATTGGTCATTGATGCGTCACGAATAACGACAATGCGTCGAAAATTAAAGAAATGTAAACATGAATTATGTTATTACTGTCTAAGCATCGCAAAGCTGTATGCGTAAAGGCGTCTGACGTCACAGTGGCTTGCCTGAAACAAAGGAATTAGAGAAACATGTGCTTACAGTGGCGTCGAACCACCTTCTCCCGCTGATGGAGCAAAGTTGCTACAGTGACAAAGACAAGCTCCGCGCTCATGGGCAATTTATATGGGGCAACTGTGCTGCGAGTATCTAAGTAGTCGTCGTCCATGGATAAAATGCAATGTTTCAAACAGATCTGATGAATTCACCTACTTTGAAAAAGTGTGCGTTAGGGAGTTCTTTTGACACAAAGCGAAAATCTACAGTCAAGCGTCAATCAGCAGACAGCCGTGTGTTCTTTAGTCATGAGCCTGTTGTCAAAACGGCAGAAAAAAATGTTCACAAACGAAATATTGTTTCTACACTTAAAATGAACAAAGAAAAAATGAGCTAGCCTGATATAAGTCATGTTCATGACGATGCAAATGTAACGAGATTTCGAACTGTTCTGTTGCACACGTTGGGACTCATTTTATTTTTCTACAAAAAACATTTGCCATGACGGGAATCGAACCCGGGCCGCCCTGCGTTACAAGGTAGATGCCTATCCGCTAGACCATTTGGGAAGACTTGATATGTACACCCTAAGATATCTAAGTGTCATTTCGATGAGGTCTGTAGCAGAGGCCATAGAGCACAGCAAACAAATAATCATGTGTTTAAATATCCTTGTCGTTTTGAAAAATTACCATTGTCACCTGCACAGGAATGCCATGCGGCCAACATTGAAGAAATGTGCTTCTCAAATCTGTCATTAACACTGTTTTCCACACGCTTTTTTCATTGCATTGCCATATAATCAATTGGTCATTGATGCGTCACGAATAACGACAATGCGTCGAAAATTAAAGAAATGTAAACATGAATTATGTTAATACTGTCTAAGCATCGCAAAGCTGTATGCGTAAAGGCGTCTGACGTCACAGTGGCTTGCCTGAAACAAAGGAATTAGAGAAACATGTGCTTACAGGGCCGTCGAACCGGCTTGTCCCCCTGATGGAGCAAAGTTGCTACAGTGACAAAGACAAGCTCCGCGCTCATGGGCAATTTATATGGGGCAACTGTGCTGCGAGTATCTAAGTAGTCGTCGTGCATGGATA
This sequence comes from Argentina silus, assembly GCF_951799395.1. NCBI lineage: Eukaryota > Metazoa > Chordata > Actinopteri > Argentiniformes > Argentinidae > Argentina > Argentina silus. The sequence goes on along the minus strand of NW_028152657.1, from coordinate 385,686 downwards.
AAATGCAATGTTTCAAACAGATCTGATGAATTCACCTACTTTGAAAAAGTGTGCGTTAGGGAGTTCTTTTGACACAAAGCGAAAATCTACAGTCAAGCGTCAATCAGCAGACAGCCGTGTGTTCTTTAGTCATGAGCCTGTTGTCAAAACGGCAGAAAAAAATGGTCACAAACGAAATATTGTTTCTACACTTAAAATGAACAAAGAAAAAATGAGCTAGCCTGATATAAGTCATGTTCATGACGATGCAAATGTAACGAGATTTCGAACTGTTCTGTTGCACACGTTGGGACTCATTTTATTTTTCTACAAAAAACACTTGCCATGACGGGAATCGAACCCCGGCCGCCCTGCGTTACAAGGTAGATGCCTATCCGCTAGACCATTTGGGAAAACTTGATATGTACACCCTAAGATATCTAAGTGTCATTTCGATGAGGTCTGTAGCAGAGGCCATAGAGCACAGCAAACAAATAATCATGTGTTTAAATATCCTTGTCGTTTTGAAAAATTACCATTGTCACCTGCACAGGAATGCCATGCGGCCAACATTGAAGAAATGTGCTTCTCAAATCTGTCATTAACACTGTTTTCCACACGCTTTTTTCATTGCATTGCCATATAATCAATTGGTCATTGATGCGTCACGAATAACGACAATGCGTCGAAAATTAAAGAAATGTAAACATGAATTATGTTATTACTGTCTAAGCATCGCAAAGCTGTATGCGTAAAGGCGTCTGACGTCAAAGTGGCTTGCCTGAAACAAAGGAATCAGAGAAACATGTGCTTACAGGGGCGTCGAACCGCCTTCTCCCGCTGATGGAGCAAAGTTGCTACAGTGACAAAGACAAGCTCCGCGCTCATGGGCAATTTATATGAGGCAACTGTGCTGCGAGTATCTAAGTAGTCGTCGTGCATGGATAAAATGCAATGTTTCAAACAGATCTGATGAATTCACCTACTTTGAAAAAGTGTGCGTTAGGAAGTTCTTTTGACACAAAGCGAAAATCTACAGTCAAGCGTCAATCAGCAGACAGCCGTGTGTTCTTTAGTCATGAGCCTGTTGTCAAAACGGCAGAAAAAAATGTTCACAAACGAAATATTGTTTCTACACTTAAAATGAACAAAGAAAAAATGAGCTAGCCTGATATAAGTCATGTTCATGACGATGCAAATGTAACGAGATTTCGAACTGTTCTGTTGCACACGTGGGGACTCATTTTATTTTTCTACAAAAAACATTTGCCATGACGGGAATCGAACCCGGGCAGCCCTGCGTTACAAGGTAGATGCCTATCCGCTAGACCATTTGGGAAAACTTGATATGTACACCCTAAGATATCTAAGTGTCATTTCGATGAGGTCTGTAGCAGAGGCCATAGAGCACAGCAAACAAATAATCATGTGTTTAAATATCCTTGTCGTTTTGAAAAATTACCATTGTCACCTGCACAGGAATGCCATGCGGCCAACATTGAAGAAATGTGCTTCTCAAATCTGTCATTAACACTGTTTTCCACACGCTTTTTTCATTGCATTGCCATATAATCAATTGGTCATTGAAGCGTCACGAATAACGACAATGCGTCGAAAATTAAAGAAATGTAAACATGAATTATGTTATTACTGTCTAAGCATCGCAAAGCTGTATGCGTAAAGGCGTCTGACGTCACAGTGGCTTGCCAGAAACAAAGGAATGAGAGAAACATGTGCTGACAGGGGCGTCGAACCGCCTTCTCCCGCTGATGGAGCAAAGTTGCTACAGTGACAAAGACAAGCTCCGCGCTCATGGGCAATGTATATGGGGCAACTGTGCTGCGAGTATCTAAGCAGTCGTCGTGCATGGATAAAATGCAATGTTTCAAACAGATCTGATGAATTCACCTACTTTGAAAAAGTGTGCGTTAGGAAGTTCTTTTGACACAAAGCGAAAATCTACAGTCAAGCGTCAATCAGCAGACAGCCGTGTGTTCTTTAGTCATGAGCCTGTTGTCAAAACGGCAGAAAAAAATGGTCACAAACGAAATATTGTTTCTACACTTAAAATGAACAAAGAAAAAATGAGCTAGCCTGATATAAGTCATGTTCATGACGATGCAAATGTAACGAGATTTCGAACTGTTCTGTTGCACACGTTGGGACTCATTTTATTTTTCTACAAAAAACACTTGCCATGACGGGAATCGAACCCGGGCCGCCCTGCGTTACAAGGTAGATGCCTATCCGCTAGACCATTTGGGAAAACTTGATATGTACACCCTAGGATATCTAAGTGTCATTTCGATGAGGTCTGTAGCAGAGGCCATAGAGCACAGCAAACAAATAATCATGTGTTTAAATATCCTTGTCGTTTTGAAAAATTACCATTGTCACCTGCACAGGAATGCCATGCGGCCAACATTGAAGAAATGTGCTTCTCAAATCTGTCATTAACACTGTTTTCCACACGCTTTTTTCATTGCATTGCCATATAATCAATTGGTCATTGATGCGTCACGAATAACGACAATGCGTCGAAAATTAAAGAAATGTAAACATGAATTATGTTATTACTGTCTAAGCATCGCAAAGCTGTATGCGTAAAGGCGTCTGACGTCACAGTGGCTTGCCTGAAACAAAGGAATCAGAGAAACATGTGCTTACAGGGGCGTCGAAGCGCCTTCTCCCGCTGATGGAGCAAAGTTGCGACAGTGACAAAGACAAGCTCCGCGCTCATGGGCAATGTATATGGGGCAACTGTGCTGCGAGTATCTAAGCAGTCGTCGTGCATGGATAAAATGCAATGTTTCAAACAGATCTGATGAATTCACCTACTTTGAAAAAGTGTGCGTTAGGAAGTTCTTTTGACACAAAGCGAAAATCTACAGTCAAGCGTCAATCAGCAGACAGCCGTGTGTTCTTTAGTCATGAGCCTGTTGTCAAAACGGTAGAAAAAAATGGTCACAAACGAAATATTGTTTCTATACTTAAAATGAACAAAGAAAAAATGAGCTAGCCTGATATAAGTCATGTTCATGACGATGCAAATGTAACGAGATTTCGAACTGTTCTGTTGCACACGTTGGGACTCATTTTATTTTTCTACAAAAAACATTTGCCATGACGAGAATCGAACCCGGGCCGCCCTGCGTTACAAGGTAGATGCCTATCCGCTAGACCATTTGGGAAGACTTGATATGTACACCCTAAGATATCTAAGTGTCATTTCGATGAGGTCTGTAGCAGAGGCCATAGAGCACAGCAAACAAATAATCATGTGTTTAAATATCCTTGTCGTTTTGAAAAATTACCATTGTCACCTGCACAGGAATGCCATGCGGCCAACATTGAAGAAATGTGCTTCTCAAATCTGTCATTAACACTGTTTTCCACACGCTTTTTTCATTGCATTGCCATATAATCAATTGGTCATTGATGCGTCACGAATAACGACAATGCGTCGAAAATTAAAGAAATGTAAACATGAATTATGTTATTACTGTCTAAGCATCGCAAAGCTGTATGCGTAAAGGCGTCTGACGTCACAGTGGCTTGCCTGAAACAAAGGAATCAGAGAAACATGTGCTTACAGGGGCTTCGAAGCGCCTTCTCCCGTTGATGGAGCAAAGTTGCTACAGTGACAAAGACAAGCTCCGCGCTCATGGGCAATGTATATGGGGCAACTGTGCTGCGAGTATCTAAGCAGTCGTCGTGCATGGATAAAATGCAATGTTTCAAACAGATCTGATGAATTCACCTACTTTGAAAAAGTGTGCGTTAGGAAGTTCTTTTGACACAAAGCGAAAATCGACAGTCAAGCGTCAATCAGCAGACAGCCGTGTGTTCTTTAGTAATGAGCCTGTTGTCAAAACGGCAGAAAAAAATGTTCACAAACGAAATATTGTTTCTACACTTAAAATGAACAAAGAAAAAATTAGCTAGCCTGATATAAGTCATGTTCATGACGATGCAAATGTAACGAGATTTCGAACTGTTCTGTTGCACACGTTGGGACTCATTTTATTTTTCTACAAAAAACATTTGCCATGACGGGAATCGAACCCGGGCCGCCCTGCGTTACAAGGTAGATGCCTATCCGCTAGACCATTTGGGAAAACTTGATATGTACACCCTAAGATATCTAAGTGTCATTTCGATGAGGTCTGTAGCAGAGGCCATAGAGCACAGCAAACAAATAATCATGTGTTTAAATATCCTTGTCGTTTTGAAAAATTACCATTGTCACCTGCACAGGAATGCCATGCGGCCAACATTGAAGAAATGTGCTTCTCAAATCTGTCATTAACACTGTTTTCCACACGCTTTTTTCATTGCATTGCCATATAATCAATTGGTCATTGATGCGTCACGAATAACGACAATGCGTCGAAAATTAAAGAAATGTAAACATGAATTATGTTATTATTGTCTAAGCATCGCAAAGCTGTATGCGTAAAGGCGTCTGACGTCACAGTGGCTTGCCTGAAACAAAGGAATCAGAGAAACATGTGCTTACAGGGGCGTCGAAGCGCCTTCTCCCGCTGATGGAGCAAATTTGCTACAGTGACAAAGACAAGCTCCGCGCTCATGGGCAATGTATATGGGGCAACTGTGCTGCGAGTATCTAAGCAGTCGTCGTGCATGGATAAAATGCAATGTTTCAAACAGATCTGATGAATTCACCTACTTTGAAAAAGTGTGCGTTAGGAAGTTCTTTTGACACAAAGCGAAAATCTACAGTCAAGCGTCAATCAGCAGACAGCCGTGTGTTCTTTAGTCATGAGCCTGTTGTCAAAACGGCAGAAAAAAATGGTCACAAACGAATTATTGTTTCTACACTTAAAATGAACAAAGAAAAAATGAGCTAGCCTGATATAAGTCATGTTCATGACGATGCAAATGTAACGAGATTTCGAACTGTTCTGTTTCACACGTTGGGACTCATTTTATTTTTCTACAAAAAACACTTGCCATGACGGGAATCGAACCCGGGCCGCCCTGCGTTACAAGGTAGATGCCTATCCGCTAGACCATTTGGGAAAACTTGATATGTACACCCTAGGATATCTAAGTGTCATTTCGATGAGGTCTGTAGCAGAGGCCATAGAGCACAGCAAACAAATAATCATGTGTTTAAATATCCTTGTCGTTTAGAAAAATTACCATTGTCACCTGCACAGGAATGCCATGCGGCCAACATTGAAGAAATGTGCTTCTCAAATCTGTCATTAACACTGTTTTCCACACGCTTTTTTCATTGCATTGCCATATAATCAATTGGTCATTGATGCGTCACGAATAACGACAATGCGTCGAAAATTAAAGAAATGTAAACATGAATTATGTTATTACTGTCTAAGCATCGCAAAGCTGTATGCGTAAAGGCGTCTGACGTCACAGTGGCTTGCCTGAAACAAAGGAATCAGAGAAACATGTGCTTACAGGGGCTTCGAAGCGCCTTCTCCCGTTGATGGAGCAAAGTTGCTACAGTGACAAAGACAAGCTCCGCGCTCATGGGCAATGTATATGGGGCAACTGTGCTGCGAGTATCTAAGCAGTCGTCGTGCATGGATAAAATGCAATGTTTCAAACAGATCTGATGAATTCACCTACTTTGAAAAAGTGTGCGTTAGGAAGTTCTTTTGACACAAAGCGAAAATCTACAGTCAAGCGTCAATCAGCAGACAGCCGTGTGTTCTTTAGTCATGAGCCTGTTGTCAAAACGGCAGAAAAAAATGGTCACAAACGAAATATTGTTTCTACTCTTAAAATGAACAAAGAAAAAATGAGCTAGCCTGATATAAGTCATGTTCATGACGATGCAAATGTAACGAGATTTCGAACTGTTCTGTTGCACACGTTGGGACTCATTTTATTTTTCTACAAAAAACACTTGCCATGACGGGAATCGAACCCGGGCCGCCCTGCGTTACAAGGTAGATGCCTATCCGCTAGACCATTTGGGAAAACTTGATATGTACACCCTAGGATATCTAAGTGTCATTTCGATGAGGTCTGTAGCAGAGGCCATAGAGCACAGCAAACAAATAATCATGTGTTTAAATATCCTTGTCGTTTAGAAAAATTACCATTGTCACCTGCACAGGAATGCCATGCGGCCAACATTGAAGAAATGTGCTTCTCAAATCTGTCATTAACACTGTTTTCCACACGCTTTTTTCATTGCATTGCCATATAATCAATTGGTCATTGATGCGTCACGAATAACGACAATGCGTCGAAAATTAAAGAAATGTAAACATGAATTATGTTATTACTGTCTAAGCATCGCAAAGCTGTATGCGTAAAGGCGTCTGACGTCACAGTGGCTTGCCTGAAACAAAGGAATCAGAGAAACATGTGCTTACAGGGGCTTCGAAGCGCCTTCTCCCGTTGATGGAGCAAAGTTGCTACAGTGACAAAGACAAGCTCCGCGCTCATGGGCAATGTATATGGGGCAACTGTGCTGCGAGTATCTAAGCAGTCGTCGTGCATGGATAAAATGCAATGTTTCAAACAGATCTGATGAATTCACCTACTTTGAAAAAGTGTGCGTTAGGAAGTTCTTTTGACACAAAGCGAAAATCTACAGTCAAGCGTCAATCAGCAGACAGCCGTGTGTTCTTTAGTCATGAGCCTGTTGTCAAAACGGCAGAAAAAATTTTTCACAAACGAAATATTGTTTCTACACTTAAAATGAACAAAGAAAAAATGAGCTAGCCTGATATAAGTCATGTTCATGACGATGCAAATGTAACGAGATTTCGAACTGTTCTGTTGCACACGTTGGGACTCATTTTATTTTTCTACAAAAAACACTTGCCATGACGGGAATCGAACCCCGGCCGCCCTGCGTTACAAGGTAGATGCCTATCCGCTAGACCATTTGGGAAAACTTGATATGTACACCCTAAGATATCTAAGTGTCATTTCGATGAGGTCTGTAGCAGAGGCCATAGAGCACAGCAAACAAATAATCATGTGTTTAAATATCCTTGTCGTTTTGAAAAATTACCATTGTCACCTGCACAGGAATGCCATGCGGCCAACATTGAAGAAATGTGCTTCTCAAATCTGTCATTAACACTGTTTTCCACACGCTTTTTTCATTGCATTGCCATATAATCAATTGGTCATTGATGCGTCACGAATAACGACAATGCGTCGAAAATTAAAGAAATGTAAACATGAATTATGTTATTACTGTCTAAGCATCGCAAAGCTGTATGCGTAAAGGCGTCTGACGTCAAAGTGGCTTGCCTGAAACAAAGGAATCAGAGAAACATGTGCTTACAGGGGCGTCGAACCGCCTTCTCCCGCTGATGGAGCAAAGTTGCTACAGTGACAAAGACAAGCTCCGCGCTCATGGGCAATTTATATGAGGCAACTGTGCTGCGAGTATCTAAGTAGTCGTCGTGCATGGATAAAATGCAATGTTTCAAACAGATCTGATGAATTCACCTACTTTGAAAAAGTGTGCGTTAGGAAGTTCTTTTGACACAAAGCGAAAATCTACAGTCAAGCGTCAATCAGCAGACAGCCGTGTGTTCTTTAGTCATGAGCCTGTTGTCAAAACGGCAGAAAAAAATGTTCACAAACGAAATATTGTTTCTACACTTAAAATGAACAAAGAAAAAATGAGCTAGCCTGATATAAGTCATGTTCATGACGATGCAAATGTAACGAGATTTCGAACTGTTCTGTTGCACACGTGGGGACTCATTTTATTTTTCTACAAAAAACATTTGCCATGACGGGAATCGAACCCGGGCCGCCCTGCGTTACAAGGTAGATGCCTATCCGCTAGACCATTTGGGAAAACTTGATATGTACACCCTAAGATATCTAAGTGTCATTTCGATGAGGTCTGTAGCAGAGGCCATAGAGCACAGCAAACAAATAATCATGTGTTTAAATATCCTTGTCGTTTTGAAAAATTACCATTGTCACCTGCACAGGAATGCCATGCGGCCAACATTGAAGAAATGTGCTTCTCAAATCTGTCATTAACACTGTTTTCCACACGCTTTTTTCATTGCATTGCCATATAATCAATTGGTCATTGATGCGTCACGAATAACGACAATGCGTCGAAAATTAAAGAAATGTAAACATGAATTATGTTATTACTGTCTAAGCATCGCAAAGCTGTATGCGTAAAGGCGTCTGACGTCACAGTGGCTTGCCTGAAACAAAGGAATCAGAGAAACATGTGCTTACAGGGGCGTCGAACCGCCTTCTCCCGCTGATGGAGCAAAGTTGCTACAGTGACAAAGACAAGCTCCGCGCTCATGGGCAATTTATATGAGGCAACTGTGCTTCGAGTATCTAAGTAGTCGTCGTGCATGGATAAAATGCAATGTTTCAAACAGATCTGATGAATTCACCTACTTTGAAAAAGTGTGCGTTAGGAAGTTCTTTTGACACAAAGCGAAAATCTACAGTCAAGCGTCAATCAGCACACAGCCGTGTGTTCTTTAGTCATGAGCCTGTTGTCAAAACGGCAGAAAAAAATGTTCACAAACGAAATATTGTTTCTACACTTAAAATGAACAAAGAAAAAATGAGCTAGCCTGATATAAGTCATGTTCATGACGATGCAAATGTAACGAGATTTCGAACTGTTCTGTTGCACACGTGGGGACTCATTTTATTTTTCTACAAAAAACATTTGCCATGACGGGAATCGAACCCGGGCCGCCCTGCGTTACAAGGTAGATGCCTATCCGCTAGACCATTTGGGAAAACTTGATATGTACACCCTAAGATATCTAAGTGTCATTTCGATGAGGTCTGTAGCAGAGGCCATAGAGCACAGCAAACAAATAATCATGTGTTTAAATATCCTTGTCGTTTTGAAAAATTACCATTGTCACCTGCACAGGAATGCCATGCGGCCAACATTGAAGAAATGTGCTTCTCAAATCTGTCATTAACACTGTTTTCCACACGCTTTTTTCATTGCATTGCCATATAATCAATTGGTCATTGATGCGTCACGAATAACGACAATGCGTCGAAAATTAAAGAAATGTAAACATGAATTATGTTATTACTGTCTAAGCATCGCAAAGCTGTATGCGTAAAGGCGTCTGACGTCACAGTGGCTTGCCTGAAACAAAGGAATCAGAGAAACATGTGCTTACAGGGGCGTCGAACCGCCTTCTCCCGCTGATGGAGCAAAGTTGCTACAGTGACAAAGACAAGCTCCGCGCTCATGGGCAATTTATATGAGGCAACTGTGCTTCGAGTATCTAAGTAGTCGTCGTGCATGGATAAAATGCAATGTTTCAAACAGATCTGATGAATTCACCTACTTTGAAAAAGTGTGCGTTAGGAAGTTCTTTTGACACAAAGCGAAAATCTACAGTCAAGCGTCAATCAGCAGACAGCCGTGTGTTCTTTAGTCATGAGCCTGTTGTCAAAACGGCAGAAAAAAATGTTCACAAACGAAATATTGTTTCTACACTTAAAATGAACAAAGAAAAAATGAGCTAGCCTGATATAAGTCATGTTCATGACGATGCAAATGTAACGAGATTTCGAACTGTTCTGTTGCACACGTGGGGACTCATTTTATTTTTCTACAAAAAACATTTGCCATGACGGGAATCGAACCCGGGCCGCCCTGCGTTACAAGGTAGATGCCTATCCGCTAGACCATTTGGGAAAACTTGATATGTACACCCTAAGATATCTAAGTGTCATTTCGATGAGGTCTGTTGCAGAGGCCATAGAGCACAGCAAACAAATAATCATGTGTTTAAATATCCTTGTCGTTTTGAAAAATTACCATTGTCACCTGCACAGGAATGCCATGCGGCCAACATTGAAGAAATGTGCTTCTCAAATCTGTCATTAACACTGTTTTCCACACGCTTTTTTCATTGCATTGCCATATAATCAATTGGTCATTGATGCGTCACGACAATGCGTCGAAAATTAAAGAAATGTAAACATGAATTATGTTATTACTGTCTAAGCATCGCAAAGCTGTATGCGTAAAGGCGTCTGACGTCACAGTGGCTTGCCTGAAACAAAGGAATCAGAGAAACGTGCTTACAGGGGCGTCGAAGCGCCTTCTCCCGCTGATGGAGCAAAGTTGCTACAGTGACAAAGACAAGCTCCGCGCTCATGGGCAATTTATATGAAGGAACTGTGCTTCGAGTATCTAAGTAGTCGTCGTGCATGGATAAAATGCAATGTTTCAAACAGATCTGATGAATTCACCTACTTTGAAAAAGTGTGCGTTAGGAAGTTCTTTTGACACAAAGCGAAAATCTACAGTCAAGCGTCAATCAGCAGACAGCCGTGTGTTCTTTAGTCATGAGCCTGTTGTCAAAACGGCAGAAAAAAATGTTCACAAACGAAATATTGTTTCTACACTTAAAATGAACAAAGAAAAAATGAGCTAGCCTGATATAAGTCATGTTCATGACGATGCAAATGTAACGAGATTTCGAACTGTTCTGTTGCACACGTGGGGACTCATTTTATTTTTCTACAAAAAACATTTGCCATGACGGGAATCGAACCCGGGCCGCCCTGCGTTACAAGGTAGATGCCTATCCGCTAGACCATTTGGGAAAACTTGATATGTACACCCTAAGATATCTAAGTGTCATTTCGATGAGGTCTGTTGCAGAGGCCATAGAGCACAGCAAACAAATAATCATGTGTTTAAATATCCTTGTCGTTTTGAAAAATTACCATTGTCACCTGCACAGGAATGCCATGCGGCCAACATTGAAGAAATGTGCTTCTCAAATCTGTCATTAACACTGTTTTCCACACGCTTTTTTCATTGCATTGCCATATAATCAATTGGTCATTGATGCGTCACGACAATGCGTCGAAAATTAAAGAAATGTAAACATGAATTATGTTATTACTGTCTAAGCATCGCAAAGCTGTATGCGTAAAGGCGTCTGACGTCACAGTGGCTTGCCAGAAACAAAGGAATGAGAGAAACATGTGCTGACAGGGGCGTCGAACCGCCTTCTCCCGCTGATGGAGCAAAGTTGCTACAGTGACAAAGACAAGCTCCGCGCTCATGGGCAATTTATATGAGGCAACTGTGCTGCGAGTATCTAAGTAGTCGTCGTGCATGGATAAAATGCAATGTTTCAAACAGTTCTGATGAATTCACCTACTTTGAAAAAGTGTGCGTTAGGAAGTTCTTTTGACACAAAGTGAAAATCGACAGTCAAGCGTCAATCAGCAGACAGCCGTGTGTTCTTTAGTAATGAGCCTGTTGTCAAAACGGCAGAAAAAAATGTTCACAAACGAAATATTGTTTCTACACTTAAAATGAACAAAGAAAAAATTAGCTAGCCTGATATAAGTCATGTTCATGACGATGCAAATGTAACGAGATTTCGAACTGTTCTGTTGCACACGTTGGGACTCATTTTATTTTTCTACAAAAAACATTTGCCATGACGGGAATCGAACCCGGGCCGCCCTGCGTTACAAGGTAGATGCCTATCCGCTAGACCATTTGGGAAAACTTGATATGTACACCCTAAGATATCTAAGTGTCATTTCGATGAGGTCTGTAGCAGAGGCCATAGAGCACAGCAAACAAATAATCATGTGTTTAAATATCCTTGTCGTTTTGAAAAATTACCATTGTCACCTGCACAGGAATGCCATGCGGCCAACATTGAAGAAATGTGCTTCTCAAATCTGTCATTAACACTGTTTTCCACACGCTTTTTTCATTGCATTGCCATATAATCAATTGGTCATTGATGCGTCACGAATAACGACAATGCGTCGAAAATTAAAGAAATGTAAACATGAATTATGTTATTATTGTCTAAGCATCGCAAAGCTGTATGCGTAAAGGCGTCTGACGTCACAGTGGCTTGCCTGAAACAAAGGAATCAGAGAAACATGTGCTTACAGGGGCGTCGAAGCGCCTTCTCCCGCTGATGGAGCAAAGTTGCGACAGTGACAAAGACAAGCTCCGCGCTCATGGGCAATGTATATGGGGCAACTGTGCTGCGAGTATCTAAGCAGTCGTCGTGCATGGATAAAATGCAATGTTTCAAACAGATCTGATGAATTCACCTACTTTGAAAAAGTGTGCGTTAGGAAGTTCTTTTGACACAAAGCGAAAATCTACAGTCAAGCGTCAATCAGCAGACAGCCGTGTGTTCTTTAGTCATGAGCCTGTTGTCAAAACGGTAGAAAAAAATGGTCACAAACGAAATATTGTTTCTATACTTAAAATGAACAAAGAAAAAATGAGCTAGCCTGATATAAGTCATGTTCATGACGATGCAAATGTAACGAGATTTCGAACTGTTCTGTTGCACACGTGGGGACTCATTTTATTTTTCTACAAAAAACATTTGCCATGACGGGAATCGAACCCGGGCCGCCCTGCGTTACAAGGTAGATGCCTATCCGCTAGACCATTTGGGAAAACTTGATATGTACACCCTAAGATATCTAAGTGTCATTTCGATGAGGTCTGTTGCAGAGGCCATAGAGCACAGCAAACAAATAATCATGTGTTTAAATATCCTTGTCGTTTTGAAAAATTACCATTGTCACCTGCACAGGAATGCCATGCGGCCAACATTGAAGAAATGTGCTTCTCAAATCTGTCATTAACACTGTTTTCCACACGCTTTTTTCATTGCATTGCCATATAATCAATTGGTCATTGATGCGTCACGACAATGCGTCGAAAATTAAAGAAATGTAAACATGAATTATGTTATTACTGTCTAAGCATCGCAAAGCTGTATGCGTAAAGGCGTCTGACGTCACAGTGGCTTGCCTGAAACAAAGGAATCAGAGAAACATGTGCTTACAGGGGCGTCGAAGCGCCTTCTCCCGCTGATGGAGCAAAGTTGCTACAGTGACAAAGACAAGCTCCGCGCTCATGGGCAATTTATATGAGGCAACTGTGCTTCGAGTATCTAAGTAGTCGTCGTGCATGGATAAAATGCAATGTTTCAAACAGATCTGATGAATTCACCTACTTTGAAAAAGTGTGCGTTAGGAAGTTCTTTTGACACAAAGCGAAAATCTACAGTCAAGCGTCAATCAGCAGACAGCCGTGTGTTCTTTAGTCATGAGCCTGTTGTCAAAACGGCAGAAAAAAATGTTCACAAACGAAATATTGTTTCTACACTTAAAATGAACAAAGAAAAAATGAGCTAGCCTGATATAAGTCATGTTCATGACGATGCAAATGTAACGAGATTTCGAACTGTTCTGTTGCACACGTGGGGACTCATTTTATTTTTCTACAAAAAACATTTGCCATGACGGGAATCGAACCCGGGCCGCCCTGCGTTACAAGGTAGATGCCTATCCGCTAGACCATTTGGGAAAACTTGATATGTACACCCTAAGATATCTAAGTGTCATTTCGATGAGGTCTGTTGCAGAGGCCATAGAGCACAGCAAACAAATAATCATGTGTTTAAATATCCTTGTCGTTTTGAAAAATTACCATTGTCACCTGCACAGGAATGCCATGCGGCCAACATTGAAGAAATGTGCTTCTCAAATCTGTCATTAACACTGTTTTCCACACGCTTTTTTCATTGCATTGCCATATAATCAATTGGTCATTGATGCGTCACGACAATGCGTCGAAAATTAAAGAAATGTAAACATGAATTATGTTATTACTGTCTAAGCATCGCAAAGCTGTATGCGTAAAGGCGTCTGACGTCACAGTGGCTTGCCAGAAACAAAGGAATGAGAGAAACATGTGCTGACAGGGGCGTCGAACCGCCTTCTCCCGCTGATGGAGCAAAGTTGCTACAGTGACAAAGACAAGCTCCGCGCTCATGGGCAATTTATATGAGGCAACTGTGCTGCGAGTATCTAAGTAGTCGTCGTGCATGGATAAAATGCAATGTTTCAAACAGTTCTGATGAATTCACCTACTTTGAAAAAGTGTGCGTTAGGAAGTTCTTTTGACACAAAGTGAAAATCGACAGTCAAGCGTCAATCAGCAGACAGCCGTGTGTTCTTTAGTAATGAGCCTGTTGTCAAAACGGCAGAAAAAAATGTTCACAAACGAAATATTGTTTCTACACTTAAAATGAACAAAGAAAAAATTAGCTAGCCTGATATAAGTCATGTTCATGACGATGCAAATGTAACGAGATTTCGAACTGTTCTGTTGCACACGTTGGGACTCATTTTATTTTTCTACAAAAAACATTTGCCATGACGGGAATCGAACCCGGGCCGCCCTGCGTTACAAGGTAGATGCCTATCCGCTAGACCATTTGGGAAAACTTGATATGTACACCCTAAGATATCTAAGTGTCATTTCGATGAGGTCTGTAGCAGAGGCCATAGAGCACAGCAAACAAATAATCATGTGTTTAAATATCCTTGTCGTTTTGAAAAATTACCATTGTCACCTGCACAGGAATGCCATGCGGCCAACATTGAAGAAATGTGCTTCTCAAATCTGTCATTAACACTGTTTTCCACACGCTTTTTTCATTGCATTGCCATATAATCAATTGGTCATTGATGCGTCACGAATAACGACAATGCGTCGAAAATTAAAGAAATGTAAACATGAATTATGTTATTATTGTCTAAGCATCGCAAAGCTGTATGCGTAAAGGCGTCTGACGTCACAGTGGCTTGCCTGAAACAAAGGAATCAGAGAAACATGTGCTTACAGGGGCGTCGAAGCGCCTTCTCCCGCTGATGGAGCAAAGTTGCGACAGTGACAAAGACAAGCTCCGCGCTCATGGGCAATGTATATGGGGCAACTGTGCTGCGAGTATCTAAGCAGTCGTCGTGCATGGATAAAATGCAATGTTTCAAACAGATCTGATGAATTCACCTACTTTGAAAAAGTGTGCGTTAGGAAGTTCTTTTGACACAAAGCGAAAATCTACAGTCAAGCGTCAATCAGCAGACAGCCGTGTGTTCTTTAGTCATGAGCCTGTTGTCAAAACGGTAGAAAAAAATGGTCACAAACGAAATATTGTTTCTATACTTAAAATGAACAAAGAAAAAATGAGCTAGCCTGATATAAGTCATGTTCATGACGATGCAAATGTAACGAGATTTCGAACTGTTCTGTTGCACACGTTGGGACTCATTTTATTTTTCTACAAAAAACATTTGCCATGACGAGAATCGAACCCGGGCCGCCCTGCGTTACAAGGTAGATGCCTATCCGCTAGACCATTTGGGAAAACTTGATATGTACACCCTAAGATATCTAAGTGTCATTTCGATGAGGTCTGTAGCAGAGGCCATAGAGCACAGCAAACAAATAATCATGTGTTTAAATATCCTTGTCGGTTTGAAAAATTACCATTGTCACCTGCACAGGAATGCCATGCGGCCAACATTGAAGAAATGTGCTTCTCAAATCTGTCATTAACACTGTTTTCCACACGCTTTTTTCATTGCATTGCCATATAATCAATTGGTCATTGATGCGTCACGAATAACGACAATGCGTCGAAAATTAAAGAAATGTAAACATGAATTATGTTATTACTGTCTAAGCATCGCAAAGCTGTATGCGTAAAGGCGTCTGACGTCACAGTGGCTTGCCAGAAACAAAGGAATGAGAGAAACATGTGCTGACAGGGGCGTCGAACCGCCTTCTCCCGCTGATGGAGCAAAGTTGCTACAGTGACAAAGACAAGCTCCGCGCTCATGGGCAATTTATATGAGGCAACTGTGCTGCGAGTATCTAAGTAGTCGTCGTGCATGGATAAAATGCAATGTTTCAAACAGTTCTGATGAATTCACCTACTTTGAAAAAGTGTGCGTTAGGAAGTTCTTTTGACACAAAGCGAAAATCGACAGTCAAGCGTCAATCAGCAGACAGCCGTGTGTTCTTTAGTCATGAGCCTGTTGTCAAAACGGCAGAAAAAAATGTTCACAAACGAAATATTGTTTCTACACTTAAAATGAACAAAGAAAAAATGAGCTAGCCTGATATAAGTCATGTTCATGACGATGCAAATGTAACGAGATTTCGAACTGTTCTGTTGCACACGTGGGGACTCATTTTATTTTTCTACAAAAAACATTTGCCATGACGGGAATCGAACCCGGGCCGCCCTGCGTTACAAGGTAGATGCCTATCCGCTAGACCATTTGGGAAAACTTGATATGTACACCCTAAGATATCTAAGTGTCATTTCGATGAGGTCTGTAGCAGAGGCCATAGAGCACAGCAAACAAATAATCATGTGTTTAAATATCCTTGTCGTTTTGAAAAATTACCATTGTCACCTGCACAGGAATGCCATGCGGCCAACATTGAAGAAATGTGCTTCTCAAATCTGTCATTAACACTGTTTTCCACACGCTTTTTTCATTGCATTGCCATATAATCAAATGGTCATTGATGCGTCACGAATAACGACAATGCGTCGAAAATTAAAGAAATGTAAACATGAATTATGTTATTACTGTCTAAGCATCGCAAAGCTGTATGCGTAAAGGCGTCTGACGTCACAGTGGCTTGCCAGAAACAAAGGAATGAGAGAAACATGTGCTGACAGGGGCGTCGAACCGCCTTCTCCCGCTGATGGAGCAAAGTTGCTACAGTGACAAAGACAAGCTCCGCGCTCATGGGCAATTTATATGAGACAACTGTGCTGCGAGTATCTAAGTAGTCGTCGTGCATGGATAAAATGCAATGTTTCAAACAGTTCTGATGAATTCACCTACTTTGAAAAAGTGTGCGTTAGGAAGTTCTTTTGACACAAAGCGAAAATCGACAGTCAAGCGTCAATCAGCAGACAGCCGTGTGTTCTTTAGTAATGAGCCTGTTGTCAAAACGGCAGAAAAAAATGTTCACAAACGAAATATTGTTTCTACACTTAAAATGAACAAAGAAAAAATTAGCTAGCCTGATATAAGTCATGTTCATGACGATGCAAATGTAACGAGATTTCGAACTGTTCTGTTGCACACGTTGGGACTCATTTTATTTTTCTACAAAAAACATTTGCCATGACGGGAATCGAACCCGGGCCGCCCTGCGTTACAAGGTAGATGCCTATCCGCTAGACCATTTGGGAAAACTTGATATGTACACCCTAGGATATCTAAGTGTCATTTCGATGAGGTCTGTAGCAGAGGCCATAGAGCACAGCAAACAAATAATCATGTGTTTAAATATCCTTGTCGTTTTGAAAAATTACCATTGTCACCTGCACAGGAATGCCATGCGGCCAACATTGAAGAAATGTGCTTCTCAAATCTGTCATTAACACTGTTTTCCACACGCTTTTTTCATTGCATTGCCATATAATCAATTGGTCATTGATGCGTCACGAATAACGACAATGCGTCGAAAATTAAAGAAATGTAAACATGAATTATGTTATTACTGTCTAAGCATCGCAAAGCTGTATGCGTAAAGGCGTCTGACGTCACAGTGGCTTGCCTGAAACAAAGGAATCAGAGAAACATGTGCTTACAGGGGCGTCGAAGCGCCTTCTCCCGCTGATGGAGCAAAGTTGCGACAGTGACAAAGACAAGCTCCGCGCTCATGGGCAATGTATATGGGGCAACTGTGCTGCGAGTATCTAAGCAGTCGTCGTGCATGGATAAAATGCAATGTTTCAAACAGATCTGATGAATTCACCTACTTTGAAAAAGTGTGCGTTAGGAAGTTCTTTTGACACAAAGCGAAAATCTACAGTCAAGCGTCAATCAGCAGACAGCCGTGTGTTCTTTAGTCATGAGCCTGTTGTCAAAACGGTAGAAAAAAATGGTCACAAACTAAATATTGTTTCTATACTTAAAATGAACAAAGAAAAAATGAGCTAGCCTGATATAAGTCATGTTCATGACGATGCAAATGTAACGAGATTTCGAACTGTTCTGTTGCACACGTTGGGACTCATTTTATTTTTCTACAAAAAACATTTGCCATGACGAGAATCGAACCCGGGCCGCCCTGCGTTACAAGGTAGATGCCTATCCGCTAGACCATTTGGGAAGACTTGATATGTACACCCTAAGATATCTAAGTGTCATTTCGATGAGGTCTGTAGCAGAGGCCATAGAGCACAGCAAACAAATAATCATGTGTTTAAATATCCTTGTCGGTTTGAAAAATTACCATTGTCACCTGCACAGGAATGCCATGCGGCCAACATTGAAGAAATGTGCTTCTCAAATCTGTCATTAACACTGTTTTCCACACGCTTTTTTCATTGCATTGCCATATAATCAATTGGTCATTGATGCGTCACGAATAACGACAATGCGTCGAAAATTAAAGAAATGTAAACATGAATTATGTTATTACTGTCTAAGCATCGCAAAGCTGTATGCGTAAAGGCGTCTGACGTCACAGTGGCTTGCCAGAAACAAAGGAATGAGAGAAACATGTGCTGACAGGGGCGTCGAACCGCCTTCTCCCGCTGATGGAGCAAAGTTGCTACAGTGACAAAGACAAGCTCCGCGCTCATGGGCAATTTATATGAGGCAACTGTGCTGCGAGTATCTAAGTAGTCGTCGTGCATGGATAAAATGCAATGTTTCAAACAGTTCTGATGAATTCACCTACTTTGAAAAAGTGTGCGTTAGGAAGTTCTTTTGACACAAAGCGAAAATCGACAGTCAAGCGTCAATCAGCAGACAGCCGTGTGTTCTTTAGTAATGAGCCTGTTGTCAAAACGGCAGAAAAAAATGTTCACAAACGAAATATTGTTTCTACACTTAAAATGAACAAAGAAAAAATTAGCTAGCCTGATATAAGTCATGTTCATGACGATGCAAATGTAACGAGATTTCGAACTGTTCTGTTGCACACGTTGGGACTCATTTTATTTTTCTACAAAAAACATTTGCCATGACGGGAATCGAACCCGGGCCGCCCTGCGTTACAAGGTAGATGCCTATCCGCTAGACCATTTGGGAAAACTTGATATGTACACCCTAAGATATCTAAGTGTCATTTCGATGAGGTCTGTAGCAGAGGCCATAGAGCACAGCAAACAAATAATCATGTGTTTAAATATCCTTGTCGTTTTGAAAAATTACCATTGTCACCTGCACAGGAATGCCATGCGGCCAACATTGAAGAAATGTGCTTCTCAAATCTGTCATTAACACTGTTTTCCACACGCTTTTTTCATTGCATTGCCATATAATCAATTGGTCATTGATGCGTCACGAATAACGACAATGCGTCGAAAATTAAAGAAATGTAAACATGAATTATGTTATTATTGTCTAAGCATCGCAAAGCTGTATGCGTAAAGGCGTCTGACGTCACAGTGGCTTGCCTGAAACAAAGGAATCAGAGAAACATGTGCTTACAGGGGCGTCGAAGCGCCTTCTCCCGCTGATGGAGCAAAGTTGCTACAGTGACAAAGACAAGCTCCGCGCTCATGGGCAATGTATATGGGGCAACTGTGCTGCGAGTATCTAAGCAGTCGTCGTGCATGGATAAAATGCAATGTTTCAAACAGATCTGATGAATTCACCTACTTTGAAAAAGTGTGCGTTAGGAAGTTCTTTTGACACAAAGCGAAAATCTACAGTCAAGCGTCAATCAGCAGACAGCCGTGTGTTCTTTAGTCATGAGCCTGTTGTCAAAACGGCAGAAAAAAATGGTCACAAACGAAATATTGTTTCTACACTTAAAATGAACAAAGAAAAAATGAGCTAGCCTGATATAAGTCATGTTCATGACGATGCAAATGTAACGAGATTTCGAACTGTTCTGTTGCACACGTTGGGACTCATTTTATTTTTCTACAAAAAACACTTGCCATGACGGGAATCGAACCCGGGCCGCCCTGCGTTACAAGGTAGATGCCTATCCGCTAGACCATTTGGGAAAACTTGATATGTACACCCTAGGATATCTAAGTGTCATTTCGATGAGGTCTGTAGCAGAGGCCATAGAGCACAGCAAACAAATAATCATGTGTTTAAATATCCTTGTCGTTTTGAAAAATTACCATTGTCACCTGCACAGGAATGCCATGCGGCCAACATTGAAGAAATGTGCTTCTCAAATCTGTCATTAACACTGTTTTCCACACGCTTTTTTCATTGCATTGCCATATAATCAATTGGTCATTGATGCGTCACGAATAACGACAATGCGTCGAAAAT
Source organism: Argentina silus (assembly GCF_951799395.1). Lineage (NCBI taxonomy): Eukaryota > Metazoa > Chordata > Actinopteri > Argentiniformes > Argentinidae > Argentina > Argentina silus. The sequence continues at coordinate 365,598 of NW_028152657.1, read as the reverse complement.
TAAAGAAATGTAAACATGAATTATGTTATTACTGTCTAAGCATCGCAAAGCTGTATGCGTAAAGGCGTCTGACGTCACAGTGGCTTGCCTGAAACAAAGGAATCAGAGAAACATGTGCTTACAGGGGCGTCGAAGCGCCTTCTCCCGCTGATGGAGCAAAGTTGCGACAGTGACAAAGACAAGCTCCGCGCTCATGGGCAATGTATATGGGGCAACTGTGCTGCGAGTATCTAAGCAGTCGTCGTGCATGGATAAAATGCAATGTTTCAAACAGATCTGATGAATTCACCTACTTTGAAAAAGTGTGCGTTAGGAAGTTCTTTTGACACAAAGCGAAAATCTACAGTCAAGCGTCAATCAGCAGACAGCCGTGTGTTCTTTAGTCATGAGCCTGTTGTCAAAACGGTAGAAAAAAATGGTCACAAACGAAATATTGTTTCTATACTTAAAATGAACAAAGAAAAAATGAGCTAGCCTGATATAAGTCATGTTCATGACGATGCAAATGTAACGAGATTTCGAACTGTTCTGTTGCACACGTGGGGACTCATTTTATTTTTCTACAAAAAACATTTGCCATGACGAGAATCGAACCCGGGCCGCCCTGCGTTACAAGGTAGATGCCTATCCGCTAGACCATTTGGGAAGACTTGATATGTACACCCTAAGATATCTAAGTGTCATTTCGATGAGGTCTGTAGCAGAGGCCATAGAGCACAGCAAACAAATAATCATGTGTTTAAATATCCTTGTCGTTTTGAAAAATTACCATTGTCACCTGCACAGGAATGCCATGCGGCCAACATTGAAGAAATGTGCTTCTCAAATCTGTCATTAACACTGTTTTCCACACGCTTTTTTCATTGCATTGCCATATAATCAATTGGTCATTGATGCGTCACGAATAACGACAATGCGTCGAAAATTAAAGAAATGTAAACATGAATTATGTTATTACTGTCTAAGCATCGCAAAGCTGTATGCGTAAAGGCGTCTGACGTCACAGTGGCTTGCCTGAAACAAAGGAATCAGAGAAACATGTGCTTACAGGGGCGTCGAACCGCCTTCTCCCGCTGATGGAGCAAAGTTGCTACAGTGACAAAGACAAGCTCCGCGCTCATGGGCAATTTATATGAGGCAACTGTGCTTCGAGTATCTAAGTAGTCGTCGTGCATGGATAAAATGCAATGTTTCAAACAGATCTGATGAATTCACCTACTTTGAAAAAGTGTGCGTTAGGAAGTTCTTTTGACACAAAGCGAAAATCTACAGTCAAGCGTCAATCAGCAGACAGCCGTGTGTTCTTTAGTCATGAGCCTGTTGTCAAAACGGCAGAAAAAAATGGTCACAAACGAAATATTGTTTCTACACTTAAAATGAACAAAGAAAAAATGAGCTAGCCTGATATAAGTCATGTTCATGACGATACAAATGTAACGAGATTTGGAACTGTTCTGTTGCACACGTTGGGACTCATTTTATTTTTCTACAAAAATCATTTGCCATGACGGGACTCGAACCCGGGCCGCCCTGCGAGACAAGGCAGATTCCTATCCGCTAGACCATTTGGGAAGACTTGATATATACACCCTAAGATATCTAAGTGTCATTTCGATGAGGTCTGTAGCAGAGGCCATAGAGCACAGCAAACAAATAATCATGTGTTTAAATATCCTTGTCGTTTTGAAAAATTACCATTGTCACCTGCACAGGAATGCCATGCGGCCAACATTGAAGAAATGTGCTTCTCAAATCTGTCATTAACACTGTTTTCCACACGCTTTTTTCATTGCATTGCCATATAATCAATTGGTCATTGATGCGTCACGAATAACGACAATGCGTCGAAAATTAAAGAAATGTAAACATGAATTATGTTATTACTGTCTAAGCATCGCAAAGCTGTATGCGTAAAGGCGTCTGACGTCACAGTGGCTTGCCTGAAACAAAGGAATCAGAGAAACATGTGCTTACAGGGGCGTCGAAGCGCCTTCTCCCGCTGATGGAGCAAAGTTGCGACAGTGACAAAGACAAGCTCCGCGCTCATGGGCAATGTATATGGGGCAACTGTGCTGCGAGTATCTAAGCAGTCGTCGTGCATGGATAAAATGCAATGTTTCAAACAGATCTGATGAATTCACCTACTTTGAAAAAGTGTGCGTTAGGAAGTTCTTTTGACACAAAGCGAAAATCTACAGTCAAGCGTCAATCAGCAGACAGCCGTGTGTTCTTTAGTCATGAGCCTGTTGTCAAAACGGTAGAAAAAAATGGTCACAAACGAAATATTGTTTCTATACTTAAAATGAACAAAGAAAAAATGAGCTAGCCTGATATAAGTCATGTTCATGACGATGCAAATGTAACGAGATTTCGAACTGTTCTGTTGCACACGTTGGGACTCATTTTATTTTTCTACAAAAAACATTTGCCATGACGGGAATCGAACCCGGGCCACCCTGCGTTACAAGGTAGATGCCTATCCGCTAGACCATTTGGGAAAACTTGATATGTACACCCTAAGATATCTAAGTGTCATTTCGATGAGGTCTGTAGCAGAGGCCATAGAGCACAGCAAACAAATAATCATGTGTTTAAATATCCTTGTCGTTTTGAAAAATTACCATTGTCACCTGCACAGGAATGCCATGCGGCCAACATTGAAGAAATGTGCTTCTCAAATCTGTCATTAACACTGTTTTCCACACGCTTTTTTCATTGCATTGCCATATAATCAATTGGTCATTGATGCGTCACGAATAACGACAATGCGTCGAAAATTAAAGAAATGTAAACATGAATTATGTTATTATTGTCTAAGCATCGCAAAGCTGTATGCGTAAAGGCGTCTGACGTCACAGTGGCTTGCCTGAAACAAAGGAATCAGAGAAACATGTGCTTACAGGGGCGTCGAAGCGCCTTCTCCCGCTGATGGAGCAAAGTTGCTACAGTGACAAAGACAAGCTCCGCGCTCATGGGCAATGTATATGGGGCAACTGTGCTGCGAGTATCTAAGCAGTCGTCGTGCATGGATAAAATGCAATGTTTCAAACAGATCTGATGAATTCACCTACTTTGAAAAAGTGTGCGTTAGGAAGTTCTTTTGACACAAAGCGAAAATCTACAGTCAAGCGTCAATCAGCAGACAGCCGTGTGTTCTTTAGTAATGAGCCTGTTGTCAAAACGGCAGAAAAAAATGTTCACAAACGAAATATTGTTTCTACACTTAAAATGAACAAAGAAAAAATGAGCTAGCCTGATATAAGTCATGTTCATGACGATGCAAATGTAACGAGATTTCGAACTGTTCTGTTGCACACGTTGGGACTCATTTTATTTTTCTACAAAAATCATTTGCCATGACGGGAATCGAACCCGGGCCGCCCTGCATGACAAGGCAGATTCCTATCCGCTAGACCATTTGGGAAGACTTGATATGTACACCCTAAGATATCTAAGTGTCATTTCGATGAGGTCTGTAGCAGAGGCCATAGAGCACAGCAAACAAATAATCATGTGTTTAAATATCCTTGTCGTTTTGAAAAATTACCATTGTCACCTGCACAGGAATGCCATGCGGCCAACATTGAAGAAATGTGCTTCTCAAATCTGTCATTAACACTGTTTTCCACACGCTTTTTTCATTGCATTGCCATATAATCAATTGGTCATTGATGCGTCACGAATAACGACAATGCGTCGAAAATTAAAGAAATGTAAACATGAATTATGTTATTACTGTCTAAGCATCGCAAAGCTGTATGCGTAAAGGCGTCTGACGTCACAGTGGCTTGCCTGAAACAAAGGAATCAGAGAAACATGTGCTTACAGGGGCTTCGAAGCGCCTTCTCCCGTTGATGGAGCAAAGTTGCTACAGTGACAAAGACAAGCTCCGCGCTCATGGGCAATGTATATGGGGCAACTGTGCTGCGAGTATCTAAGCAGTCGTCGTGCATGGATAAAATGCAATGTTTCAAACAGATCTGATGAATTCACCTACTTTGAAAAAGTGTGCGTTAGGAAGTTCTTTTGACACAAAGCGAAAATCTACAGTCAAGCGTCAATCAGCAGACAGCCGTGTGTTCTTTAGTAATGAGCCTGTTGTCAAAACGGCAGAAAAAAATGTTCACAAACGAAATATTGTTTCTACACTTAAAATGAACAAAGAAAAAATGAGCTAGCCTGATATAAGTCATGTTCATGACGATGCAAATGTAACGAGATTTCGAACTGTTCTGTAGCACACGTTGGGACTCATTTTATTTTTCTACAAAAATCATTTGCCATGACGGGAATCGAACCCGGGCCGCCCTGCGTGACAAGGCAGATTCCTATCCGCTAGACCATTTGGGAAGACTTGATATGTACACCCTAAGATATCTAAGTGTCATTTCGATGAGGTCTGTAGCAGAGGCCATAGAGCACAGCAAACAAATAATCATGTGTTTAAATATCCTTGTCGTTTTGAAAAATTACCATTGTCACCTGCACAGGAATGCCATGCGGCCAACATTGAAGAAATGTGCTTCTCAAATCTGTCATTAACACTGTTTTCCACACGCTTTTTTCATTGCATTGCCATATAATCAATTGGTCATTGATGCGTCACGAATAACGACAATGCGTCGAAAATTAAAGAAATGTAAACATGAATTATGTTATTACTGTCTAAGCATCGCAAAGCTGTATGCGTAAAGGCGTCTGACGTCACAGTGGCTTGCCTGAAACAAAGGAATCAGAGAAACATGTGCTTACAGGGGCGTCGAAGCGCCTTCTCCCGCTGATGGAGCAAAGTTGCTACAGTGACAAAGACAAGCTCCGCGCTCATGGGCAATGTATATGGGGCAACTGTGCTGCGAGTATCTAAGCAGTCGTCGTGCATGGATAAAATGCAATGTTTCAAACAGATCTGATGAATTCACCTACTTTGAAAAAGTGTGCGTTAGGAAGTTCTTTTGACACAAAGCGAAAATCTACAGTCAAGCGTCAATCAGCAGACAGCCGTGTGTTCTTTAGTCATGAGCCTGTTGTCAAAACGGCAGAAAAAAATGGTCACAAACGAAATATTGTTTCTACACTTAAAATGAACAAAGAAAAAATGAGCTAGCCTGATATAAGTCATGTTCATGACGATGCAAATGTAACGAGATTTCGAACTGTTCTGTTGCACACGTTGGGACTCATTTTATTTTTCTACAAAAATCATTTGCCATGACGGGAATCGAACCCGGGCCGCCCTGCGTGACAAGGCAGATTCCTATCCGCTAGACCATTTGGGAAGACTTGATATGTACACCCTAAGATATCTAAGTGTCATTTCGATGAGGTCTGTAGCAGAGGCCAAAGAGCACAGCAAACAAATAATCATGTGTTTAAATATCCTTGTCGTTTTGAAAAATTACCATTGTCACCTGCACAGGAATGCCATGTGGCCAACATTGAAGAAATGTGCTTCTCAAATCTGTCATTAACACTGTTTTCCACACGCTTTTTTCATTGCATTGCCATATAATCAATTGGTCATTGATGCGTCACGAATAACGACAATGCGTCGAAAATTAAAGAAATGTAAACATGAATTATGTTATTACTGTCTAAGCATCGCAAAGCTGTATGCGTAAAGGCGTCTGACGTCACAGTGGCTTGCCTGAAACAAAGGAATCTGAGAAACATGTGCTTACAGGGGCGTCGAAGCGCCTTCTCCCGCTGATGGAGCAAAGTTGCGACAGTGACAAAGACAAGCTCCGCGCTCATGGGCAATGTATATGGGGCAACTGTGCTGCGAGTATCTAAGCAGTCGTCGTGGATGGATAAAATGCAATGTTTCAAACAGATCTGATGAATTCACCTACTTTGAAAAAGTGTGCGTTAGGAAGTTCTTTTGACACAAAGCGAAAATCTACAGTCAAGCGTCAATCAGCAGACAGCCGTGTGTTCTTTAGTCATGAGCCTGTTGTCAAAACGGCAGAAAAAAATGGTCACAAACGAAATATTGTTTCTACACTTAAAATGAACAAAGAAAAAATGAGCTAGCCTGATATAAGTCATGTTCATGACGATGCAAATGTAACGAGATTTCGAACTGTTCTGTTGCACACGTTGGGACTCATTTTATTTTTCTACAAAAAACACTTGCCATGACGGGAATCGAACCCGGGCCGCCCTGCGTTACAAGGTAGATGCCTATCCGCTAGACCATTTGGGAAAACTTGATATGTACACCCAAAGATATCTAAGTGTCATTTCGATGAGGTCTGTAGCAGAGGCCATAGAGCACAGCAAACAAATAATCATGTGTTTAAATATCCTTGTCGTTTTGAAAAATTACCATTGTCACCTGCACAGGAATGCCATGCGGCCAACATTGAAGAAATGTGCTTCTCAAATCTGTCATTAACACTGTTTTCCACACGCTTTTTTCATTGCATTGCCATATAATCAATTGGTCATTGATGCGTCACGAATAACGACAATGCGTCGAAAATTAAAGAAATGTAAACATGAATTATGTTATTACTGTCTAAGCATCGCAAAGCTGTATGCGTAAAGGCGTCTGACGTCACAGTGGCTTGCCTGAAACAAAGGAATCAGAGAAACATGTGCTTACAGGGGCGTCGAAGCGCCTTCTCCCGCTGATGGAGCAAAGTTGCGACAGTGACAAAGACAAGCTCCGCGCTCATGGGCAATGTATATGGGACAACTGTGCTGCGAGTATCTAAGCAGTCGTCGTGCATGGATAAAATGCAATGTTTCAAACAGATCTGATGAATTCACCTACTTTGAAAAAGTGTGCGTTAGGGAGTTCTTTTGACACAAAGCGAAAATCTACAGTCAAGCGTCAATCAGCAGACAGCCGTGTGTTCTTTAGTCATGAGCCTGTTGTCAAAACGGCAGAAAAAAATGTTCACAAACGAAATATTGTTTCTACACTTAAAATGAACAAAGAAAAAATGAGCTAGCCTGATATAAGTCATGTTCATGACGATGCAAATGTAACGAGATTTCGAACTGTTCTGTTGCACACGTTGGGACTCATTTTATTTTTCTACAAAAAACATTTGCCATGACGGGAATCGAACCCAGGCCGCCATGGGTTACAAGGTAGATGCCTATCCGCTAGACCATTTGGGAAAACTTGATATGTATACCCTAAGATATCTAAGTGTCATTTCGATGAGGTCTGTAGCAGAGGCCATAGAGCACAGCAAACAAATAATCATGTGTTTAAATATCCTTGTCGTTTTGAAAAATTACCATTGTCACCTGCACAGTAATGCCATGCGGCCAACATTGAAAAATGTGCTTCTCAAATCTGTCATTAACACTGTTTTCCACACGCTTTTTTCATTGCATTGCCATATAATCAATTGGTCATTGATGCGTCACGAATAACGACAATGCGTCGAAAATTAAAGAAATGTAAACATGAATTATGTTATTACTGTCTAAGCATCGCAAAGCTGTATGCGTAAAGGCGTCTGACGTCACAGTGGCTTGCCTGAAACAAAGGAATTAGAGAAACATGTGCTTACAGGGGCGTCGAACCGCCTTCTCCCGCTGATGGAGCAAAGTTGCTACAGTGACAAAGACAAGCTCCGCGCTCATGGGTAATTTATATGAGGCAATTGTGCTGCGAGTATCTAAGTAGTCGTCGTGCATGGATAAAATGCAATGTTTCAAACAGATCTGATGAATTCACCTACTTTGAAAAAGTGTGCGTTAGGGAGTTCTTTTGACACAAAGCGAAAATCTACAGTCAAGCGTCAATCAGCAGACAGCCGTGTGTTCTTTAGTAATGAGCCTGTTGTCAAAACGGCAGAAAAAAATGTTCACAAACGAAATATTGTTTCTACACTTAAAATGAACAAAGAAAAAATTAGCTAGCCTGATATAAGTCATGTTCATGACGATGCAAATGTAACGAGATTTCGAACTGTTCTGTTGCACACGTTGGGACTCATTTTATTTTTCTACAAAAAACATTTGCCATGACGGGAATCGAACCCGGGCCGCCCTGCGTTACAAGATAGATGCCTATCCGCTAGACCATTTGGGAAGACTTGATATGTACACCCTAAGATATCTAAGTGTCATTTCGATGAGGTCTGTAGCAGAGGCCATAGAGCACAGCAAACAAATAATCATGTGTTTAAATATCCTTGTCGTTTTGAAAAATTACCATTGTCACCTGCACAGGAATGCCATGCAGCCAACATTGAAGAAATGTGCTTCTCAAATCTGTCATTAACACTGTTTTCCACACGCTTTTTTCATTGCATTGCCATATAATCAATTGGTCATTGATGCGTCACGAATAACGACAATGCGTCGAAAATTAAAGAAATGTAAACATGAATTATGTTATTACTGTCTAAGCATCGCAAAGCTGTATGCGTAAAGGCGTCTGACGTCACAGTGGCTTGCCTGAAACAAAGGAATTAGAGAAACATGTGCTTACAGGGGCGTCGAACCGCCTTCTCCCGCTGATGGAGCAAAGTTGCTACAGTGACAAAGACAAGCTCCGCGCTCATGGGCAATTTATATGGGGCAACTGTGCTGCGAGTATCTAAGCAGTCGTCGTGCATGGATAAAATGCAATGTTTCAAACAGATCTGATGAATTCACCTACTTTGAAAAAGTGTGCGTTAGGAAGTGCTTTTGACACAAAGCGAAAATCTACAGTCAAGCGTCAATCAGCAGACAGCCGTGTGTTCTTTAGTCATGAGCCTGCTGTCAAAACGGCAGAAAAAAATGTTCACAAACAAAATATTGTTTCTACACTTAAAATGAACAAAGAAAAAATGAGCTAGCCTGATATAAGTCATGTTCATGACGATGCAAATGTAACGAGATTTCGAACTGTTCTGTTGCACACGTTGGGACTCATTTTATTTTTCTACAAAAAACATTTGCCATGACGGGAATCGAACCCGGGCCGCCCTGCGTTACAAGGTAGATGCCTATCCGCTAGACCATTTGGGAAGACTTGATATGTACACCCTAAGATATCTAAGTGTCATTTCGATGAGGTCTGTAGCAGAGGCCATAGAACACAGCAAACAAATAATCATGTGTTTAAATATCCTTGTCGTTTTGAAAAATTACCATTGTCACCTGCACAGGAATGCCATGCGGCCAACATTGAAGAAATGTGCTTCTCAAATCTGTCATTAACACTGTTTTCCACACGCTTTTTTCATTGCATTGCCATATAATCAATTGGTCATTGATGCGTCACGAATAACGACAATGCGTCGAAAATTAAAGAAATGTAAACATGAATTATGTTATTACTGTCTAAGCATCGCAAAGCTGTATGCGTAAAGGCGTCTGACGTCACAGTGGCTTGCCTGAAACAAAGGAATTAGAGAAACATGTGCTTACAGGGGCGTCGAACCGCCTTCTCCCGCTGATGGAGCAAAGTTGCTACAGTGACAAAGACAAGCTCCGCGCTCATGGGTAATTTATATGAGGCAATTGTGCTGCGAGTATCTAAGTAGTCGTCGTGCATGGATAAAATGCAATGTTTCAAACAGATCTGATGAATTCACCTACTTTGAAAAAGTGTGCGTTAGGGAGTTCTTTTGACACAAAGCGAAAATCTACAGTCAAGCGTCAATCAGCAGACAGCCGTGTGTTCTTTAGTAATGAGCCTGTTGTCAAAACGGCAGAAAAAAATGTTCACAAACGAAATATTGTTTCTACACTTAAAATGAACAAAGAAAAAATTAGCTAGCCTGATATAAGTCATGTTCATGACGATGCAAATGTAACGAGATTTCGAACTGTTCTGTTGCACACGTTGGGACTCATTTTATTTTTCTACAAAAAACATTTGCCATGACGGGAATCGAACCCGGGCCGCCCTGCGTTACAAGATAGATGCCTATCCGCTAGACCATTTGGGAAGACTTGATATGTACACCCTAAGATATCTAAGTGTCATTTCGATGAGGTCTGTAGCAGAGGCCATAGAGCACAGCAAACAAATAATCATGTGTTTAAATATCCTTGTCGTTTTGAAAAATTACCATTGTCACCTGCACAGGAATGCCATGCAGCCAACATTGAAGAAATGTGCTTCTCAAATCTGTCATTAACACTGTTTTCCACACGCTTTTTTCATTGCATTGCCATATAATCAATTGGTCATTGATGCGTCACGAATAACGACAATGCGTCGAAAATTAAAGAAATGTAAACATGAATTATGTTATTACTGTCTAAGCATCGCAAAGCTGTATGCGTAAAGGCGTCTGACGTCACAGTGGCTTGCCTGAAACAAAGGAATTAGAGAAACATGTGCTTACAGGGGCGTCGAACCGCCTTCTCCCGCTGATGGAGCAAAGTTGCTACAGTGACAAAGACAAGCTCCGCGCTCATGGGCAATTTATATGGGGCAACTGTGCTGCGAGTATCTAAGCAGTCGTCGTGCATGGATAAAATGCAATGTTTCAAACAGATCTGATGAATTCACCTACTTTGAAAAAGTGTGCGTTAGGAAGTGCTTTTGACACAAAGCGAAAATCTACAGTCAAGCGTCAATCAGCAGACAGCCGTGTGTTCTTTAGTCATGAGCCTGCTGTCAAAACGGCAGAAAAAAATGTTCACAAACAAAATATTGTTTCTACACTTAAAATGAACAAAGAAAAAATGAGCTAGCCTGATATAAGTCATGTTCATGACGATGCAAATGTAACGAGATTTCGAACTGTTCTGTTGCACACGTTGGGACTCATTTTATTTTTCTACAAAAAACATTTGCCATGACGGGAATCGAACCCGGGCCGCCCTGCGTTACAAGGTAGATGCCTATCCGCTAGACCATTTGGGAAGACTTGATATGTACACCCTAAGATATCTAAGTGTCATTTCGATGAGGTCTGTAGCAGAGGCCATAGAACACAGCAAACAAATAATCATGTGTTTAAATATCCTTGTCGTTTTGAAAAATTACCATTGTCACCTGCACAGGAATGCCATGCGGCCAACATTGAAGAAATGTGCTTCTCAAATCTGTCATTAACACTGTTTTCCACACGCTTTTTTCATTGCATTGCCATATAATCAATTGGTCATTGATGCGTCACGAATAACGACAATGCGTCGAAAATTAAAGAAATGTAAACATGAATTATGTTATTACTGTCTAAGCATCGCAAAGCTGTATGCGTAAAGGCGTCTGACGTCACAGTGGCTTGCCTGAAACAAAGGAATTAGAGAAACATGTGCTTACAGGGGCGTCGAACCGCCTTCTCCCGCTGATGGAGCAAAGTTGCTACAGTGACAAAGACAAGCTCCGCGCTCATGGGTAATTTATATGAGGCAATTGTGCTGCGAGTATCTAAGTAGTCGTCGTGCATGGATAAAATGCAATGTTTCAAACAGATCTGATGAATTCACCTACTTTGAAAAAGTGTGCGTTAGGGAGTTCTTTTGACACAAAGCGAAAATCTACAGTCAAGCGTCAATCAGCAGACAGCCGTGTGTTCTTTAGTAATGAGCCTGTTGTCAAAACGGCAGAAAAAAATGTTCACAAACGAAATATTGTTTCTACACTTAAAATGAACAAAGAAAAAATTAGCTAGCCTGATATAAGTCATGTTCATGACGATGCAAATGTAACGAGATTTCGAACTGTTCTGTTGCACACGTTGGGACTCATTTTATTTTTCTACAAAAAACATTTGCCATGACGGGAATCGAACCCGGGCCGCCCTGCGTTACAAGATAGATGCCTATCCGCTAGACCATTTGGGAAGACTTGATATGTACACCCTAAGATATCTAAGTGTCATTTCGATGAGGTCTGTAGCAGAGGCCATAGAGCACAGCAAACAAATAATCATGTGTTTAAATATCCTTGTCGTTTTGAAAAATTACCATTGTCACCTGCACAGGAATGCCATGCAGCCAACATTGAAGAAATGTGCTTCTCAAATCTGTCATTAACACTGTTTTCCACACGCTTTTTTCATTGCATTGCCATATAATCAATTGGTCATTGATGCGTCACGAATAACGACAATGCGTCGAAAATTAAAGAAATGTAAACATGAATTATGTTATTACTGTCTAAGCATCGCAAAGCTGTATGCGTAAAGGCGTCTGACGTCACAGTGGCTTGCCTGAAACAAAGGAATTAGAGAAACATGTGCTTACAGGGGCGTCGAACCGCCTTCTCCCGCTGATGGAGCAAAGTTGCTACAGTGACAAAGACAAGCTCCGCGCTCATGGGCAATTTATATGGGGCAACTGTGCTGCGAGTATCTAAGCAGTCGTCGTGCATGGATAAAATGCAATGTTTCAAACAGATCTGATGAATTCACCTACTTTGAAAAAGTGTGCGTTAGGAAGTTCTTTTGACACAAAGCGAAAATCTACAGTCAAGCGTCAATCAGCAGACAGCCGTGTGTTCTTTAGTCATGAGCCTGCTGTCAAAACGGCAGAAAAAAATGTTCACAAACAAAATATTGTTTCTACACTTAAAATGAACAAAGAAAAAATGAGCTAGCCTGATATAAGTCATGTTCATGACGATGCAAATGTAACGAGATTTCGAACTGTTCTGTTGCACACGTTGGGACTCATTTTATTTTTCTACAAAAAACATTTGCCATGACGGGAATCGAACCCGGGCCGCCCTGCGTTACAAGGTAGATGCCTATCCGCTAGACCATTTGGGAAGACTTGATATGTACACCCTAAGATATCTAAGTGTCATTTCGATGAGGTCTGTAGCAGAGGCCATAGAACACAGCAAACAAATAATCATGTGTTTAAATATCCTTGTCGTTTTGAAAAATTACCATTGTCACCTGCACAGGAATGCCATGCGGCCAACATTGAAGAAATGTGCTTCTCAAATCTGTCATTAACACTGTTTTCCACACGCTTTTTTCATTGCATTGCCATATAATCAATTGGTCATTGATGCGTCACGAATAACGACAATGCGTCGAAAATTAAAGAAATGTAAACATGAATTATGTTATTACTGTCTAAGCATCGCAAAGCTGTATGCGTAAAGGCGTCTGACGTCACAGTGGCTTGCCTGAAACAAAGGAATTAGAGAAACATGTGCTTACAGGGGCGTCGAACCGCCTTCTCCCGCTGATGGAGCAAAGTTGCTACAGTGACAAAGACAAGCTCCGCGCTCATGGGCAATGTATATGGGGCAACTGTGCTGCGAGTATCTAAGCAGTCGTCGTGCATGGATAAAATGCAATGTTTCAAACAGATCTGATGAATTCACCTACTTTGAAAAAGTGTGCGTTAGGAAGTTCTTTTGACACAAAGCGAAAATCTACAGTCAAGCGTCAATCAGCAGACAGCCGTGTGTTCTTTAGTCATGAGCCTGTTGTCAAAACGGCAGAAAAAAATGTTCACAAACGAAATATTGTTTCTACACTTAAAATGAACAAAGAAAAAATGAGCTAGCCTGATATAAGTCATGTTCATGACGATGCAAATGTAACGAGATTTCGAACTGTTCTGTTGCACACGTTGGGACTCATTTTATTTTTCTACAAAAAACATTTGCCATGACGGGAATCGAACCCGGGCCGCCCTGCGTTACAAGGTAGATGCCTATCCGCTAGACCATTTGGTAAACTTGATATGTACACCCTAAGATATCTAAGTGTCATTTCGATGAGATCTGTAGCAGAGGCCATAGAGCACAGCAAACAAATAATCATGTGTTTAAATATCCTTGTCGTTTTGAAAAATTACCATTGTCACCTGCACAGGAATGCCATGCGGCCAACATTGAAGAAATGTGCTTCTCAAATCTGTCATTAACACTGTTTTCCACATGCTTTTTTCATTGCATTGCCATATAATCAATTGGTCATTGATGCGTCACGAATAACGACAATGCGTCGAAAATTAAAGAAATGTAAACATGAATTATGTTATTACTGTCTAAGCATCGCAAAGCTGTATGCGTAAAGGCGTCTGACGTCACAGTGGCTTGCCTGAAACAAAGGAATTAGAGAAACATGTGCTTACAGGGGCGTCGAACCGCCTTCTCCCGCTGATGGAGCAAAGTTGCTACAGTGACAAAGACAAGCTCCGCGCTCATGGGCAATTTATATGGGGCAACTGTGCTGCGAGTATCTAAGCAGTCGTCGTGCATGGATAAAATGCAATGTTTCAAACAGATCTGATGAATTCACCTACTTTGAAAAAGTGTGCGTTAGGAAGTTCTTTTGACACAAAGCGTAAAATCTACAGTCAAGCGTCAATCAGCAGACAGCCGTGTGTTCTTTAGTCATGAGCCTGTTGTCAAAACGGCAGAAAAAAATGTTCACAAACAAAATATTGTTTCTACACTTAAAATGAACAAAGAAAAAATGAGCTAGCCTGATATAAGTCATGTTCATGACGATGCAAATGTAACGAGATTTCGAACTGTTCTGTTGCACACGTTGGGACTCATTTTATTTTTCTACAAAAAACATTTGCCATGACGGGAATCGAACCCGGGCCGCCCTGCGTTACAAGGTAGATGCCTATCCGCTAGACCATTTGGGAAGACTTGATATGTACACCCTAAGATATCTAAGTGTCATTTCGATGAGGTCTGTAGCAGAGGCCATAGAACACAGCAAACAAATAATCATGTGTTTAAATATCCTTGTCGTTTTGAAAAATTACCATTGTCACCTGCACAGGAATGCCATGCGGCCAACATTGAAGAAATGTGCTTCTCAAATCTGTCATTAACACTGTTTTCCACACGCTTTTTTCATTGCATTGCCATATAATCAATTGGTCATTGATGCGTCACGAATAACGACAATGCGTCGAAAATTAAAGAAATGTAAACATGAATTATGTTATTACTGTCTAAGCATCGCAAAGCTGTATGCGTAAAGGCGTCTGACGTCACAGTGGCTTGCCTGAAACAAAGGAATTAGAGAAACATGTGCTTACAGGGGCGTCGAACCGCCTTCTCCCGCTGATGGAGCAAAGTTGCAACAGTGACAAAGACAAGCTCCGCGCTCATGGGCAATGTATATGGGGCAACTGTGCTGCGAGTATCTAAGCAGTCGTCGTGCATGGATAAAATGCAATGTTTCAAACAGATCTGATGAATTCACCTACTTTGAAAAAGTGTGCGTTAGGAAGTTCTTTTGACACAAAGCGAAAATCTACAGTCAAGCGTCAATCAGCAGACAGCCGTGTGTTCTTTAGTCATGAGCCTGTTGTCAAAACGGCAGAAAAAAATGGTCACAAACAAAATATTGTTTCTACACTTAAAATGAACAAAGAAAAAATTAGCTAGCCTGATATAAGTCATGTTCATGACGATGCAAATGTAACGAGATTTCGAACTGTTCTGTTGCACACGTTGGGACTCATTTTATTTTTCTACAAAAAACATTTGCCATGACGGGAATCGAACCCGGGCCGCCCTGCGTTACAAGGTAGATGCCTATCCGCTAGACCATTTGGTAAACTTGATATGTACACCCTAAGATATCTAAGTGTCATTTCGATGAGATCTGTAGCAGAGGCCATAGAGCACAGCAAACAAATAATCATGTGTTTAAATATCCTTGTCGTTTTGAAAAATTACCATTGTCACCTGCACAGGAATGCCATGCGGCCAACATTGAAGAAATGTGCTTCTCAAATCTGTCATTAACACTGTTTTCCACACGCTTTTTTCATTGCATTGCCATATAATCAATTGGTCATTGATGCGTCACGAATAACGACAATGCGTCGAAAATTAAAGAAATGTAAACATGAATTATGTTATTACTGTCTAAGCATCGCAAAGCTGTATGCGTAAAGGCGTCTGACGTCACAGTGGCTTGCCTGAAACAAAGGAATTAGAGAAACATGTGCTTACAGGGGCGTCGAACCGCCTTCTCCCGCTGATGGAGCAAAGTTGCTACAGTGACAAAGACAAGCTCCGCGCTCATGGGCAATGTATATGGGGCAACTGTGCTGCGAGTATCTAAGCAGTCGTCGTGCATGGATAAAATGCAATGTTTCAAACAGATCTGATGAATTCACCTACTTTGAAAAAGTGTGCGTTAGGAAGTTCTTTTGACACAAAGCGAAAATCTACAGTCAAGCGTCAATCAGCAGACAGCCGTGTGTTCTTTAGTCATGAGCCTGTTGTCAAAACGGCAGAAAAAAATGTTCACAAACGAAATATTGTTTCTACACTTAAAATGAACAAAGAAAAAATGAGCTAGCCTGATATAAGTCATGTTCATGACGATGCAAATGTAACGAGATTTCGAACTGTTCTGTTGCACACGTTGGGACTCATTTTATTTTTCTACAAAAAACATTTGCCATGACGGGAATCGAACCCGGGCCGCCCTGCGTTACAAGGTAGATGCCTATCCGCTAGACCATTTGGTAAACTTGATATGTACACCCTAAGATATCTAAGTGTCATTTCGATGAGATCTGTAGCAGAGGCCATAGAGCACAGCAAACAAATAATCATGTGTTTAAATATCCTTGTCGTTTTGAAAAATTACCATTGTCACCTGCACAGGAATGCCATGCGGCCAACATTGAAGAAATGTGCTTCTCAAATCTGTCATTAACACTGTTTTCCACATGCTTTTTTCATTGCATTGCCATATAATCAATTGGTCATTGATGCGTCACGAATAACGACAATGCGTCGAAAATTAAAGAAATGTAAACATGAATTATGTTATTACTGTCTAAGCATCGCAAAGCTGTATGCGTAAAGGCGTCTGACGTCACAGTGGCTTGCCTGAAACAAAGGAATTAGAGAAACATGTGCTTACAGGGGCGTCGAACCGCCTTCTCCCGCTGATGGAGCAAAGTTGCTACAGTGACAAAGACAAGCTCCGCGCTCATGGGCAATTTATATGGGGCAACTGTGCTGCGAGTATCTAAGCAGTCGTCGTGCATGGATAAAATGCAATGTTTCAAACAGATCTGATGAATTCACCTACTTTGAAAAAGTGTGCGTTAGGAAGTTCTTTTGACACAAAGCGTAAAATCTACAGTCAAGCGTCAATCAGCAGACAGCCGTGTGTTCTTTAGTCATGAGCCTGTTGTCAAAACGGCAGAAAAAAATGTTCACAAACAAAATATTGTTTCTACACTTAAAATGAACAAAGAAAAAATGAGCTAGCCTGATATAAGTCATGTTCATGACGATGCAAATGTAACGTGATTTCGAACTGTTCTGTTGCACACGTTGGGACTCATTTTATTTTTCTACAAAAAACATTTGCCATGACGGGAATCGAACCCGGGCCGCCCTGCGTTACAAGGTAGATGCCTATCCGCTAGACCATTTGGGAAGACTTGATATGTACACCCTAAGATATCTAAGTGTCATTTCGATGAGGTCTGTAGCAGAGGCCATAGAACACAGCAAACAAATAATCATGTGTTTAAATATCCTTGTCGTTTTGAAAAATTACCATTGTCACCTGCACAGGAATGCCATGCGGCCAACATTGAAGAAATGTGCTTCTCAAATCTGTCATTAACACTGTTTTCCACACGCTTTTTTCATTGCATTGCCATATAATCAATTGGTCATTGATGCGTCACGAATAACGACAATGCGTCGAAAATTAAAGAAATGTAAACATGAATTATGTTATTACTGTCTAAGCATCGCAAAGCTGTATGCGTAAAGGCGTCTGACGTCACAGTGGCTTGCCTGAAACAAAGGAATTAGAGAAACATGTGCTTACAGGGGCGTCGAACCGCCTTCTCCCGCTGATGGAGCAAAGTTGCTACAGTGACAAAGACAAGCTCCGCGCTCATGGGCAATGTATATGGGGCAACTGTGCTGCGAGTATCTAAGCAGTCGTCGTGCATGGATAAAATGCAATGTTTCAAACAGATCTGATGAATTCACCTACTTTGAAAAAGTGTGCGTTAGGAAGTTCTTTTGACACAAAGCGAAAATCTACAGTCAAGCGTCAATCAGCAGACAGCCGTGTGTTCTTTAGTCATGAGCCTGTTGTCAAAACGGCAGAAAAAAATGGTCACAAACAAAATATTGTTTCTACACTTAAAATGAACAAAGAAAAAATTAGCTAGCCTGATATAAGTCATGTTCATGACGATGCAAATGTAACGAGATTTCGAACTGTTCTGTTGCACACGTTGGGACTCATTTTATTTTTCTACAAAAAACATTTGCCATGACGGGAATCGAACCCGGGCCGCCCTGCGTTACAAGGTAGATGCCTATCCGCTAGACCATTTGGTAAACTTGATATGTACACCCTAAGATATCTAAGTGTCATTTCGATGAGATCTGTAGCAGAGGCCATAGAGCACAGCAAACAAATAATCATGTGTTTAAATATCCTTGTCGTTTTGAAAAATTACCATTGTCACCTGCACAGGAATGCCATGCGGCCAACATTGAAGAAATGTGCTTCTCAAATCTGTCATTAACACTGTTTTCCACACGCTTTTTTCATTGCATTGCCATATAATCAATTGGTCATTGATGCGTCACGAATAACGACAATGCGTCGAAAATTAGAGAAATGTAAACATGAATTATGTTATTACTGTCTAAGCATCGCAAAGCTGTATGCGTAAAGGCGTCTGAGGTCACAGTGGCTTGCCTGAAACAAAGGAATTAGAGAAACATGTGCTTACAGGGGCGTCGAACCGCCTTCTCCCGCTGATGGAGCAAAGTTGCTACAGTGACAAAGACAAGCTCCGCGCTCATGGGCAATTTATATGGGGCAACTGTGCTGCGAGTATCTAAGCAGTCGTCGTGCATGGATAAAATGCAATGTTTCAAACAGATCTGATGAATTCACCTACTTTGAAAAAGTGTGCGTTAGGAAGTTCTTTTGACACAAAGCGTAAAATCTACAGTCAAGCGTCAATCAGCAGACAGCCGTGTGTTCTTTAGTCATGAGCCTGTTGTCAAAACGGCAGAAAAAAATGTTCACAAACAAAATATTGTTTCTACACTTAAAATGAACAAAGAAAAAATTAGCTAGCCTGATATAAGTCATGTTCATGACGATGCAAATGTAACGAGATTTCGAACTGTTCTGTTGCACACGTTGGGACTCATTTTATTTTTCTACAAAAAACATTTGCCATGACGGGAATCGAACCCGAGCCGCCCTGCGTTACAAGGTAGATGCCTATCCGCTAGACCATTTGGTAAACTTGATATGTACACCCTAAGATATCTAAGTGTCATTTCGATGAGATCTGTAGCAGAGGCCATAGAGCACAGCAAACAAATAATCATGTGTTTAAATATCCTTGTCGTTTTGAAAAATTACCATTGTCACCTGCACAGGAATGCCATGCGGCCAACATTGAAGAAATGTGCTTCTCAAATCTGTCATTAACACTGTTTTCCACACGCTTTTTTCATTGCATTGCCATATAATCAATTGGTCATTGATGCGTCACGAATAACGACAATGCGTCGAAAATTAAAGAAATGTAAACATGAATTATGTTATTACTGTCTAAGCATCGCAAAGCTGTATGCGTAAAGGCGTCTGACGTCACAGTGGCTTGCCTGAAACAAAGGAATTAGAGAAACATGTGCTTACAGGGGCGTCGAACCGCCTTCTCCCGCTGATGGAGCAAAGTTGCTACAGTGACAAAGACAAGCTCCGCGCTCATGGGCAATTTATATGGGGCAACTGTGCTGCGAGTATCTAAGCAGTCGTCGTGCATGGATAAAATGCAATGTTTCAAACAGATCTGATGAATTCACCTACTTTGAAAAAGTGTGCGTTAGGAAGTTCTTTTGACACAAAGCGTAAAATCTACAGTCAAGCGTCAATCAGCAGACAGCCGTGTGTTCTTTAGTCATGAGCCTGTTGTCAAAACGGCAGAAAAAAATGTTCACAAACAAAATATTGTTTCTACACTTAAAATGAACAAAGAAAAAATGAGCTAGCCTGATATAAGTCATGTTCATGACGATGCAAATGTAACGAGATTTCGAACTGTTCTGTTGCACACGTTGGGACTCATTTTATTTTTCTACAAAAAACATTTGCCATGACGGGAATCGAACCCGGGCCGCCCTGCGTGACAAGGCAGATTCCTATCCGCTAGACCATTTGGGAAGACTTGATATGTACACCCTAAGATATCTAAGTGTCATTTCGATGAGGTCTGTAGCAGAGGCCATAGAGCACAGCAAACAAATAATCATGTGTTTAAATATCCTTGTCGTTTTGAAAAATTACCATTGTCACCTGCACAGGAATGCCATGCGGCCAACATTGAAGAAATGTGCTTCTCAAATCTGTCATTAACACTGTTTTCCACACGCTTTTTTCATTGCATTGCCATATAATCAATTGGTCATTGATGCGTCACGAATAACGACAATGCGTCGAAAATTAAAGAAATGTAAACATGAATTATGTTATTACTGTCTAAGCATCGCAAAGCTGTATGCGTAAAGGCGTCTGACGTCACAGTGGCTTGCCTGAAATAAAGGAATCAGAGAAACATGTGCTTACAGGGGCGTCGAAGCGCCTTCTCCCGCTGATGGAGCAAAGTTGCTACAGTGACAAAGACAAGCTCCGCGCTCATGGGCAATGTATATGGGGCAACTGTGCTGGGAGTATCTAAGCAGTCGTCTTGCATGGATAAAATGCAATGTTTCAAACAGATCTGATGAATTCACCTACTTTGAAAAAGTGTGCGTTAGGAAGTTCTTTTGACACAAAGCGAAAATCTACAGTCAAGCGTCAATCAGCAGACAGCCGTGTGTTCTTTAGTCATGAGCCTGTTGTCAAAACGGCAGAAAAAAATGTTCACAAACGAAATATTGTTTCTACACTTAAAATGAACAAAGAAAAAATGAGCTAGCCTGATATAAGTCATGTTCATGACGATGCAAATGTAACGAGATTTCGAACTGTTCTGTTGCACACGTTGGGACTCATTTTATTTTTCTACAAAAAACATTTGCCATGACGAGAATCGAACCCGGGCCGCCCTGCGTTACAAGGTAGATGCCTATCCACTAGACCATTTGGGAAGACTTGATATGTACACCCTAAGATATCTAAGTGTCATTTCGATGAGGTCTGTAGCAGAGGCCATAGAGCACAGCAAACAAATAATCATGTGTTTAAATATCCTTGTCGTTTTGAAAAATTACCATTGTCACCTGCACAGGAATGCCATGCGGCCAACATTGAAGAAATGTGCTTCTCAAATCTGTCATTAACACTGTTTTCCACACGCTTTTTTCATTGCATTGCCATATAATCAATTGGTCATTGATGCGTCACGAATAACGACAATGCGTCGAAAATTAAAGAAATGTAAACATGAATTATGTTATTACTGTCTAAGCATCGCAAAGCTGTATGCGTAAAGGCGTCTGACGTCACAGTGGCGTGCCTGAAACAAAGGAATTAGAGAAACATGTGCTTACAGGGGCGTCGAACCGCCTTCTCCCGCTGATGGAGCAAAGTTGCTACAGTGACAAAGACAAGCTCCGCGCTCATGGGCAATTTATATGAGGCAACTGTGCTGCGAGTATCTAAGCAGTCGTCGTGCATGGATAAAATGCAATGTTTCAAACAGATCTGATGAATTCACCTACTTTGAAAAAGTGTGCGTTAGGGAGTTCTTTTGACACAAAGCGAAAATCTACAGTCAAGCGTCAATCAGCAGACAGCCGTGTGTTCTTTAGTCATGAGCCTGTTGTCAAAACGGCAGAAAAAAATGTTCACAAACGAAATATTGTTTCTACACTTAAAATGAACAAAGAAAAAATGAGCTAGCCTGATATAAGTCATGTTCATGACGATGCAAATGTAACGAGATTTCGAACTGTTCTGTTGCACACGTTGGGACTCATTTTATTTTTCTACAAAAAACATTTGCCATGACGGGAATCGAACCCGGGCCGCCATGGGTTACAAGGTAGATGCCTATCCGCTAGACCATTTGGGAAAACTTGATATGTATACCCTAAGATATCTAAGTGTCATTTCGATGAGGTCTGTAGCAGAGGCCATAGAGCACAGCAAACAAATAATCATGTGTTTAAATATCCTTGTCGTTTTGAAAAATTACCATTGTCACCTGCACAGGAATGCCATGCGGCCAACATTGAAGAAATGTGCTTCTCAAATCTGTCATTAACACTGTTTTCCACACGCTTTTTTCATTGCATTGCCATATAATCAATTGGTCATTGATGCGTCACGAATAACGACAATGCGTCGAAAATTAAAGAAATGTAAACATGAATTATGTTATTACTGTCTAAGCATCGCAAAGCTGTATGCGTAAAGGCGTCTGACGTCATAGTGGCTTGCCTGAAACAAAGGAATCAGAGAAACATGTGCTTACAGGGGCGTCGAAGCGCCTTCTCCCGCTGATGGAGCAAAGTTGCTACAGTGACAAAGACAAGCTCCGCGCTCATGGGCAATTTATATGGGGCCACTGTGCTGCGAGTATCTAAGCAGTCGTCGTGCATGGATAAAATGCAATGTTTCAAACAGATCTGATGAATTCACCTACTTTGAAAAAGTGTGCGTTAGGAAGTTCTTTTGACACAAAGCGTAAAATCTACAGTCAAGCGTCAATCAGCAGACAGCCATGTGTTCTTTAGTCATGAGCCTGTTGTCAAAACGGCAGAAAAAAATGTTCACAAACAAAATATTGTTTCTACACTTAAAATGAACAAAGAAAAAATGAGCTAGCCTGATATAAGTCATGTTCATGACGATGCAAATGTAACGAGATTTCGAACTGTTCTGTTGCACACGTTGGGACTCATTTTATTTTTCTACAAAAAACATTTGCCATGACGGGAATCGAACCCGGGCCGCCCTGCGTTACAAGGTAGATGCCTATCCGCTAGACCATTTGGTAAACTTGATATGTACACCCTAAGATATCTAAGTGTCATTTCGATGAGATCTGTAGCAGAGGCCATAGAGCACAGCAAACAAATAATCATGTGTTTAAATATCCTTGTCGTTTTGAAAAATTACCATTGTCACCTGCACAGGAATGCCATGCGGCCAACATTGAAGAAATGTGCTTCTCAAATCTGTCATTAACACTGTTTTCCACACGCTTTTTTCATTGCATTGCCATATAATCAATTGGTCATTGATGCGTCACGAATAACGACAATGCGTCGAAAATTAAAGAAATGTAAACATGAATTATGTTATTACTGTCTAAGCATCGCAAAGCTGTATGCGTAAAGGCGTCTGACGTCACAGTGGCTTGCCTGAAACAAAGGAATTAGAGAAACATGTGCTTACAGGGGCGTCGAACCGCCTTCTCCCGCTGATGGAGCAAAGTTGCTACAGTGACAAAGACAAGCTCCGCGCTCATGGGCAATTTATATGGGGCAACTGTGCTGCGAGTATCTAAGCAGTCGTCGTGCATGGATAAAATGCAATGTTTCAAACAGATCTGATGAATTCACCTACTTTGAAAAAGTGTGCGTTAGGAAGTTCTTTTGACACAAAGCGTAAAATCTACAGTCAAGCGTCAATCAGCAGACAGCCGTGTGTTCTTTAGTCATGAGCCTGTTGTCAAAACGGCAGAAAAAAATGTTCACAAACAAAATATTGTTTCTACACTTAAAATGAACAAAGAAAAAATTAGCTAGCCTGATATAAGTCATGTTCATGACGATGCAAATGTAACGAGATTTCGAACTGTTCTGTTGCACACGTTGGGACTCATTTTATTTTTCTACAAAAAACATTTGCCATGACGGGAATCGAACCCGGGCCGCCCTGCTTTACAAGGTAGATGCCTATCCGCTAGACCATTTGGGAAGACTTGATATGTACACCCTAAGATATCTAAGTGTCATTTCGATGAGGTCTGTAGCAGAGGCCATAGAGCACAGCAAACAAATAATCATGTGTTTAAATATCCTTGTCGTTTTGAAAAATTACCATTGTCACCTGCACAGGAATGCCATGCGGCCAACATTGAAGAAATGTGCTTCTCAAATCTGTCATTAACACTGTTTTCCACACGCTTTTTTCATTGCATTGCCATATAATCAATTGGTCATTGATGCGTCACGAATAACGACAATGCGTCGAAAATTAAAGAAATGTAAACATGAATTATGTTATTACTGTCTAAGCATCGCAAAGCTGTATGCGTAAAGGCGTCTGACGTCACAGTGGCTTGCCTGAAACAAAGGAATTAGAGAAACATGTGCTTACAGGGGCGTCGATCCGCCTTCTCCCGCTGATGGAGCAAAGTTGCTACAGTGACAAAAACAAGCTCCGCGCTCATGGGCAATTTATATGAGGCAACTGTGCTGCGAGTATCTAAGTAGTCGTCGTGCATGGATAAAATGCAATGTTTCAAACAGATCTGATGAATTCACCTACTTTGAAAAAGTGTGCGTTAGGGAGTTCTTTTGACACAAAGCGAAAATCTACAGTCAAGCGTCAATCAGCAGACAGCCGTGTGTTCTTTAGTAATGAGCCTGTTGTCAAAACGGCAGAAAAAAATGTTCACAAACGAAATATTGTTTCTACACTTAAAATGAACAAAGAAAAAATGAGCTAGCCTGATATAAGTCATGTTCATGACGATGCAAATGTAACGAGATTTCGAACTGTTCTGTTGCACACGTTGGGACTCATTTTATTTTTCTACAAAAAACATTTGCCATGACGGGAATCGAACCCGGGCCGCCCTGCGTGACAAGGCAGATTCCTATCCGCTAGACCATTTGGGAAGACTTGATATGTACACCCTAAGATATCTAAGTGTCATTTCGATGAGGTCTGTAGCAGAGGCCATAGAGCACAGCAAACAAATAATCATGTGTTTAAATATCCTTGTCGTTTTGAAAAATTACCATTGTCACCTGCACAGGAATGCCATGCGGCCAACATTGAAGAAATGTGCTTCTCAAATCTGTCATTAACACTGTTTTCCACACGCTTTTTTCATTGCATTGCCATATAATCAATTGGTCATTGATGCGTCACGAATAACGACAATGCGTCGAAAATTAAAGAAATGTAAACATGAATTATGTTATTACTGTCTAAGCATCGCAAAGCTGTATGCGTAAAGGCGTCTTACGTCACAGTGGCTTGCCTGAAATAAAGGAATCAGAGAAACATGTGCTTACAGGGGCGTCGAACCGCCTTCTCCCGCTGATGGAGCAAAGTTGCTACAGTGACAAAGACAAGCTCCGCGCTCATGGGCAATTTATATGAGGCAACTGTGCTGCGAGTATCTAAGCAGTCGTCGTGCATGGATAAAATGCAATGTTTCAAACAGATCTGATGAATTCACCTACTTTGAAAAAGTGTGCGTTAGGGAGTTCTTTTGACACAAAGCGAAAATCTACAGTCAAGCGTCAATCAGCAGACAGCCGTGTGTTCTTTAGTCATGAGCCTGTTGTCAAAACGGCAGAAAAAAATGTTCACAAACGAAATATTGTTTCTACACTTAAAATGAACAAAGAAAAAATGAGCTAGCCTGATATAAGTCATGTTCATGACGATGCAAATGTAACGAGATTTCGAACTGTTCTGTTGCACACGTTGGGACTCATTTTATTTTTCTACAAAAAACATTTGCCATGACGGGAATCGAACCCGGGCCGCCCTGCGTTACAAGGTAGATGCCTATCCGCTAGACCATTTGGGAAGACTTGATATGTACACCCTAAGATATCTAAGTGTCATTTCGATGAGGTCTGTAGCAGAGGCCATAGAACACAGCAAACAAATAATCATGTGTTTAAATATCCTTGTCGTTTTGAAAAATTACCATTGTCACCTGCACAGGAATGCCATGCGGCCAACATTGAAGAAATGTGCTTCTCAAATCTGTCATTAACACTGTTTTCCACACGCTTTTTTCATTGCATTGCCATATAATCAATTGGTCATTGATGCGTCACGAATAACGACAATGCGTCGAAAATTAAAGAAATGTAAACATGAATTATGTTATTACTGTCTAAGCATCGCAAAGCTGTATGCGTAAAGGCGTCTGACGTCACAGTGGCGTGCCTGAAACAAAGGAATTAGAGAAACATGTGCTTACAGGGGCGTCGAACCGCCTTCTCCCGCTGATGGAGCAAAGTTGCTACAGTGACAAAGACAAGCTCCGCGCTCATGGGCAATTTATATGAGGCAACTGTGCTGCGAGTATCTAAGCAGTCGTCGTGCATGGATAAAATGCAATGTTTCAAACAGATCTGATGAATTCACCTACTTTGAAAAAGTGTGCGTTAGGGAGTTCTTTTGACACAAAGCGAAAATCTACAGTCAAGCGTCAATCAGCAGACAGCCGTGTGTTCTTTAGTCATGAGCCTGTTGTCAAAACGGCAGAAAAAAATGTTCACAAACGAAATATTGTTTCTACACTTAAAATGAACAAAGAAAAAATGAGCTAGCCTGATATAAGTCATGTTCATGACGATGCAAATGTAACGAGATTTCGAACTGTTCTGTTGCACACGTTGGGACTCATTTTATTTTTCTACAAAAAACATTTGCCATGACGAGAATCGAACCCGGGCCGCCCTGCGTTACAAGGTAGATGCCTATCCACTAGACCATTTGGGAAGACTTGATATGTACACCCTAAGATATCTAAGTGTCATTTCGATGAGGTCTGTAGCAGAGGCCATAGAGCACAGCAAACAAATAATCATGTGTTTAAATATCCTTGTCGTTTTGAAAAATTACCATTGTCACCTGCACAGGAATGCCATGCGGCCAACATTGAAGAAATGTGCTTCTCAAATCTGTCATTAACACTGTTTTCCACACGCTTTTTTCATTGCATTGCCATATAATCAATTGGTCATTGATGCGTCACGAATAACGACAATGCGTCGAAAATTAAAGAAATGTAAACATGAATTATGTTATTACTGTCTAAGCATCGCAAAGCTGTATGCGTAAAGGCGTCTGACGTCACAGTGGCGTGCCTGAAACAAAGGAATTAGAGAAACATGTGCTTACAGGGGCGTCGAACCGCCTTCTCCCGCTGATGGAGCAAAGTTGCTACAGTGACAAAGACAAGCTCCGCGCTCATGGGCAATTTATATGAGGCAACTGTGCTGCGAGTATCTAAGCAGTCGTCGTGCATGGATAAAATGCAATGTTTCAAACAGATCTGATGAATTCACCTACTTTGAAAAAGTGTGCGTTAGGGAGTTCTTTTGACACAAAGCGAAAATCTACAGTCAAGCGTCAATCAGCAGACAGCCGTGTGTTCTTTAGTCATGAGCCTGTTGTCAAAACGGCAGAAAAAAATGTTCACAAACGAAATATTGTTTCTACACTTAAAATGAACAAAGAAAAAATGAGCTAGCCTGATATAAGTCATGTTCATGACGATGCAAATGTAACGAGATTTCGAACTGTTCTGTTGCACACGTTGGGACTCATTTTATTTTTCTACAAAAATCATTTGCCATGACGGGAATCAAACCCAGGCCGCCCTGCGTGACAAGGCAGATTCCTATCCGCTAGACCATTTGGGAAGACTTGAAATGTACACCGTAAGATATCTAAGTGTCATTTCGATGAGGTCTGTAGCAGAGGCCATAGAGCACAGCAAACAAATAATCATGTGTTTAAATATCCTTGTCGTTTTGAAAAATTACCATTGTCACCTGCACAGGAATGCCATGCGGCCAACATTGAAGAAATGTGCTTCTCAAATCTGTCATTAACACTGTTTTCCACACGCTTTTTTCATTGCATTGCCATATAATCAATTGGTCATTGATGCGTCACGAATAACGACAATGCGTCGAAAATTAAAGAAATGTAAACATGAATTATGTTATTACTGTCTAAGCATCGCAAAGCTGTATGCGTAAAGGCATCTGACGTCACAGTGGCTTGCCTGAAACAAAGGAATTAGAGAAACATGTGCTTACAGGGGCGTCGAACCGCCTTCTCCCGCTGATGGAGCAAAGTTGCTACAGTGACAAAGACAAGCTCCGCGCTCATGGGCAATGTATATGGGGCAACTGTGCTGCGAGTATCTAAGCAGTCGTCGTGCATGGATAAAATGCAATGTTTCAAACAGATCTGATGAATTCACCTACTTTGAAAAAGTGTGCGTTAGGAAGTTCTTTTGACACAAAGCGAAAATCTACAGTCAAGCGTCAATCAGCAGACAGTCGTGTGTTCTTTAGTCATGAGCCTGTTGTCAAAACGGCAGAAAAAAATGTTCACAAACGAAATATTGTTTCTACACTTAAAATGAACAAAGAAAAAATGAGCTAGCCTGATATAAGTCATGTTCATGACGATGCAAATGTAACGAGATTTCGAACTGTTCTGTTGCACACGTTGGGACTCATTTTATTTTTCTACAAAAAACATTTGCCATGACGGGAATCGAACCCGGGCCGCCCTGCGTTACAAGGTAGATGCCTATCCGCTAGACCATTTGGGAAGACTTGATATGTACACCCTAAGATATCTAAGTGTCATTTCGATGAGGTCTGTAGCAGAGGCCATAGAGCACAGCAAACAAATAATCATGTGTTTAAATATCCTTGTCGTTTTGAAAAATTACCATTGTCACCTGCACAGGAATGCCATGCGGCCAACATTGAAGAAATGTGCTTCTCAAATCTGTCATTAACACTGTTTTCCACACGCTTTTTTCATTGCATTGCCATATAATCAATTGGTCATTGATGCGTCACGAATAACGACAATGCGTCGAAAATTAAAGAAATGTAAACATGAATTATGTTATTACTGTCTAAGCATCGCAAAGCTGTATGCGTAAAGGCGTCTGACGTCACAGTGGCTTGCCTGAAACAAAGGAATTAGAGAAACATGTGCTTACAGGGGCGTCGAACCGCCTTCTCCCGCTGATGGAGCAAAGTTGCTACAGTGACAAAGACAAGCTCCGCGCTCATGGGCAATGTATATGGTGCAACTGTGCTGCGAGTATCTAAGCAGTCGTCGTGCATGGATAAAATGCAATGTTTCAAACAGATCTGATGAATTCACCTACTTTGAAAAAGTGTGCGTTAGGAAGTTCTTTTGACACAAAGCGAAAATCTACAGTCAAGCGTCAATCAGCAGACAGCCTGTGTTCTTTAGTCATGAGCCTGTTGTCAAAACGGCAGAAAAAAATGTTCACAAACGAAATATTGTTTCTACACTTAAAATGAACAAAGAAAAAATGAGCTAGCCTGATATAAGTCATGTTCATGACGATGCAAATGTAACGAGATTTCGAACTGTTCTGTTGCACACGTTGGGACTCATTTTATTTTTCTACAAAAAACATTTGCCATGACGGGAATCGAACCCGGGCCGCCCTGCGTTACAAGGTAGATGCCTATCCCCTAGACCATTTGGGAAAACTTGATATGTACACCCTAAGATATCTAAGTGTCATTTCGATGAGGTCTGTAGCAGAGGCCATAGAGCACAGCAAACAAATAATCATGTGTTTAAATATCCTTGTCGTTTTGAAAAATTACCATTGTCACCTGCACAGGAATGCCATGCGGCCAACATTGAAGAAATGTGCTTCTCAAATCTGTCATTAACACTGTTTTCCACACGCTTTTTTCATTGCATTGCCATATAATCAATTGGTCATTGATGCGTCACGAATAACGACAATGCATCGAAAATTAAAGAAATGTAAACATGAATTATGTTATTACTGTCTAAGCATCGCAAAGCTGTATGCGTAAAGGCGTCTGACGTCACAGTGGCTTGCCTGAAACAAAGGAATTAGAGAAACATGTGCTTACAGGGGCGTCGAACCGCCTTCTCCCGCTGATGGAGCAAAGTTGCTACAGTGACAAAGACAAGCTCCGCGCTCATGGGCAATTTATATGGGGCAACTGTGCTGCGAGTATCTAAGCAGTCGTCGTGCATGGATAAAATGCAATGTTTCAAACAGATCTGATGAATTCACCTACTTTGAAAAAGTGTGCGTTAGGAAGTTCTTTTGACACAAAGCGAAAATCTACAGTCAAGCGTCAATCAGCAGACAGCCGTGTGTTCTTTAGTCATGAGCCTGTTGTCAAAACGGCAGAAAAAAATGTTCACAAACGAAATATTGTTTCTACACTTAAAATGAACAAAGAAAAAATTAGCTAGCCTGATATAAGTCATGTTCATGACGATGCAAATGTAACGAGATTTCGAACTGTTCTGTTGCACACGTTGGGACTCATTTTATTTTTCTACAAAAAACATTTGCCATGACGGGAATCGAACCCGGGCCGCCCTGCGTTACAAGGTAGATGCCTATCCGCTAGACCATTTGGGAAGACTTGATATGTACACCCTAAGATATCTAAGTGTCATTTCGATGAGGTCTGTAGCAGAGGCCATAGAGCACAGCAAACAAATAATCATGTGTTTAAATATCCTTGTCGTTTTGAAAAATTACCATTGTCACCTGCACAGGAATGCCATGCGGCCAACATTGAAGAAATGTGCTTCTCAAATCTGTCATTAACACTGTTTTCCACACGCTTTTTTCATTGCATTGCCATATAATCAATTGGTCATTGATGCGTCACGAATAACGACAATGCGTCGAAAATTAAAGAAATGTAAACATGAATTATGTTATTACTGTCTAAGCATCGCAAAGCTGTATGCGTAAAGGCGTCTGACGTCACAGTGGCGTGCCTGAAACAAAGGAATTAGAGAAACATGTGCTTACAGGGGCGTCGAACCGCCTTCTCCCGCTGATGGAGCAAAGTTGCTACAGTGACAAAGACAAGCTCCGCGCTCATGGGCAATTTATATGAGGCAACTGTGCTGCGAGTATCTAAGCAGTCGTCGTGCATGGATAAAATGCAATGTTTCAAACAGATCTGATGAATTCACCTACTTTGAAAAAGTGTGCGTTAGGGAGTTCTTTTGACACAAAGCGAAAATCTACAGTCAAGCGTCAATCAGCAGACAGCCGTGTGTTCTTTAGTCATGAGCCTGTTGTCAAAACGGCAGAAAAAAATGTTCACAAACGAAATATTGTTTCTACACTTAAAATGAACAAAGAAAAAATGAGCTAGCCTGATATAAGTCATGTTCATGACGATGCAAATGTAACGAGATTTCGAACTGTTCTGTTGCACACGTTGGGACTCATTTTATTTTTCTACAAAAATCATTTGCCATGACGGGAATCAAACCCAGGCCGCCCTGCGTGACAAGGCAGATTCCTATCCGCTAGACCATTTGGGAAGACTTGAAATGTACACCGTAAGATATCTAAGTGTCATTTCGATGAGGTCTGTAGCAGAGGCCATAGAACACAGCAAACAAATAATCATGTGTTTAAATATCCTTGTCGTTTTGAAAAATTACCATTGTCACCTGCACAGGAATGCCATGCGGCCAACATTGAAGAAATGTGCTTCTCAAATCTGTCATTAACACTGTTTTCCACACGCTTTTTTCATTGCATTGCCATATAATCAATTGGTCATTGATGCGTCACGAATAACGACAATGCGTCGAAAATTAAAGAAATGTAAACATGAATTATGTTATTACTGTCTAAGCATCGCAAAGCTGTATGCGTAAAGGCATCTGACGTCACAGTGGCTTGCCTGAAACAAAGGAATTAGAGAAACATGTGCTTACAGGGGCGTCGAACCGCCTTCTCCCGCTGATGGAGCAAAGTTGCTACAGTGACAAAGACAAGCTCCGCGCTCATGGGCAATGTATATGGGGCAACTGTGCTGCGAGTATCTAAGCAGTCGTCGTGCATGGATAAAATGCAATGTTTCAAACAGATCTGATGAATTCACCTACTTTGAAAAAGTGTGCGTTAGGAAGTTCTTTTGACACAAAGCGAAAATCTACAGTCAAGCGTCAATCAGCAGACAGTCGTGTGTTCTTTAGTCATGAGCCTGTTGTCAAAACGGCAGAAAAAAATGTTCACAAACGAAATATTGTTTCTACACTTAAAATGAACAAAGAAAAAATGAGCTAGCCTGATATAAGTCATGTTCATGACGATGCAAATGTAACGAGATTTCGAACTGTTCTGTTGCACACGTTGGGACTCATTTTATTTTTCTACAAAAAACATTTGCCATGACGGGAATCGAACCCGGGCCGCCCTGCGTTACAAGGTAGATGCCTATCCGCTAGACCATTTGGGAAGACTTGATATGTACACCCTAAGATATCTAAGTGTCATTTCGATGAGGTCTGTAGCAGAGGCCATAGAGCACAGCAAACAAATAATCATGTGTTTAAATATCCTTGTCGTTTTGAAAAATTACCATTGTCACCTGCACAGGAATGCCATGCGGCCAACATTGAAGAAATGTGCTTCTCAAATCTGTCATTAACACTGTTTTCCACACGCTTTTTTCATTGCATTGCCATATAATCAATTGGTCATTGATGCGTCACGAATAACGACAATGCGTCGAAAATTAAAGAAATGTAAACATGAATTATGTTATTACTGTCTAAGCATCGCAAAGCTGTATGCGTAAAGGCGTCTGACGTCACAGTGGCTTGCCTGAAACAAAGGAATTAGAGAAACATGTGCTTACAGGGGCGTCGAACCGCCTTCTCCCGCTGATGGAGCAAAGTTGCTACAGTGACAAAGACAAGCTCCGCGCTCATGGGCAATGTATATGGTGCAACTGTGCTGCGAGTATCTAAGCAGTCGTCGTGCATGGATAAAATGCAATGTTTCAAACAGATCTGATGAATTCACCTACTTTGAAAAAGTGTGCGTTAGGAAGTTCTTTTGACACAAAGCGAAAATCTACAGTCAAGCGTCAATCAGCAGACAGCCTGTGTTCTTTAGTCATGAGCCTGTTGTCAAAACGGCAGAAAAAAATGTTCACAAACGAAATATTGTTTCTACACTTAAAATGAACAAAGAAAAAATGAGCTAGCCTGATATAAGTCATGTTCATGACGATGCAAATGTAACGAGATTTCGAACTGTTCTGTTGCACACGTTGGGACTCATTTTATTTTTCTACAAAAAACATTTGCCATGACGGGAATCGAACCCGGGCCGCCCTGCGTTACAAGGTAGATGCCTATCCCCTAGACCATTTGGGAAAACTTGATATGTACACCCTAAGATATCTAAGTGTCATTTCGATGAGGTCTGTAGCAGAGGCCATAGAGCACAGCAAACAAATAATCATGTGTTTAAATATCCTTGTCGTTTTGAAAAATTACCATTGTCACCTGCACAGGAATGCCATGCGGCCAACATTGAAGAAATGTGCTTCTCAAATCTGTCATTAACACTGTTTTCCACACGCTTTTTTCATTGCATTGCCATATAATCAATTGGTCATTGATGCGTCACGAATAACGACAATGCATCGAAAATTAAAGAAATGTAAACATGAATTATGTTATTACTGTCTAAGCATCGCAAAGCTGTATGCGTAAAGGCGTCTGACGTCACAGTGGCTTGCCTGAAACAAAGGAATTAGAGAAACATGTGCTTACAGGGGCGTCGAACCGCCTTCTCCCGCTGATGGAGCAAAGTTGCTACAGTGACAAAGACAAGCTCCGCGCTCATGGGCAATTTATATGGGGCAACTGTGCTGCGAGTATCTAAGCAGTCGTCGTGCATGGATAAAATGCAATGTTTCAAACAGATCTGATGAATTCACCTACTTTGAAAAAGTGTGCGTTAGGAAGTTCTTTTGACACAAAGCGAAAATCTACAGTCAAGCGTCAATCAGCAGACAGCCGTGTGTTCTTTAGTCATGAGCCTGTTGTCAAAACGGCAGAAAAAAATGTTCACAAACAAAATATTGTTTCTACACTTAAAATGAACAAAGAAAAAATGAGCTAGCCTGATATAAGTCATGTTCATGACGATGCAAATGTAACGAGATTTCGAACTGTTCTGTTGCACACGTTGGGACTCATTTTATTTTTCTACAAAAAACATTTGCCATGACGGGAATCGAACCCGGGCCGCCCTGCGTTACAAGGTAGATGCCTATCCGCTAGACCATTTGGGAAGACTTGATATGTACACCCTAAGATATCTAAGTGTCATTTCGATGAGGTCTGTAGCAGAGGCCATAGAGCACAGCAAACAAATAATCATGTGTTTAAATATCCTTGTCGTTTTGAAAAATTACCATTGTCACCTGCACAGGAATGCCATGCGGCCAACATTGAAGAAATGTGCTTCTCAAATCTGTCATTAACACTGTTTTCCACACGCTTTTTTCATTGCATTGCCATATAATCAATTGGTCATTGATGCGTCACGAATAACGACAATGCATCGAAAATTAAAGAAATGTAAACATGAATTATGTTATTACTGTCTAAGCATCGCAAAGCTGTATGCGTAAAGGCGTCTGACGTCACAGTGGCTTGCCTGAAACAAAGGAATTAGAGAAACATGTGCTTACAGGGGCGTCGAACCGCCTTCTCCCGCTGATGGAGCAAAGTTGCTACAGTGACAAAGACAAGCTCCGCGCTCATGGGCAATTTATATGGGGCAACTGTGCTGCGAGTATCTAAGCAGTCGTCGTGCATGGATAAAATGCAATGTTTCAAACAGATCTGATGAATTCACCTACTTTGAAAAAGTGTGCGTTAGGAAGTTCTTTTGACACAAAGCGAAAATCTACAGTCAAGCGTCAATCAGCAGACAGCCGTGTGTTCTTTAGTCATGAGCCTGTTGTCAAAACGGCAGAAAAAAATGTTCACAAACAAAATATTGTTTCTACACTTAAAATGAACAAAGAAAAAATGAGCTAGCCTGATATAAGTCATGTTCATGACGATGCAAATGTAACGAGATTTCGAACTGTTCTGTTGCACACGTTGGGACTCATTTTATTTTTCTACAAAAAACATTTGCCATGACGGGAATCGAACCCGGGCCGCCCTGCGTTACAAGGTAGATGCCTATCCGCTAGACCATTTGGGAAGACTTGATATGTACACCCTAAGATATCTAAGTGTCATTTCGATGAGGTCTGTAGCAGAGGCCATAGAGCACAGCAAACAAATAATCATGTGTTTAAATATCCTTGTCGTTTTGAAAAATTACCATTGTCACCTGCACAGGAATGCCATGCGGCCAACATTGAAGAAATGTGCTTCTCAAATCTGTCATTAACACTGTTTTCCACACGCTTTTTTCATTGCATTGCCATATAATCAATTGGTCATTGATGCGTCACGAATAACGACAATGCGTCGAAAATTAAAGAAATGTAAACATGAATTATGTTATTACTGTCTAAGCATCGCAAAGCTGTATGCGTAAAGGCGTCTGACGTCACAGTGGCTTGCCTGAAACAAAGGAATTAGAGAAACATGTGCTTACAGGGGCGTCGAACCGCCTTCTCCCGCT
Organism: Argentina silus; assembly: GCF_951799395.1. Taxonomy (NCBI): domain Eukaryota; kingdom Metazoa; phylum Chordata; class Actinopteri; order Argentiniformes; family Argentinidae; genus Argentina; species Argentina silus. Next base: position 330,264 of record NW_028152657.1, on the reverse strand, counting down.
GATGGAGCAAAGTTGCTACAGTGACAAAGACAAGCTCCGCGCTCATGGGCAATGTATATGGGGCAACTGTGCTGCGAGTATCTAAGCAGTCGTCGTGCATGGATAAAATGCAATGTTTCAAACAGATCTGATGAATTCACCTACTTTGAAAAAGTGTGCGTTAGGAAGTTCTTTTGACACAAAGCGAAAATCTACAGTCAAGCGTCAATCAGCAGACAGCCTGTGTTCTTTAGTCATGAGCCTGTTGTCAAAACGGCAGAAAAAAATGGTCACAAACGAAATATTGTTTCTACACTTAAAATGAACAAAGAAAAAATGAGCTAGCCTGATATAAGTCATGTTCATGACGATGCAAATGTAACGAGATTTCGAACTGTTCTGTTGCACACGTTGGGACTCATTTTATTTTTCTACAAAAAACATTTGCCATGACGGGAATCGAACCCGGGCCGCCCTGCGTTACAAGGTAGATGCCTATCCCCTAGACCATTTGGGAAAACTTGATATGTACACCCTAAGATATCTAAGTGTCATTTCGATGAGGTCTGTAGCAGAGGCCATAGAGCACAGCAAACAAATAATCATGTGTTTAAATATCCTTGTCGTTTTGAAAAATTACCATTGTCACCTGCACAGGAATGCCATGCGGCCAACATTGAAGAAATGTGCTTCTCAAATCTGTCATTAACACTGTTTTCCACACGCTTTTTTCATTGCATTGCCATATAATCAATTGGTCATTGATGCGTCACGAATAACGACAATGCGTCGAAAATTAAAGAAATGTAAACATGAAATATGTTATTACTGTCTAAGCATCGCAAAGCTGTATGCGTAAAGGCGTCTGACGTCACAGTGGCTTGCCTGAAACAAAGGAATTAGAGAAACATGTGATTACAGGGGCGTCGAACCGCCTTCTCCCGCTGATGGAGCAAAGTTGCTACTGTGACAAAGACAAGCTCCGCGCTCATGGGCAATTTATATGGGGCAACTGTGCTGCGAGTATCTAAGCAGTCGTCGTGCATGGATAAAATGCAATGTTTCAAACAGATCTGATGAATTCACCTACTTTGAAAAAGTGTGCGTTAGGAAGTTCTTTTGACACAAAGCGAAAATCTACAGTCAAGCGTCAATCAGCAGACAGCCGTGTGTTCTTTAGTCATGAGCCTGTTGTCAAAACGGCAGAAAAAAATGTTCACAAACAAAATATTGTTTCTACACTTAAAATGAACAAAGAAAAAATGAGCTAGCCTGATATAAGTCATGTTCATGACGATGCAAATGTAACGAGATTTCGAACTGTTCTGTTGCACACGTTGGGACTCATTTTATTTTTCTACAAAAAACATTTGCCATGACGGGAATCGAACCCGGGCCGCCCTGCGTTACAAGGTAGATGCCTATCCGCTAGACCATTTGGGAAAACTTGATATGTACACCCTAAGATATCTAACTGTCATTTCGATGAGGTCTGTAGCAGAGGCCATAGAACACAGCAAACAAATAATCATGTGTTTAAATATCCTTGTCGTTTTGAAAAATTACCATTGTCACCTGCACAGGAATGCCATGCGGCCAACATTGAAGAAATGTGCTTCTCAAATCTGTCATTAACACTGTTTTCCACACGCTTTTTTCATTGCATTGCCATATAATCAATTGGTCATTGATGCGTCACGAATAACGACAATGCGTCGAAAATTAAAGAAATGTAAACATGAATTATGTTATTACTGTCTAAGCATCGCAAAGCTGTATGCGTAAAGGCGTCTGACGTCACAGTGGCTTGCCTGAAACAAAGGAATTAGAGAAACATGTGCTTACAGGGGCGTCGCCTTCTCCCGCTGATGGAGCAAAGTTGCTACAGTGACAAAGACAAGCTCCGCGCTCATGGGCAATGTATATGGGGCAACTGTGCTGCGAGTATCTAAGCAGTCGTCGTGCATGGATAAAATGCAATGTTTCAAACAGATCTGATGAATTCACCTACTTTGAAAAAGTGTGCGTTAGGAAGTTCTTTTGACAAAGCGAAAATCTACAGTCAAGCGTCAATCAGCAGACAGCCGTGTGTTCTTTAGTCATGAGCCTGTTGTCAAAACGGCAGAAAAAAATGGTCACAAACGAAATATTGTTTCTACACTTAAAATGAACAAAGAAAAAATGAGCTAGCCTGATATAAGTCATGTTCATGACGATGCAAATGTGACGAGATTTCGAACTGTTCTGTTGCACACGTTGGGACTCATTTTATTTTTCTACAAAAAACATTTGCCATGACGGGAATCGAACCCGGGCCGCCCTGCGTTACAAGGTAGATGCCTATCCGCTAGACCATTTGGGAAAACTTGATATGTACACCCTAAGATATCTAAGTGTAATTTCGATGACATCTGTAGCAGAGGCCATAGAGCACAGCAAACAAATAATCATGTGTTTAAATATCCTTGTCGTTTTGAAAAATTACCATTGTCACCTGCACAGGAATGCCATGCGGCCAACATTGAAGAAATGTGCTTCTCAAATCTGTCATTAACACTGTTTTCCACACGCTTTTTTCATTGCATTGCCATATAATCAATTGGTCATTGATGCGTCACGAATAACGACAATGCGTCGAAAATTAAAGAAATGTAAACATGAATTATGTTATTACTGTCTAAGCATCGCAAAGCTGTATGCGTAAAGGCGTCTGACGTCACAGTGGCTTGCCTGAAACAAAGGAATTAGAGAAACATGTGCTTACAGGGGCGTCGAACCGCCTTCTCCCGCTGATGGAGCAAAGTTGCTACTGTGACAAAGACAAGCTCCGCGCTCATGGGCAATTTATATGGGGCAACTGTGCTGCGAGTATCTAAGCAGTCGTCGTGCATGGATAAAATGCAATGTTTCAAACAGATCTGATGAATTCACCTACTTTGAAAAAGTGTGCGTTAGGAAGTTCTTTTGACACAAAGCGAAAATCTACAGTCAAGCGTCAATCAGCAGACAGCCGTGTGTTCTTTAGTCATGAGCCTGTTGTCAAAACGGCAGAAAAAAATGTTCACAAACGAAATATTGTTTCTACACTTAAAATGAACAAAGAAAAAATGAGCTAGCCTGATATAAGTCATGTTCATGACGATGCAAATGTAACGAGATTTCGAACTGTTCTGTTGCACACGTTGGGACTCATTTTATTTTTCTACAAAAAACATTTGCCATGACGGGAATCGAACCCGGGCCGCTCTGCGTTACAAGGTAGATGCCTATCCGCTAGACCATTTGGGAAAACTTGATATGTACACCCTAAGATATCTAAGTGTCATTTCGATGAGGTCTGTAGCAGAGGCCATAGAGCACAGCAAACAAATAATCATGTGTTTAAATATCCTTGTCGTTTTGAAAAATTACCATTGTCACCTGCACAGGAATGCCATGCGGCCAACATTGAAGAAATGTGCTTCTCAAATCTGTCATTAACACTGTTTTCCACACGCTTTTTTCATTGCATTGCCATATAATCAATTGGTCATTGATGCGTCACGAATAACGACAATGCGTCGAAAATTAAAGAAATGTAAACATGAATTATGTTATTACTGTCTAAGCATCGCAAAGCTGTATGCGTAAAGGCGTCTGACGTCACAGTGGCTTGCCTGAAACAAAGGAATTAGAGAAACATGTGCTTACAGGGGCGTCGAACCGCCTTCTCCCGCTGATGGAGCAAAGTTGCTACAGTGACAAAGACAAGCTCCGCGCTCATGGGCAATTTATATGGGGCAACTGTGCTGCGAGTATCTAAGCAGTCGTCGTGCATGGATAAAATGCAATGTTTCAAACAGATCTGATGAATTCACCTACTTTGAAAAAGTGTGCGTTAGGAAGTTCTTTTGACACAAAGCGAAAATCTACAGTCAAGCGTCAATCAGCAGACAGCCGTGTGTTCTTTAGTCATGAGCCTGTTGTCAAAACGGCAGAAAAAAATGTTCACAAACAAAATATTGTTTCTACACTTAAAATGAACAAAGAAAAAATGAGCTAGCCTGATATAAGTCATGTTCATGACGATGCAAATGTAACGAGATTTCGAACTGTTCTGTTGCACACGTTGGGACTCATTTTATTTTTCTACAAAAAACATTTGCCATGACGGGAATCGAACCCGGGCCGCCCTGCGTTACAAGGTAGATGCCTATCCGCTAGACCATTTGGGAAAACTTGATATGTACACCCTAAGATATCTAAGTGTCATTTCGATGAGGTCTGTAGCAGAGGCCATAGAACACAGCAAACAAATAATCATGTGTTTAAATATCCTTGTCGTTTTGAAAAATTACCATTGTCACCTGCACAGGAATGCCATGCGGCCAACATTGAAGAAATGTGCTTCTCAAATCTGTCATTAACACTGTTTTCCACACTCTTTTTTCATTGCATTGCCATATAATCAATTGGTCATTGATGCGTCACGAATAACGACAATGCGTCGAAAATTAAAGAAATGTAAACATGAATTATGTTATTACTGTCTAAGCATCGCAAAGCTGTATGCGTAAAGGCGTCTGACGTCACAGTGGCTTGCCTGAAACAAAGGAATTAGAGAAACATGTGCTTACAGGGGCGTCGAACCGCCTTCTCCCGCTGATGGAGCAAAGTTGCTACAGTGACAAAGACAAGCTCCGCGCTCATGGGCAATTTATATGGGGCAACTGTGCTGCGAGTATCTAAGCAGTCGTCGTGCATGGATAAAATGCAATGTTTCAAACAGATCTGATGAATTCACCTACTTTGAAAAAGTGTGCGTTAGGAAGTTCTTTTGACACAAAGCGAAAATCTACAGTCAAGCGTCAATCAGCAGACAGCCGTGTGTTCTTTAGTCATGAGCCTGTTGTCAAAACGGCAGAAAAAAATGGTCACAAACGAAATATTGTTTCTACACTTAAAATGAACAAAGAAAAAATGAGCTAGCCTGATATAAGTCATGTTCATGACGATGCAAATGTAACGAGATTTCGAACTGTTCTGTTGCACACGTTGGGACTCATTTTATTTTTCTACAAAAAACATTTGCCATGACGGGAATCGAACCCGGGCCGCCTGCGTTACAAGGTAGATGCCTATCCGCTAGACCATTTGGGAAAACTTGATATGTACACCCTAAGATATCTAAGTGTCATTTCGATGAGATCTGTAGCAGAGGCCATAGAGCACAGCAAACAAATAATCATGTGTTTAAATATCCTTGTCGTTTTGAAAAATTACCATTGTCACCTGCACAGGAATGCAATGCGGCCAACATTGAAGAAATGTGCTTCTCAAATCTGTCATAAACACTGTTTTCCACACGCTTTTTTCATTGCATTGCCATATAATCAATTGGTCATTGATGCGTCACGAATAACGACAATGCGTCGAAAATTAAAGAAATGTAAACATGAATTATGTTATTACTGTCTAAGCATCGCAAAGCTGTATGCGTAAAGGCGTCTGACGTCACAGTGGCTTGCCTGAAACAAAGGAATTAGAGAAACATGTGCTTACAGGGGCGTCGAACCGCCTTCTCCCGCTGATGGAGCTAAGTTGCTACAGTGAGAAAGACAAGCTCCGCGCTCATGGGCAATTTATATGGGGCAACTGTGCTGCGAGTATCTAAGCAGTCGTCGTGCATGGATAAAATGCAATGTTTCAAACAGATCTGATGAATTCACCTACTTTGAAAAAGTGTGCGTTAGGAAGTTCTTTTGACACAAAGCGAAAATCTACAGTCAAGCGTCAATCAGCAGACAGCCGTGTGTTCTTTAGTCATGAGCCTGTTGTCAAAACGGCAGAAAAAAATGTTCACAAACGAAATATTGTTTCTACACTTAAAATGAACAAAGAAAAAATGAGCTAGCCTGATATAAGTCATGTTCATGACGATGCAAATGTAACGAGATTTCGAACTGTTCTGTTGCACACGTTGGGACTCATTTTATTTTTCTACAAAAAACATTTGCCATGACGGGAATCGAACCCGGGCCGCTCTGCGTTACAAGGTAGATGCCTATCCGCTAGACCATTTGGGAAAACTTGATATGTACACCCTAAGATATCTAAGTGTCATTTCGATGAGGTCTGTAGCAGAGGCCATAGAGCACAGCAAACAAATAATCATGTGTTTAAATATCCTTGTCGTTTTGAAAAATTACCATTGTCACCTGCACAGGAATGCCATGCGGCCAACATTGAAGAAATGTGCTTCTCAAATCTGTCATTAACACTGTTTTCCACACGCTTTTTTCATTGCATTGCCATATAATCAATTGGTCATTGATGCGTCACGAATAACGACAATGCGTCGAAAATTAAAGAAATGTAAACATGAATTATGTTATTACTGTCTAAGCATCGCAAAGCTGTATGCGTAAAGGCGTCTGACGTCACAGTGGCTTGCCTGAAACAAAGGAATTAGAGAAACATGTGCTTACAGGGGCGTCGAACCGCCTTCTCCCGCTGATGGAGCAAAGTTGCTACAGTGACAAAGACAAGCTCCGCGCTCATGGGCAATTTATATGGGGCAACTGTGCTGCGAGTATCTAAGCAGTCGTCGTGCATGGATAAAATGCAATGTTTCAAACAGATCTGATGAATTCACCTACTTTGAAAAAGTGTGCGTTAGGAAGTTCTTTTGACACAAAGCGAAAATCTACAGTCAACCGTCAATCAGCAGACAGCCGTGTGTTCTTTAGTCATGAGCCTGTTGTCAAAACGGCAGAAAAAAATGTTCACAAACAAAATATTGTTTCTACACTTAAAATGAACAAAGAAAAAATGAGCTAGCCTGATATAAGTCATGTTCATGACGATGCAAATGTAACGAGATTTCGAACTGTTCTGTTGCACACGTTGGGACTCATTTTATTTTTCTACAAAAAACATTTGCCATGACGGGAATCGAACCCGGGCCGCCCTGCGTTACAAGGTAGATGCCTATCCGCTAGACCATTTGGGAAAACTTGATATGTACACCCTAAGATATCTAAGTGTCATTTCGATGAGGTCTGTAGCAGAGGCCATAGAACACAGCAAACAAATAATCATGTGTTTAAATATCCTTGTCGTTTTGAAAAATTACCATTGTCACCTGCACAGGAATGCCATGCGGCCAACATTGAAGAAATGTGCTTCTCAAATCTGTCATTAACACTGTTTTCCACACTCTTTTTTCATTGCATTGCCATATAATCAATTGGTCATTGATGCGTCACGAATAACGACAATGCGTCGAAAATTAAAGAAATGTAAACATGAATTATGTTATTACTGTCTAAGCATCGCAAAGCTGTATGCGTAAAGGCGTCTGACGTCACAGTGGCTTGCCTGAAACAAAGGAATTAGAGAAACATGTGCTTACAGGGGCGTCGAACCGCCTTCTCCCGCTGATGGAGCAAAGTTGCTACAGTGACAAAGACAAGCTCCGCGCTCATGGGCAATTTATATGGGGCAACTGTGCTGCGAGTATCTAAGCAGTCGTCGTGCATGGATAAAATGCAATGTTTCAAACAGATCTGATGAATTCACCTACTTTGAAAAAGTGTGCGTTAGGAAGTTCTTTTGACACAAAGCGAAAATCTACAGTCAAGCGTCAATCAGCAGACAGCCGTGTGTTCTTTAGTCATGAGCCTGTTGTCAAAACGGCAGAAAACAATGGTCACAAACGAAATATTGTTTCTACACTTAAAATGAACAAAGAAAAAATGAGCTAGCCTGATATAAGTCATGTTCATGACGATGCAAATGTAACGAGATTTCGAACTGTTCTGTTGCACACGTTGGGACTCATTTTATTTTTCTACAAAAAACATTTGCCATGACGGGAATCGAACCCGGGCCGCCTGCGTTACAAGGTAGATGCCTATCCGCTAGACCATTTGGGAAAACTTGATATGTACACCCTAAGATATCTAAGTGTCATTTCGATGAGGTCTGTAGCAGAGGCCATAGAACACAGCAAACAAATAATCATGTGTTTAAATATCCTTGTCGTTTTGAAAAATTACCATTGTCACCTGCACAGGAATGCCATGCGGCCAACATTGAAGAAATGTGCTTCTCAAATCTGTCATTAACACTGTTTTCCACACTCTTTTTTCATTGCATTGCCATATAATCAATTGGTCATTGATGCGTCACGAATAACGACAATGCGTCGAAAATTAAAGAAATGTAAACATGAATTATGTTATTACTGTCTAAGCATCGCAAAGCTGTATGCGTAAAGGCGTCTGACGTCACAGTGGCTTGCCTGAAACAAAGGAATTAGAGAAACATGTGCTTACAGGGGCGTCGAACCGCCTTCTCCCGCTGATGGAGCAAAGTTGCTACAGTGACAAAGACAAGCTCCGCGCTCATGGGCAATTTATATGGGGCAACTGTGCTGCGAGTATCTAAGCAGTCGTCGTGCATGGATAAAATGCAATGTTTCAAACAGATCTGATGAATTCACCTACTTTGAAAAAGTGTGCGTTAGGAAGTTCTTTTGACACAAAGCGAAAATCTACAGTCAAGCGTCAATCAGCAGACAGCCGTGTGTTCTTTAGTCATGAGCCTGTTGTCAAAACGGCAGAAAAAAATGGTCACAAACGAAATATTGTTTCTACACTTAAAATGAACAAAGAAAAAATGAGCTAGCCTGATATAAGTCATGTTCATGACGATGCAAATGTAACGAGATTTCGAACTGTTCTGTTGCACACGTTGGGACTCATTTTATTTTTCTACAAAAAACATTTGCCATGACGGGAATCGAACTCGGGCCGCCTGCGTTACAAGGTAGATGCCTATCCGCTAGACCATTTGGGAAAACTTGATATGTACACCCTAAGATATCTAAGTGTCATTTCGATGAGATCTGTAGCAGAGGCCATAGAGCACAGCAAACAAATAATCATGTGTTTAAATATCCTTGTCGTTTTGAAAAATTACCATTGTCACCTGCACAGGAATGCAATGCGGCCAACATTGAAGAAATGTGCTTCTCAAATCTGTCATAAACACTGTTTTCCACACGCTTTTTTCATTGCATTGCCATATAATCAATTGGTCATTGATGCGTCACGAATAACGACAATGCGTCGAAAATTAAAGAAATGTAAACATGAATTATGTTATTACTGTCTAAGCATCGCAAAGCTGTATGCGTAAAGGCGTCTGACGTCACAGTGGCTTGCCTGAAACAAAGGAATTAGAGAAACATGTGCTTACAGGGGCGTCGAACCGCCTTCTCCCGCTGATGGAGCTAAGTTGCTACAGTGAGAAAGACAAGCTCCGCGCTCATGGGCAATTTATATGGGGCAACTGTGCTGCGAGTATCTAAGCAGTCGTCGTGCATGGATAAAATGCAATGTTTCAAACAGATCTGATGAATTCACCTACTTTGAAAAAGTGTGCGTTAGGAAGTTCTTTTGACACAAAGCGAAAATCTACAGTCAAGCGTCAATCAGCAGACAGCCGTGTGTTCTTTAGTCATGAGCCTGTTGTCAAAACGGCAGAAAAAAATGTTCACAAACGAAATATTGTTTCTACACTTAAAATGAACAAAGAAAAAATGAGCTAGCCTGATATAAGTCATGTTCATGACGATGCAAATGTAACGAGATTTCGAACTGTTCTGTTGCACACGTTGGGACTCATTTTATTTTTCTACAAAAAACATTTGCCATGACGGGAATCGAACCCGGGCCGCCCTGCGTTACAAGGTAGATGCCTATCCGCTAGACCATTTGGGAAGACTTGATATGTACACCCTAAGATATCTAAGTGTCATTTCGATGAGGTCTGTAGCAGAGGCCATAGAGCACAGCAAACAAATAATCATGTGTTTAAATATCCTTGTCGTTTTGAAAAATTACCATTGTAACCTGCACAGGAATGCCATGCGGCCAACATTGAAGAAATGTGCTTCTCAAATCTGTCATTAACACTGTTTTCCACACGCTTTTTTCATTGCATTGCCATATAATCAATTGGTCATTGATGCGTCACGAATAACGACAATGCGTCGAAAATTAAAGAAATGTAAACATGAGTTATGTTATTACTGTCTAAGCATCGCAAAGCTGTATGCGTAAAGGCGTCTGACGTCACAGTGGCTTGCCTGAAACAAAGGAATTAGAGAAACATGTGCTTACAGGGGCGTCGAACCGCCTTCTCCCGCTGATGGAGCAAAGTTGCTACAGTGACAAAGACAAGCTCCGCGCTCATGGGCAATTTATATGGGGCAACTGTGCTGCGAGTATCTAAGCAGTCGTCGTGCATGGATAAAATGCAATGTTTCAAACAGATCTGATGAATTCACCTACTTTGAAAAAGTGTGCGTTAGGAAGTTCTTTTGACACAAAGCGAAAATCTACAGTCAAGCGTCAATCAGCAGACAGCCGTGTGTTCTTTAGTCATGAGCCTGTTGTCAAAACGGCAGAAAAAAATGTTCACAAACAAAATATTGTTTCTACACTTAAAATGAACAAAGAAAAAATGAGCTAGCCTGATATAAGTCATGTTCATGACGATGCAAATGTAACGAGATTTCGAACTGTTCTGTTGCACACGTTGGGACTCATTTTATTTTTCTACAAAAAACATTTGCCATGACGGGAATCGAACCCGGGCCGCCCTGCGTTACAAGGTAGATGCCTATCCGCTAGACCATTTGGGAAAACTTAATATGTACACCCTAAGATATCTAAGTGTCATTTCGATGAGGTCTGTAGCAGAGGCCATAGAGCACAGCAAACAAATAATCATGTGTTTAAATATCCTTGTCGTTTTGAAAAATTACCATTGTCACCTGCACAGGAATGCCATGCGGCCAACATTGAAGAAATGTGCTTCTCAAATCTGTCATTAACACTGTTTTCCACACGCTTTTTTCATTGCATTGCCATATAATCAATTGGTCATTGATGCGTCACGAATAACGACAATGCGTCGAAAATTAAAGAAATGTAAACATGAGTTATGTTATTACTGTCTAAGCATCGCAAAGCTGTATGCGTAAAGGCGTCTGACGTCACAGTGGCTTGCCTGAAACAAAGGAATTAGAGAAACATGTGCTTACAGGGGCGTCGAACCGCCTTCTCCCGCTGATGGAGCAAAGTTGCTACAGTGACAAAGACAAGCTCCGCGCTCATGGGCAATTTATATGGGGCAACTGTGCTGCGAGTATCTAAGCAGTCGTCGTGCATGGATAAAATGCAATGTTTCAAACAGATCTGATGAATTCACCTACTTTGAAAAAGTGTGCGTTAGGAAGTTCTTTTGACACAAAGCGAAAATCTACAGTCAAGCGTCAATCAGCAGACAGCCGTGTGTTCTTTAGTCATGAGCCTGTTGTCAAAACGGCAGAAAAAAATGTTCACAAACAAAATATTGTTTCTACACTTAAAATGAACAAAGAAAAAATGAGCTAGCCTGATATAAGTCATGTTCATGACGATGCAAATGTAACGAGATTTCGAACTGTTCTGTTGCACACGTTGGGACTCATTTTATTTTTCTACAAAAAACATTTGCCATGACGGGAATCGAACCCGGGCCGCCCTGCGTTACAAGGTAGATGCCTATCCGCTAGACCATTTGGGAAAACTTGATATGTACACCCTAAGATATCTAAGTGTCATTTCGATGAGGTCTGTAGCAGAGGCCATAGAACACAGCAAACAAATAATCATGTGTTTAAATATCCTTGTCGTTTTGAAAAATTACCATTGTCACCTGCACAGGAATGCCATGCGGCCAACATTGAAGAAATGTGCTTCTCAAATCTGTCATTAACACTGTTTTCCACACTCTTTTTTCATTGCATTGCCATATAATCAATTGGTCATTGATGCGTCACGAATAACGACAATGCGTCGAAAATTAAAGAAATGTAAACATGAATTATGTTATTACTGTCTAAGCATCGCAAAGCTGTATGCGTAAAGGCGTCTGACGTCACAGTGGCTTGCCTGAAACAAAGGAATTAGAGAAACATGTGCTTACAGGGGCGTCGAACCGCCTTCTCCCGCTGATGGAGCAAAGTTGCTACAGTGACAAAGACAAGCTCCGCGCTCATGGGCAATTTATATGGGGCAACTGTGCTGCGAGTATCTAAGCAGTCGTCGTGCATGGATAAAATGCAATGTTTCAAACAGATCTGATGAATTCACCTACTTTGAAAAAGTGTGCGTTAGGAAGTTCTTTTGACACAAAGCGAAAATCTACAGTCAAGCGTCAATCAGCAGACAGCCGTGTGTTCTTTAGTCATGAGCCTGTTGTCAAAACGGCAGAAAAAAATGGTCACAAACGAAATATTGTTTCTACACTTAAAATGAACAAAGAAAAAATGAGCTAGCCTGATATAAGTCATGTTCATGACGATGCAAATGTAACGAGATTTCGAACTGTTCTGTTGCACACGTTGGGACTCATTTTATTTTTCTACAAAAAACATTTGCCATGACGGGAATCGAACCCGGGCCGCCTGCGTTACAAGGTAGATGCCTATCCGCTAGACCATTTGGGAAAACTTGATATGTACACCCTAAGATATCTAAGTGTCATTTCGATGAGATCTGTAGCAGAGGCCATAGAGCACAGCAAACAAATAATCATGTGTTTAAATATCCTTGTCGTTTTGAAAAATTACCATTGTCACCTGCACAGGAATGCAATGCGGCCAACATTGAAGAAATGTGCTTCTCAAATCTGTCATAAACACTGTTTTCCACACGCTTTTTTCATTGCATTGCCATATAATCAATTGGTCATTGATGCGTCACGAATAACGACAATGCGTCGAAAATTAAAGAAATGTAAACATGAATTATGTTATTACTGTCTAAGCATCGCAAAGCTGTATGCGTAAAGGCGTCTGACGTCACAGTGGCTTGCCTGAAACAAAGGAATTAGAGAAACATGTGCTTACAGGGGCGTCGAACCGCCTTCTCCCGCTGATGGAGCTAAGTTGCTACAGTGAGAAAGACAAGCTCCGCGCTCATGGGCAATTTATATGGGGCAACTGTGCTGCGAGTATCTAAGCAGTCGTCGTGCATGGATAAAATGCAATGTTTCAAACAGATCTGATGAATTCACCTACTTTGAAAAAGTGTGCGTTAGGAAGTTCTTTTGACACAAAGCGAAAATCTACAGTCAAGCGTCAATCAGCAGACAGCCGTGTGTTCTTTAGTCATGAGCCTGTTGTCAAAACGGCAGAAAAAAATGTTCACAAACGAAATATTGTTTCTACACTTAAAATGAACAAAGAAAAAATGAGCTAGCCTGATATAAGTCATGTTCATGACGATGCAAATGTAACGAGATTTCGAACTGTTCTGTTGCACACGTTGGGACTCATTTTATTTTTCTACAAAAAACATTTGCCATGACGGGAATCGAACCCGGGCCGCCCTGCGTTACAAGGTAGATGCCTATCCGCTAGACCATTTGGGAAGACTTGATATGTACACCCTAAGATATCTAAGTGTCATTTCGATGAGGTCTGTAGCAGAGGCCATAGAGCACAGCAAACAAATAATCATGTGTTTAAATATCCTTGTCGTTTTGAAAAATTACCATTGTAACCTGCACAGGAATGCCATGCGGCCAACATTGAAGAAATGTGCTTCTCAAATCTGTCATTAACACTGTTTTCCACACGCTTTTTTCATTGCATTGCCATATAATCAATTGGTCATTGATGCGTCACGAATAACGACAATGCGTCGAAAATTAAAGAAATGTAAACATGAGTTATGTTATTACTGTCTAAGCATCGCAAAGCTGTATGCGTAAAGGCGTCTGACGTCACAGTGGCTTGCCTGAAACAAAGGAATTAGAGAAACATGTGCTTACAGGGGCGTCGAACCGCCTTCTCCCGCTGATGGAGCAAAGTTGCTACAGTGACAAAGACAAGCTCCGCGCTCATGGGCAATTTATATGAGGCAACTGTGCTGCGAGTATCTAAGTAGTCGTCGTGCATGGATAAAATGCAATGTTTCAAACAGATCTGATGAATTCACCTACTTTGAAAAAGTGTGCGTTAGGGAGTTCTTTTGACACAAAGCAAAAATCTACAGTCAAGCGTCAATCAGCAGACAGCCGTGTGTTCTTTAGTCATGAGCCTGTTGTCAAAACGGCAGAAAAAAATGTTCACAAACGAAATATTGTTTCTACACTTAAAATGAACAAAGAAAAAATGAGCTAGCCTGATATAAGTCATGTTCATGACGATGCAAATGTAACGAGATTTCGAACTGTTCTGTTGCACACGTTGGGACTCATTTTATTTTTCTACAAAAAACATTTGCCATGACGGGAATCGAACCCGGGCCGCCCTGCGTTACAAGGTAGATGCCTATCCGCTAGACCATTTGGGAAAACTTGATATGTACACCCTAAGATATCTAAGTGTCATTTCGATGAGATCTGTAGCAGAGGCCATAGAGCACAGCAAACAAATAATCATGTGTTTAAATATCCTTGTCGTTTTGAAAAATTACCATTGTCACCTGCACAGGAATGCAATGCGGCCAACATTGAAGAAATGTGCTTCTCAAATCTGTCATAAACACTGTTTTCCACACGCTTTTTTCATTGCATTGCCATATAATCAATTGGTCATTGATGCGTCACGAATAACGACAATGCGTCGAAAATTAAAGAAATGTAAACATGAATTATGTTATTACTGTCTAAGCATCGCAAAGCTGTATGCGTAAAGGCGTCTGACGTCACAGTGGCTTGCCTGAAACAAAGGAATTAGAGAAACATGTGCTTACAGGGGCGTCGAACCGCCTTCTCCCGCTGATGGAGCTAAGTTGCTACAGTGAGAAAGACAAGCTCCGCGCTCATGGGCAATTTATATGGGGCAACTGTGCTGCGAGTATCTAAGCAGTCGTCGTGCATGGATAAAATGCAATGTTTCAAACAGATCTGATGAATTCACCTACTTTGAAAAAGTGTGCGTTAGGAAGTTCTTTTGACACAAAGCGAAAATCTACAGTCAAGCGTCAATCGAGCAGACAGCCGTGTGTTCTTTAGTCATGAGCCTGTTGTCAAAACGGCAGAAAAAAATGTTCACAAACGAAATATTGTTTCTACACTTAAAATGAACAAAGAAAAAATGAGCTAGCCTGATATAAGTCATGTTCATGACGATGCAAATGTAACGAGATTTCGAACTGTTCTGTTGCACACCTTGGGACTCATTTTATTTTTCTACAAAAAACATTTGCCATGACGGGAATCGAACCCGGGCCGCCCTGCGTTACAAGGTAGATGCCTATCCGCTAGACCATTTGGGAAAACTTGATATGTACACCCTAAGATATCTAAGTGTCATTTCGATGAGGTCTGTAGCAGAGGCCATAGAGCACAGCAAACAAATAATCATGTGTTTAAATATCCTTGTCGTTTTGAAAAATTACCATTGTCACCTGCACAGGAATGCCATGCGGCCAACATTGAAGAAATGTGCTTCTCAAATCTGTCATTAACACTGTTTTCCACACGCTTTTTTCATTGCATTGCCATATAATCAATTGGTCATTGATGCGTCACGAATAACGACAATGCGTCGAAAATTAAAGAAATGTAAACATGAGTTATGTTATTACTGTCTAAGCATCGCAAAGCTGTATGCGTAAAGGCGTCTGACGTCACAGTGGCTTGCCTGAAACAAAGGAATTAGAGAAACATGTGCTTACAGGGGCGTCGAACCGCCTTCTCCCGCTGATGGAGCAAAGTTGCTACAGTGACAAAGACAAGCTCCGCGCTCATGGGCAATTTATATGAGGCAACTGTGCTGCGAGTATCTAAGTAGTCGTCGTGCATGGATAAAATGCAATGTTTCAAACAGATCTGATGAATTCACCTACTTTGAAAAAGTGTGCGTTAGGGAGTTCTTTTGACACAAAGCAAAAATCTACAGTCAAGCGTCAATCAGCAGACAGCCGTGTGTTCTTTAGTCATGAGCCTGTTGTCAAAACGGCAGAAAAAAATGTTCACAAACGAAATATTGTTTCTACACTTAAAATGAACAAAGAAAAAATTAGCTAGCCTGATATAAGTCATGTTCATGACGATGCAAATGTAACGAGATTTCGAACTGTTCTGTTGCACACGTTGGGACTCATTTTATTTTTCTACAAAAAACATTTGCCATGACGGGAATCGAACCCGGGCCGCCCTGCGTTACAAGGTAGATGCCTATCCGCTAGACCATTTGGGAAGACTTGATATGTACACCCTAAGATATCTAAGTGTCATTTCGATGAGGTCTGTAGCAGAGGCCATAGAGCACAGCAAACAAATAATCATGTGTTTAAATATCCTTGTCGTTTTGAAAAATTACCATTGTCACCTGCACAGGAATGCCATGCGGCCAACATTGAAGAAATGTGCTTCTCAAATCTGTCATTAACACTGTTTTCCACACGCTTTTTTCATTGCATTGCCATATAATCAATTGGTCATTGATGCGTCACGAATAACGACAATGCGTCGAAAATTAAAGAAATGTAAACATGAATTATGTTATTACTGTCTAAGCATCGCAAAGCTGTATGCGTAAAGGCGTCTGACGTCACAGTGGCTTGCCTGAAACAAAGGAATTAGAGAAACATGTGCTTACAGGGGCGTCGAACCGCCTTCTCCCGCTGATGGAGCTAAGTTGCTACAGTGAGAAAGACAAGCTCCGCGCTCATGGGCAATTTATATGGGGCAACTGTGCTGCGAGTATCTAAGCAGTCGTCGTGCATGGATAAAATGCAATGTTTCAAACAGATCTGATGAATTCACCTACTTTGAAAAAGTGTGCGTTAGGAAGTTCTTTTGACACAAAGCGAAAATCTACAGTCAAGCGTCAATCAGCAGACAGCCGTGTGTTCTTTAGTCATGAGCCTGTTGTCAAAACGGCAGAAAAAAATGTTCACAAACGAAATATTGTTTCTACACTTAAAATGAACAAAGAAAAAATGAGCTAGCCTGATATAAGTCATGTTCATGACGATGCAAATGTAACGAGATTTCGAACTGTTCTGTTGCACACGTTGGGACTCATTTTATTTTTCTACAAAAAACATTTGCCATGACGGGAATCGAACCCGGGCCGCCCTGCGTTACAAGGTAGATGCCTATCCGCTAGACCATTTGGGAAGACTTGATATGTACACCCTAAGATATCTAAGTGTCATTTCGATGAGGTCTGTAGCAGAGGCCATAGAGCACAGCAAACAAATAATCATGTGTTTAAATATCCTTGTCGTTTTGAAAAATTACCATTGTAACCTGCACAGGAATGCCATGCGGCCAACATTGAAGAAATGTGCTTCTCAAATCTGTCATTAACACTGTTTTCCACACGCTTTTTTCATTGCATTGCCATATAATCAATTGGTCATTGATGCGTCACGAATAACGACAATGCGTCGAAAATTAAAGAAATGTAAACATGAGTTATGTTATTACTGTCTAAGCATCGCAAAGCTGTATGCGTAAAGGCGTCTGACGTCACAGTGGCTTGCCTGAAACAAAGGAATTAGAGAAACATGTGCTTACAGGGGCGTCGAACCGCCTTCTCCCGCTGATGGAGCAAAGTTGCTACAGTGACAAAGACAAGCTCCGCGCTCATGGGCAATTTATATGAGGCAACTGTGCTGCGAGTATCTAAGTAGTCGTCGTGCATGGATAAAATGCAATGTTTCAAACAGATCTGATGAATTCACCTACTTTGAAAAAGTGTGCGTTAGGGAGTTCTTTTGACACAAAGCAAAAATCTACAGTCAAGCGTCAATCAGCAGACAGCCGTGTGTTCTTTAGTCATGAGCCTGTTGTCAAAACGGCAGAAAAAAATGTTCACAAACGAAATATTGTTTCTACACTTAAAATGAACAAAGAAAAAATGAGCTAGCCTGATATAAGTCATGTTCATGACGATGCAAATGTAACGAGATTTCGAACTGTTCTGTTGCACACGTTGGGACTCATTTTATTTTTCTACAAAAAACATTTGCCATGACGGGAATCGAACCCGGGCCGCCCTGCGTTACAAGGTAGATGCCTATCCGCTAGACCATTTGGGAAAACTTGATATGTACACCCTAAGATATCTAAGTGTCATTTCGATGAGATCTGTAGCAGAGGCCATAGAGCACAGCAAACAAATAATCATGTGTTTAAATATCCTTGTCGTTTTGAAAAATTACCATTGTCACCTGCACAGGAATGCAATGCGGCCAACATTGAAGAAATGTGCTTCTCAAATCTGTCATAAACACTGTTTTCCACACGCTTTTTTCATTGCATTGCCATATAATCAATTGGTCATTGATGCGTCACGAATAACGACAATGCGTCGAAAATTAAAGAAATGTAAACATGAATTATGTTATTACTGTCTAAGCATCGCAAAGCTGTATGCGTAAAGGCGTCTGACGTCACAGTGGCTTGCCTGAAACAAAGGAATTAGAGAAACATGTGCTTACAGGGGCGTCGAACCGCCTTCTCCCGCTGATGGAGCTAAGTTGCTACAGTGAGAAAGACAAGCTCCGCGCTCATGGGCAATTTATATGGGGCAACTGTGCTGCGAGTATCTAAGCAGTCGTCGTGCATGGATAAAATGCAATGTTTCAAACAGATCTGATGAATTCACCTACTTTGAAAAAGTGTGCGTTAGGAAGTTCTTTTGACACAAAGCGAAAATCTACAGTCAAGCGTCAATCGAGCAGACAGCCGTGTGTTCTTTAGTCATGAGCCTGTTGTCAAAACGGCAGAAAAAAATGTTCACAAACGAAATATTGTTTCTACACTTAAAATGAACAAAGAAAAAATGAGCTAGCCTGATATAAGTCATGTTCATGACGATGCAAATGTAACGAGATTTCGAACTGTTCTGTTGCACACCTTGGGACTCATTTTATTTTTCTACAAAAAACATTTGCCATGACGGGAATCGAACCCGGGCCGCCCTGCGTTACAAGGTAGATGCCTATCCGCTAGACCATTTGGGAAAACTTGATATGTACACCCTAAGATATCTAAGTGTCATTTCGATGAGGTCTGTAGCAGAGGCCATAGAGCACAGCAAACAAATAATCATGTGTTTAAATATCCTTGTCGTTTTGAAAAATTACCATTGTCACCTGCACAGGAATGCCATGCGGCCAACATTGAAGAAATGTGCTTCTCAAATCTGTCATTAACACTGTTTTCCACACGCTTTTTTCATTGCATTGCCATATAATCAATTGGTCATTGATGCGTCACGAATAACGACAATGCGTCGAAAATTAAAGAAATGTAAACATGAGTTATGTTATTACTGTCTAAGCATCGCAAAGCTGTATGCGTAAAGGCGTCTGACGTCACAGTGGCTTGCCTGAAACAAAGGAATTAGAGAAACATGTGCTTACAGGGGCGTCGAACCGCCTTCTCCCGCTGATGGAGCAAAGTTGCTACAGTGACAAAGACAAGCTCCGCGCTCATGGGCAATTTATATGAGGCAACTGTGCTGCGAGTATCTAAGTAGTCGTCGTGCATGGATAAAATGCAATGTTTCAAACAGATCTGATGAATTCACCTACTTTGAAAAAGTGTGCGTTAGGGAGTTCTTTTGACACAAAGCAAAAATCTACAGTCAAGCGTCAATCAGCAGACAGCCGTGTGTTCTTTAGTCATGAGCCTGTTGTCAAAACGGCAGAAAAAAATGTTCACAAACGAAATATTGTTTCTACACTTAAAATGAACAAAGAAAAAATTAGCTAGCCTGATATAAGTCATGTTCATGACGATGCAAATGTAACGAGATTTCGAACTGTTCTGTTGCACACGTTGGGACTCATTTTATTTTTCTACAAAAAACATTTGCCATGACGGGAATCGAACCCGGGCCGCCCTGCGTTACAAGGTAGATGCCTATCCGCTAGACCATTTGGGAAGACTTGATATGTACACCCTAAGATATCTAAGTGTCATTTCGATGAGGTCTGTAGCAGAGGCCATAGAGCACAGCAAACAAATAATCATGTGTTTAAATATCCTTGTCGTTTTGAAAAATTACCATTGTCACCTGCACAGGAATGCCATGCGGCCAACATTGAAGAAATGTGCTTCTCAAATCTGTCATTAACACTGTTTTCCACACGCTTTTTTCATTGCATTGCCATATAATCAATTGGTCATTGATGCGTCACGAATAACGACAATGCGTCGAAAATTAAAGAAATGTAAACATGAGTTATGTTATTACTGTCTAAGCATCGCAAAGCTGTATGCGTAAAGGCGTCTGACGTCACAGTGGCTTGCCTGAAACAAAGGAATTAGAGAAACATGTGCTTACAGGGGCGTCGAACCGCCTTCTCCCGCTGATGGAGCAAAGTTGCTACAGTGACAAAGACAAGCTCCGCGCTCATGGGCAATTTATATGAGGCAACTGTGCTGCGAGTATCTAAGTAGTCGTCGTGCATGGATAAAATGCAATGTTTCAAACAGATCTGATGAATTCACCTACTTTGAAAAAGTGTGCGTTAGGGAGTTCTTTTGACACAAAGCGAAAATCTACAGTCAAGCGTCAATCAGCAGACAGCCGTGTGTTCTTTAGTAATGAGCCTGTTGTCAAAACGGCAGAAGAAAATGTTCACAAACGAAATATTGTTTCTACACTTAAAATGAACAAAGAAAAAATTAGCTAGCCTGATATAAGTCATGTTCATGACGATGCAAATGTAACGAGATTTCGAACTGTTCTGTTCCACACGTTGGGACTCATTTTATTTTTCTACAAAAAACATTTGCCATGACGGGAATCGAACCCGGGCCGCCCTGCGTTACAAGGTAGATGCCTATCCGCTAGACCATTTGGGAAGACTTGATATGTACACCCTAAGATATCTAAGTGTCATTTCGATGAGGTCTGTAGCAGAGGCCATAGAGCACAGCAAACAAATAATCATGTGTTTAAATATCCTTGTCGTTTTGAAAAATTACCATTGTCACCTGCACAGGAATGCCCTGCGGCCAACATTGAAGAAATGTGCTTCTCAAATCTGTCATTAACACTGTTTTCCACACGCTTTTTTCATTGCATTGCCATATAATCAATTGGTCATTGATGCGTCACGAATAACGACAATGCGTCGAAAATTAAAGAAATGTAAACATGAATTATGTTATTACTGTCTAAGCATCGCAAAGCTGTATGCGTAAAGGCGTCTGACGTCACAGTGGCTTGCCTGAAACAAAGGAATTAGAGAAACATGTGCTTACAGGGGCGTCGAACCGCCTTCTCCCGCTGATGGAGCAAAGTTGCTACAGTGACAAAGACAAGCTCCGCGCTCATGGGCAATTTATATGAGGCAACTGTGCTGCGAGTATCTAAGTAGTCGTCGTGCATGGATAAAATGCAATGTTTCAAACAGATCTGATGAATTCACCTACTTTGAAAAAGTGTGCGTTAGGGAGTTCTTTTGACACAAAGCGAAAATCTACAGTCAAGCGTCAATCAGCAGACAGCCGTGTGTTCTTTAGTAATGAGCCTGTTGTCAAAACGGCAGAAGAAAATGTTCACAAACGAAATATTGTTTCTACACTTAAAATGAACAAAGAAAAAATTAGCTAGCCTGATATAAGTCATGTTCATGACGATGCAAATGTAACGAGATTTCGAACTGTTCTGTTCCACACGTTGGGACTCATTTTATTTTTCTACAAAAAACATTTGCCATGACGGGAATCGAACCCGGGCCGCCCTGCGTTACAAGGTAGATGCCTATCCGCTAGACCATTTGGGAAGACTTGATATGTACACCCTAAGATATCTAAGTGTCATTTCGATGAGGTCTGTAGCAGAGGCCATAGAGCACAGCAAACAAATAATCATGTGTTTAAATATCCTTGTCGTTTTGAAAAATTACCATTGTCACCTGCACAGGAATGCCCTGCGGCCAACATTGAAGAAATGTGCTTCTCAAATCTGTCATTAACACTGTTTTCCACACGCTTTTTTCATTGCATTGCCATATAATCAATTGGTCATTGATGCGTCACGAATAACGACAATGCGTCGAAAATTAAAGAAATGTAAACATGAATTATGTTATTACTGTCTAAGCATCGCAAAGCTGTATGCGTAAAGGCGTCTGACGTCACAGTGGCTTGCCTGAAACAAAGGAATTAGAGAAACATGTGCTTACAGGGGCGTCGAACCGCCTTCTCCCGCTGATGGAGCAAAGTTGCTACAGTGACAAAGACAAGCTCCGCGCTCATGGGCAATTTATATGAGGCAACTGTGCTGCGAGTATCTAAGTAGTCGTCGTGCATGGATAAAATGCAATGTTTCAAACAGATCTGATGAATTCACCTACTTTGAAAAAGTGTGCGTTAGGGAGTTCTTTTGACACAAAGCGAAAATCTACAGTCAAGCGTCAATCAGCAGACAGTCGTGTGTTCTTTAGTAATGAGCCTGTTGTCAAAACGGCAGAAAAAAATGTTCACAAACGAAATATTGTTTCTACACTTAAAATGAACAAAGAAAAAATTAGCTAGCCTGATATAAGTCATGTTCATGACGATGCAAATGTAACGAGATATCGAACTGTTCTGTTGCACACGTTGGGACTCATTTTATTTTTCTACAAAAATCCATTGCCATGACGGCAATCGAACCCGGGCCGCCCTGCGTGACAAGGCAGATTCCTATCCGCTAGACCATTTGGGAAGACTTGATATGTACACCCTAAGATATCTAAGTGTCATTTCGATGAGGTCTGTAGCAGAGGCCATAGAGCACAGCAAACAAATAATCATGTGTTTAAATATCCTTGTCGTTTTGAAAAATTACCATTGTCACCTGCACAGGAATGCCCTGCGGCCAACATTGAAGAAATGTGCTTCTCAAATCTGTCATTAACACTGTTTTCCACACGCTTTTTTCATTGCATTGCCATATAATCAATTGGTCATTGATGCGTCACGAATAACGACAATGCGTCGAAAATTAAAGAAATGTAAACATGAATTATGTTATTACTGTCTAAGCATCGCAAAGCTGTATGCGTAAAGGCGTCTGACGTCACAGTGGCTTGCCTGAAACAAAGGAATTAGAGAAACATGTGCTTACAGGGTCGTCGAACCGCCTTCTCCCGCTGATGGAGCAAAGTTGCTACAGTGACAAAGACAAGCTCCGCGCTCATGGGCAATTTATATGGGGCAACTGTGCTGCGAGTATCTAAGCAGTCGTCGTGCATGGATAAAATGCAATGTTTCAAACAGATCTGATGAATTCACCTACTTTGAAAAAGTGTGCGTTAGGGAGTTCTTTTGACACAAAGCGAAAATCTACAGTCAAGCGTCAATCAGCAGACAGCCGTGTGTTCTTTAGTAATGAGCCTGTTGTCAAAACGGCAGAAGAAAATGTTCACAAACGAAATATTGTTTCTACACTTAAAATGAACAAAGAAAAAATTAGCTAGCCTGATATAAGTCATGTTCATGACGATGCAAATGTAACGAGATTTCGAACTGTTCTGTTGCACACGTTGGGACTCATTTTATTTTTCTACAAAAAACATTTGCCATGACGGGAATCGAACCCGGGCCGCCCTGCGTTACAAGGTAGATGCCTATCCGCTAGACCATTTGGGAAGACTTGATATGTACACCCTAAGATATCTAAGTGTCATTTCGATGAGGTCTGTAGCAGAGGCCATAGAGCACAGCAAACAAATAATCATGTGTTGAAATATCCTTGTCGTTTTGAAAAATTACCATTGTCACCTGCACAGGAATGCCATGCGGCCAACATTGAAGAAATGTGCTTCTCAAATCTGTCATTAACACTGTTTTCCACACGCTTTTTTCATTGCATTGCCATATAATCAATTGGTCATTGATGCGTCACGAATAACGACAATGCGTCGAAAATTAAAGAAATGTAAACATGAATTATGTTATTACTGTCTAAGCATCGCAAAGCTGTATGCGTAAAGGCGTCTGACGTCACAGTGGCTTGCCTGAAACAAAGGAATTCGAGAAACATGTGCTTACAGGGGCGTCGAAGCGCCTTCTCCCGCTGATGGAGCAAAGTTGCTACAGTGACAAAGACAAGCTCCGCGCTCATGGGCAATTTATATGAGGCAACTGTGCTGCGAGTATCTAAGTAGTCGTCGTGCATGGATAAAATGCAATGTTTCAAACAGATCTGATGAATTCACCTACTTTGAAAAAGTGTGCGTTAGGGAGTTCTTTTGACACAAAGCGAAAATCTACAGTCAAGCGTCAATCAGCAGACAGCCGTATGTTCTTTAGTAATGAGCCTGTTGTCAAAACGGCAGAAGAAAATGTTCACAAACGAAATATTGTTTCTACACTTAAAATGAACAAAGAAAAAATTAGCTAGCCTGATATAAGTCATGTTCATGACGATGCAAATGTAACGAGATTTCGAACTGTTCTGTTGCACACGTTGGGACTCATTTTATTTTTCTACAAAAAACATTTGCCATGACGGGAATCGAACCCGGGCCGCCCTGCGTTACAAGGTAGATGCCTATCCGCTAGACCATTTGGGAAGACTTGATATGTACACCCTAAGATATCTAAGTGTCATTTCGATGAGGTCTGTAGCAGAGGCCATAGAGCACAGCAAACAAATAATCATGTGTTGAAATATCCTTGTCGTTTTGAAAAATTACCATTGTCACCTGCACAGGAATGCCATGCGGCCAACATTGAAGAAATGTGCTTCTCAAATCTGTCATTAACACTGTTTTCCACACGCTTTTTTCATTGCATTGCCATATAATCAATTGGTCATTGATGCGTCACGAATAACGACAATGCGTCGAAAATTAAAGAAATGTAAACATGAATTATGTTATTACTGTCTAAGCATCGCAAAGCTGTATGCGTAAAGGCGTCTGACGTCACAGTGGCTTGCCTGAAACAAAGGAATTCGAGAAACATGTGCTTACAGGGGCGTCGAAGCGCCTTCTCCCGCTGATGGAGCAAAGTTGCTACAGTGACAAAGACAAGCTCCGCGCTCATGGGCAATTTATATGAGGCAACTGTGCTGCGAGTATCTAAGTAGTCGTCGTGCATGGATAAAATGCAATGTTTCAAACAGATCTGATGAATTCACCTACTTTGAAAAAGTGTGCGTTAGGGAGTTCTTTTGACACAAAGCGAAAATCTACAGTCAAGCGTCAATCAGCAGACAGCCGTATGTTCTTTAGTAATGAGCCTGTTGTCAAAACGGCAGAAGAAAATGTTCACAAACGAAATATTGTTTCTACACTTAAAATGAACAAAGAAAAAATTAGCTAGCCTGATATAAGTCATGTTCATGACGATGCAAATGTAACGAGATTTCGAACTGTTCTGTTGCACACGTTGGGACTCATTTTATTTTTCTACAAAAAACATTTGCCATGACGGGAATCGAACCCGGGCCGCCCTGCGTGACAAGGCAGATTCCTATCCGCTAGACCATTTGGGAAGACTAGATATGTACACCCTAAGATATCTAAGTGTCATTTCGATGAGGTCTGTAGCAGAGGCCATAGAGCACAGCAAACAAATAATCATGTGTTTAAATATCCTTGTCGTTTTGAAAAATTACCATTGTCACCTGCACAGGAATGCCCTGCGGCCAACATTGAAGAAATGTGCTTCTCAAATCTGTCATTAACACTGTTTTCCACACGCTTTTTTCATTGCATTGCCATATAATCAATTGGTCATTGATGCGTCACGAATAACGACAATGCGTCGAAAATTAAAGAAATGTAAACATGAATTATGTTATTACTGTCTAAGCATCGCAAAGCTGTATGCGTAAAGGCGTCTGACGTCACAGTGGCTTGCCTGAAACAAAGGAATTAGAGAAACATGTGCTTACAGGGGCGTCGAAGCGCCTTCTCCCGCTGATGGAGCAAAGTTGCTACAGTGACAAAGACAAGCTCCGCGCTCATGGGCAATTTATATGAGGCAACTGTGCTGCGAGTATCTAAGTAGTCGTCGTGCATGGATAAAATGCAATGTTTCAAACAGATCTGATGAATTCACCTACTTTGAAAAAGTGTGCGTTAGGGAGTTCTTTTGACACAAAGCGAAAATCTACAGTCAAGCGTCAATCAGCAGACAGTCGTGTGTTCTTTAGTAATGAGCCTGTTGTCAAAACGGCAGAAAAAAATGTTCACAAACGAAATATTGTTTCTACACTTAAAATGAACAAAGAAAAAATTAGCTAGCCTGATATAAGTCATGTTCATGACGATGCAAATGTAACGAAATATCGAACTGTTCTGTTGCACACGTTGGGACTCATTTTATTTTTCTACAAAAATCCTTTGCCATGACGGGAATCGAACCCGGGCCGCCCTGCGTGACAAGGCAGATTCCTATCCGCTAGACCATTTGGGAAGACTTGATATGTACACCCTAAGATATCTAAGTGTCATTTCGATGAGGTCTGTAGCAGAGGCCATAGAGCACAGCAAACAAATAATCATGTGTTTAAATATCCTTGTCGTTTTGAAAAATTACCATTGTCACCTGCACAGGAATGCCCTGCGGCCAACATTGAAGAAATGTGCTTCTCAAATCTGTCATTAACACTGTTTTCCACACGCTTTTTTCATTGCATTGCCATATAATCAATTGGTCATTGATGCGTCACGAATAACGACAATGCGTCGAAAATTAAAGAAATGTAAACATGAATTATGTTATTACTATCTAAGCATCGCAAAGCTGTATGCGTAAAGGCGTCTGACGTCACAGTGGCTTGCCTGAAACAAAGGAATTAGAGAAACATGTGCTTACAGGGGCGTCGAACCGCCTTCTCCCGCTGATGGAGCAAAGTTGCTACAGTGACAAAGACAAGCTCCGCGCTCATGGGCAATTTATATGAGGCAACTGTGCTGCGAGTATCTAAGTAGTCGTCGTGCATGGATAAAATGCAATGTTTCAAACAGATCTGATGAATTCACCTACTTTGAAAAAGTGTGCGTTAGGGAGTTCTTTTGACACAAAGCGAAAATCTACAGTCAAGCGTCAATCAGCAGACAGCCGTGTGTTCTTTAGTCATGAGCCTGTTGTCAAAACGGCAGAAAAAAATGTTCACAAACGAAATATTGTTTCTACACTTAAAATGAACAAAGAAAAAATGAGCAAGCCTGATATAAGTCATGTTCATGACGATGCAAATGTAACGAGATTTCGAACTGTTCTGTTGCACACGTTGGGACTCATTTTATTTTTCTACAAAAATCCTTTGCCAAGACGGGAATCGAACCCGGGCCGCCCTGCGTAACAAGGCAGATTCCTATCCGCTAGACCATTTGGGAAGGCTTGATATGTACACCCTAAGATATCTAAGTGTCATTTCGATGAGGTCTGTAGCAGAGGCCATAGAGCACAGCAAACAAATAATCATGTGTTTAAATATCCTTGTCGTTTTGAAAAATTACCATTGTCACCTGCACAGGAATGCCATGCGGCCAACATTGAAGAAATGTGCTTCTCAAATCTGTCATTAACACTGTTTTCCACACGCTTTTTTCACTGCATTGCCATATAATCAATTGGTCATTGATGCGTCACGAATAACGACAATGCGTCGAAAATTAAAGAAATGTAAACATGAATTATGTTATTACTGTCTAAGCATCGCAAAGCTGTATGCGTAAAGGCGTCTGACGTCACAGTGGCTTGCCTGAAACAAAGGAATTAGAGAAACATGTGCTTACAGGGGCGTCGAACCGGCTTGTCTCCCTGATGGAGCAAAGTTGCTACAGTGACAAAGACAAGCTCCGCGCTCATGGGCAATTTATATGGGGCAACTGTGCTGCGAGTATCTAAGCAGTCGTCGTGCATGGATAAAATGCAATGTTTCAAACAGATCTGATGAATTCACCTACTTTGAAAAAGTGTGCGTTAAGGGAGTCCTTTTGACACAAAGCGAAAATCTACAGTCAAGCGTCAATCAGCAGACAGCCGTGTGTTCTTCAGTCATGAGCCTGTTGTCAAAACGGCAGAAAAAAATGGTCACAAACGAAATATTGTTTCTACACTTAAAATGAACAAAGAAAAAATGAGCTAGCCTGATATAACTCATGTTCATGACGATGCAAATGTAACGAGATTTCGAACTGTTCTGTTGCACACGTTGGGACTCATTTTATTTTTCTACAAAAAACATTTGCCATAACGGGAATCGAACCCGGGCCGCCCCGCGTTACAAGGTAGATGCCTATCCGCTAGACCATTTGGGAAGACTTGATATGTACACCCTAAGATATCTAAGTGTCATTTCGATGAGGTCTGTAGCAGAGGCCATAGAGCACAGCAAACAAATAATCATGTGTTTAAATATCCTTGTCGTTTTGAAAAATTACCATTGTCACCTGCACAGGAATGCCATGCGGCCAACATTGAAGAAATGTGCTTCTCAAATCTGTCATTAACACTGTTTTCCACACGCTTTTTTCATTGCATTGCCATATAATCAATTGGTCATTGATGGGTCACGAATAACGACAATGCGTCGAAAATTAAAGAAATGTAAACATGAATTATGTTATTACTGTCTAAGCATCGCAAAGCTGTATGCGTAAAGGCGTCTGACGTCACAGTGGCTTGCCTGAAACAAAGGAATTAGAGAAACATGTGCTTACAGGGGCGTCGAAGCACCTTCTCCCGCTGATGGAGCAAAGTTGCTACAGTGACAAAGACAAGCTCCGCGCTCATGGGCAATTTATATGAGGCAACTGTGCTGCGAGTATCTAAGTAGTCGTCGTGCATGGATAAAATGCAATGTTTCAAACAGATCTGATGAATTCACCTACTTTGAAAAAGTGTGCGTTAGGGAGTTCTTTTGACACAAAGCGAAAATCTACAGTCAAGCGTCAATCAGCAGACAGCCGTGTGTTCTTTAGTCATGAGCCTGTTGTCAAAACGGCAGAAAAAAATGTTCACAAACGAAATATTGTTTCTACACTTAAAATGAACAAAGAAAAAATGAGCAAGCCTGATATAAGTCATGTTCATGACGATGCAAATGTAACGAGATTTCGAACTGTTCTGTTGCACACGTTGGGACTCATTTTATTTTTCTACAAAAATCCTTTGCCAAGACGGGAATCGAACCCGGGCCGCCCTGCGTAACAAGGCAGATTCCTATCCGCTAGACCATTTGGGAAGGCTTAATATGTACACCCTAAGATATCTAAGTGTCATTTCGATGAGGTCTGTAGCAGAGGCCATAGAGCACAGCAAACAAATAATCATGTGTTTAAATATCCTTGTCGTTTTGAAAAATTACCATTGTCACCTGCACAGGAATGCCATGCGGCCAACATTGAAGAAATGTGCTTCTCAAATCTGTCATTAACACTGTTTTCCACACGCTTTTTTCATTGCATTGCCATATAATCAATTGGTCATTGATGCGTCACGAATAACGACAATGCGTCGAAAATTAAAGAAATGTAAACATGAATTATGTTATTACTGTCTAAGCATCGCAAAGCTGTATGCGTAAAGGCGTCTGACGTCACAGTGGCTTGCCTGAAACAAAGGAATCAGAGAAACATGTGCTTACAGGGGCGTCGAAGCGCCTTCTCCCGCTGATGGAGCAAAGTTGCTACAGTGACAAAGACAAGCTCCGCGCTCATGGGCAATTTATATGAGGCATCTGTGCTGCGAGTATCTAAGTAGTCGTCGTGCATGGATAAAATGCAATGTTTCAAACAGATCTGATGAATTCACCTACTTTGAAAAAGTGTGCGTTAGGGAGTTGTTTTGACACAAAGCGAAAATCTACAGTCAAGCGTCAATCAGCAGACAGCCGTGTGTTCTTTAGTCATGAGCCTGTTGTCAAAACGGCAGAAAAAAATGTTCACAAACGAAATATTGTTTCTACACTTAAAATGAACAAAGAAAAAATGAGCAAGCCTGATATAAGTCATGTTCATGACGATGCAAATGTAACGAGATTTCGAACTGATCTGTTGCACACGTTGGGACTCATTTTATTTTTCTACAAAAAATATTTGCCAAGACGGGAATCGAACCCGGGCCGCCCTGCGTTACAAGGTAGATGCCTATCCGCTAGACCATTTGGGAAAACTTGATATGTACACCCTAAGATATCTAAGTGTCATTTCGATGAGGTCTGTAGCAGAGGCCATAGAGCACAGCAAACAAATAATCATGTGTTTAAATATCCTTGTCGTTTTGAAAAATTACCATTGTCACCTGCACAGGAATGCCATGCGGCCAACATTGAAGAAATGTGCTTCTCAAATCTGTCATTAACACTGTTTTCCACACGCTTTTTTCATTGCATTGCCATATAATCAATTGGTCATTGATGGGTCACGAATAACGACAATGCGTCGAAAATTAAAGAAATGTAAACATGAATTATGTTATTACTGTCTAAGCATCGCAAAGCTGTATGCGTAAAGGCGTCTGACGTCACAGTGGCTTGCCTGAAACAAAGGAATTAGAGAAACATGTGCTTACAGGGGCGTCGAAGCACCTTCTCCCGCTGATGGAGCAAAGTTGCTACAGTGACAAAGACAAGCTCCGCGCTCATGGGCAATTTATATGAGGCAACTGTGCTGCGAGTATCTAAGTAGTCGTCGTGCATGGATAAAATGCAATGTTTCAAACAGATCTGATGAATTCACCTACTTTGAAAAAGTGTGCGTTAGGGAGTTCTTTTGACACAAAGCGAAAATCTACAGTCAAGCGTCAATCAGCAGACAGCCGTGTGTTCTTTAGTCATGAGCCTGTTGTCAAAACGGCAGAAAAAAATGTTCACAAACGAAATATTGTTTCTACACTTAAAATGAACAAAGAAAAAATGAGCAAGCCTGATATAAGTCATGTTCATGACGATGCAAATGTAACGAGATTTCGAACTGTTCTGTTGCACACGTTGGGACTCATTTTATTTTTCTACAAAAATCCTTTGCCAAGACGGGAATCGAACCCGGGCCGCCCTGCGTAACAAGGCAGATTCCTATCCGCTAGACCATTTGGGAAGGCTTAATATGTACACCCTAAGATATCTAAGTGTCATTTCGATGAGGTCTGTAGCAGAGGCCATAGAGCACAGCAAACAAATAATCATGTGTTTAAATATCCTTGTCGTTTTGAAAAATTACCATTGTCACCTGCACAGGAATGCCATGCGGCCAACATTGAAGAAATGTGCTTCTCAAATCTGTCATTAACACTGTTTTCCACACGCTTTTTTCACTGCATTGCCATATAATCAATTGGTCATTGATGCGTCACGAATAACGACAATGCGTCGAAAATTAAAGAAATGTAAACATGAATTATGTTATTACTGTCTAAGCATCGCAAAGCTGTATGCGTAAAGGCGTCTGACGTCACAGTGGCTTGCCTGAAACAAAGGAATTAGAGAAACATGTGCTTACAGGGGCGTCGAACCGGCTTGTCTCCCTGATGGAGCAAAGTTGCTACAGTGACAAAGACAAGCTCCGCGCTCATGGGCAATTTATATGGGGCAACTGTGCTGCGAGTATCTAAGCAGTCGTCGTGCATGGATAAAATGCAATGTTTCAAACAGATCTGATGAATTCACCTACTTTGAAAAAGTGTGCGTTAAGGGAGTCCTTTTGACACAAAGCGAAAATCTACAGTCAAGCGTCAATCAGCAGACAGCCGTGTGTTCTTCAGTCATGAGCCTGTTGTCAAAACGGCAGAAAAAAATGGTCACAAACGAAATATTGTTTCTACACTTAAAATGAACAAAGAAAAAATGAGCTAGCCTGATATAACTCATGTTCATGACGATGCAAATGTAACGAGATTTCGAACTGTTCTGTTGCACACGTTGGGACTCATTTTATTTTTCTACAAAAAACATTTGCCATAACGGGAATCGAACCCGGGCCGCCCCGCGTTACAAGGTAGATGCCTATCCGCTAGACCATTTGGGAAGACTTGATATGTACACCCTAAGATATCTAAGTGTCATTTCGATGAGGTCTGTAGCAGAGGCCATAGAGCACAGCAAACAAATAATCATGTGTTTAAATATCCTTGTCGTTTTGAAAAATTACCATTGTCACCTGCACAGGAATGCCATGCGGCCAACATTGAAGAAATGTGCTTCTCAAATCTGTCATTAACACTGTTTTCCACACGCTTTTTTCATTGCATTGCCATATAATCAATTGGTCATTGATGCGTCACGAATAACGACAATGCGTCGAAAATTAAAGAAATGTAAACATGAATTATGTTATTACTGTCTAAGCATCGCAAAGCTGTATGCGTAAAGGCGTCTGACGTCACAGTGGCTTGCCTGAAACAAAGGAATCAGAGAAACATGTGCTTACAGGGGCGTCGAAGCGCCTTCTCCCGCTGATGGAGCAAAGTTGCTACAGTGACAAAGACAAGCTCCGCGCTCATGGGCAATTTATATGAGGCAACTGTGCTGCGAGTATCTAAGTAGTCGTCGTGCATGGATAAAATGCAATGTTTCAAACAGATCTGATGAATTCACCTACTTTGAAAAAGTGTGCGTTAGGGAGTTCTTTTGACACAAAGCGAAAATCTACAGTCAAGCGTCAATCAGCAGACAGCCGTGTGTTCTTTAGTCATGAGCCTGTTGTCAAAACGGCAGAAAAAAATGTTCACAAACGAAATATTGTTTCTACACTTAAAATGAACAAAGAAAAAATGAGCAAGCCTGATATAAGTCATGTTCATGACGATGCAAATGTAACGAGATTTCGAACTGATCTGTTGCACACGTTGGGACTCATTTTATTTTTCTACAAAAAATATTTGCCAAGACGGGAATCGAACCCGGGCCGCCCTGCGTTACAAGGTAGATGCCTATCCGCTAGACCATTTGGGAAAACTTGATATGTACACCCTAAGATATCTAAGTGTCATTTCGATGAGGTCTGTAGCAGAGGCCATAGAGCACAGCAAACAAATAATCATGTGTTTAAATATCCTTGTCGTTTTGAAAAATTACCATTGTCACCTGCACAGGAATGCCATGCGGCCAACATTGAAGAAATGTGCTTCTCAAATCTGTCATTAACACTGTTTTCCACACGCTTTTTTCATTGCATTGCCATATAATCAATTGGTCATTGATGGGTCACGAATAACGACAATGCGTCGAAAATTAAAGAAATGTAAACATGAATTATGTTATTACTGTCTAAGCATCGCAAAGCTGTATGCGTAAAGGCGTCTGACGTCACAGTGGCTTGCCTGAAACAAAGGAATTAGAGAAACATGTGCTTACAGGGGCGTCGAAGCACCTTCTCCCGCTGATGGAGCAAAGTTGCTACAGTGACAAAGACAAGCTCCGCGCTCATGGGCAATTTATATGAGGCAACTGTGCTGCGAGTATCTAAGTAGTCGTCGTGCATGGATAAAATGCAATGTTTCAAACAGATCTGATGAATTCACCTACTTTGAAAAAGTGTGCGTTAGGGAGTTCTTTTGACACAAAGCGAAAATCTACAGTCAAGCGTCAATCAGCAGACAGCCGTGTGTTCTTTAGTCATGAGCCTGTTGTCAAAACGGCAGAAAAAAATGTTCACAAACGAAATATTGTTTCTACACTTAAAATGAACAAAGAAAAAATGAGCAAGCCTGATATAAGTCATGTTCATGACGATGCAAATGTAACGAGATTTCGAACTGTTCTGTTGCACACGTTGGGACTCATTTTATTTTTCTACAAAAAATATTTGCCATGACGGGAATCGAACCCGGGCCGCCCTGCGTTACAAGGTAGATGCCTATCCGCTAGACCATTTGGGAAAACTTGATATGTACACCCTAAGATATCTAAGTGTCATTTCGATGAGGTCTGTAGCAGAGGCCATAGAGCACAGCAAACAAATAATCATGTGTTTAAATATCCTTGTCGTTTTGAAAAATTACCATTGTCACCTGCACAGGAATGCCATGCGGCCAACATTGAAGAAATGTGCTTCTCAAATCTGTCATTAACACTGTTTTCCACACGCTTTTTTCATTGCATTGCCATATAATCAATTGGTCATTGATGCGTCACGAATAACGACAATGCGTCGAAAATTAAAGAAATGTAAACATGAATTATGTTATTACTGTCTAAGCATCGCAAAGCTGTATGCGTAAAGGCGTCTGACGTCACAGTGGCTTGCCTGAAACAAAGGAATCAGAGAAACATGTGCTTACAGGGGCGTCGAAGCGCCTTCTCCCGCTGATGGAGCAAAGTTGCTACAGTGACAAAGACAAGCTCCGCGCTCATGGGCAATTTATATGAGGCAACTGTGCTGCGAGTATCTAAGTAGTCGTCGTGCATGGATAAAATGCAATGTTTCAAACAGATCTGATGAATTCACCTACTTTGAAAAAGTGTGCGTTAGGGAGTTCTTTTGACACAAAGCGAAAATCTACAGTCAAGCGTCAATCAGCAGACAGCCGTGTGTTCTTTAGTCATGAGCCTGTTGTCAAAACGGCAGAAAAAAATGTTCACAAACGAAATATTGTTTCTACACTTAAAATGAACAAAGAAAAAATTAGCTAGCCTGATATAAGTCATGTTCATGACGATGCAAATGTAACGAGATATCGAACTGTTCTGTTGCACACGTTGGGACTCATTTTATTTTTCTACAAAAATCCATTGCCATGACGGCAATCGAACCCGGGCCGCCCTGCGTGACAAGGCAGATTCCTATCCGCTAGACCATTTGGGAAGACTTGATATGTACACCCTAAGATATCTAAGTGTCATTTCGATGAGGTCTGTAGCAGAGGCCATAGAGCACAGCAAACAAATAATCATGTGTTTAAATATCCTTGTCGTTTTGAAAAATTACCATTGTCACCTGCACAGGAATGCCCTGCGGCCAACATTGAAGAAATGTGCTTCTCAAATCTGTCATTAACACTGTTTTCCACACGCTTTTTTCATTGCATTGCCATATAATCAATTGGTCATTGATGCGTCACGAATAACGACAATGCGTCGAAAATTAAAGAAATGTAAACATGAATTATGTTATTACTGTCTAAGCATCGCAAAGCTGTATGCGTAAAGGCGTCTGACGTCACAGTGGCTTGCCTGAAACAAAGGAATCAGAGAAACATGTGCTTACAGGGGCGTCAAAGCGCCTTCTCCCGCTGATGGAGCAAAGTTGCTACAGTGACAAAGACAAGCTCCGCGCTCATGGGCAATTTATATGAGGCAACTGTGCTGCGAGTATCTAAGTAGTCGTCGTGCATGGATAAAATGCAATGTTTCAAACAGATCTGATGAATTCACCTACTTTGAAAAAGTGTGCGTTAGGGAGTTCTTTTGACACAAAGCGAAAATCTACAGTCAAGCGTCAATCAGCAGACAGCCGTGTGTTCTTTAGTCATGAGCCTGTTGTCAAAACGGCAGAAAAAAATGTTCACAAACGAAATATTGTTTCTACACTTAAAATGAACAAAGAAAAAATGAGCAAGCCTGATATAAGTCATGTTCATGACGATGCAAATGTAACGAGATTTCGAACTGATCTGTTGCACACGTTGGGACTCATTTTATTTTTCTACAAAAAATATTTGCCAAGACGGGAATCAAACCCGGGCCGCCCTGCGTTACAAGGTAGATGCCTATCCGCTAGACCATTTGGGAAAACTTGATATGTACACCCTAAGATATCTAAGTGTCATTTCGATGAGGTCTGTAGCAGAGGCCATAGAGCACAGCAAACAAATAATCATGTGTTTAAATATCCTTGTCGTTTTGAAAAATTACCATTGTCACCTGCACAGGAATGCCATGCGGCCAACATTGAAGAAATGTGCTTCTCAAATCTGTCATTAACACTGTTTTCCACACGCTTTTTTCATTGCATTGCCATATAATCAATTGGTCATTGATGGGTCACGAATAACGACAATGCGTCGAAAATTAAAGAAATGTAAACATGAATTATGTTATTACTGTCTAAGCATCGCAAAGCTGTATGCGTAAAGGCGTCTGACGTCACAGTGGCTTGCCTGAAACAAAGGAATTAGAGAAACATGTGCTTACAGGGGCGTCGAAGCGCCTTCTCCCGCTGATGGAGCAAAGTTGCTACAGTGACAAAGACAAGCTCCGCGCTCATGGGCAATTTATATGAGGCAACTGTGCTGCGAGTATCTAAGTAGTCGTCGTGCATGGATAAAATGCAATGTTTCAAACAGATCTGATGAATTCACCTACTTTGAAAAAGTGTGCGTTAGGGAGTTCTTTTGACACAAAGCGAAAATCTACAGTCAAGCGTCAATCAGCAGACAGCCGTGTGTTCTTTAGTCATGAGCCTGTTGTCAAAACGGCAGAAAAAAATGTTCACAAACGAAATATTGTTTCTACACTTAAAATGAACAAAGAAAAAATGAGCAAGCCTGATATAAGTCATGTTCATGACGATGCAAATGTAACGAGATTTCGAACTGTTCTGTTGCACACGTTGGGACTCATTTTATTTTTCTACAAAAAATATTTGCCATGACGGGAATCGAACCCGGGCCGCCCTGCGTTACAAGGTAGATGCCTATCCGCTAAACCATTTGGGAAAACTTGATATGTACACCCTAAGATATCTAAGTGTCATTTCGATGAGGTCTGTAGCAGAGGCCATAGAGCACAGCAAACAAATAATCATGTGTTTAAATATCCTTGTCGTTTTGAAAAATTACCATTGTCACCTGCACAGGAATGCCATGCGGCCAACATTGAAGAAATGTGCTTCTCAAATCTGTCATTAACACTGTTTTCCACACGCTTTTTTCATTGCATTGCCATATAATCAATTGGTCATTGATGCGTCACGAATAACGACAATGCGTCGAAAATTAAAGAAATGTAAACATGAATTATGTTATTACTGTCTAAGCATCGCAAAGCTGTATGCGTAAAGGCGTCTGACGTCACAGTGGCTTGCCTGAAACAAAGGAATTAGAGAAACATGTGCTTACAGGGGCGTCGAACCGCCTTCTCCCGCTGATGGAGCAAAGTTGCTACAGTGACAAAGACAAGCTCCGCGCTCATGGGCAATTTATATGGGGCAACTGTGCTGCGAGTATCTAAGCAGTCGTCGTGCATGGATAAAATGCAATGTTTCAAACAGATCTGATGAATTCACCTACTTTGAAAAAGTGTGCGTTAGGAAGTTCTTTTGACACAAAGCGAAAATCTACAGTCAAGCGTCAATCAGCAGACAGCCGTGTGTTCTTTAGTCATGAGCCTGTTGTCAAAACGGCAGAAAAAAATGGTCACAAACGAAATATTGTTTCTACACTTAAAATGAACAAAGAAAAAATGAGCTAGCCTGATATAATTCATGTTCATGACGATGCAAATGTAACGAGATTTCGAACTGTTCTGTTGCACACGTTGGGACTCATTTTATTTTTCTACAAAAAACATTTGCCATGACGGGAATCGAACCCGGGCCGCCCTGCGTTACAAGGTAGATGCCTATCCGCTAGACCATTTGGGAAAACTTGATATGTACACCCTAAGATATCTAAGTGTCATTTCGATGAGGTCTGTAGCAGAGGCCATAGAGCACAGCAAACAAATAATCATGTGTTTAAATATCCTTGTCGTTTTGAAAAATTACCATTGTCACCTGCACAGGAATGCCATGCGGCCAACATTGAAGAAATGTGCTTCTCAAATCTGTCATTAACACTGTTTTCCACACGCTTTTTTCATTGCATTGCCATATAATCAATTGGTCATTGATGCGTCACAAATAACGACAATGCGTCGAAAATTAAAGAAATGTAAACATGAATTATGTTATTACTGTCTAAGCATCGCAAAGCTGTATGCGTAAAGGCGTCTGACGTCACAGTGGCTTGCCTGAAACAAAGGAATCAGAGAAACATGTGCTTACAGGGGCGTCGAAGCGCCTTCTCCCGCTGATGGAGCAAAGTTGCTACAGTGACAAAGACAAGCTCCGCGCTCATGGGCAATTTATATGAGGCAACTGTGCTGCGAGTATCTAAGTAGTCGTCGTGCATGGATAAAATGCAATGTTTCAAACAGATCTGATGAATTCACCTACTTTGAAAAAGTGTGCGTTAGGGAGTTCTTTTGACACAAAGCGAAAATCTACAGTCAAGCGTCAATCAGCAGACAGCCGTGTGTTCTTTAGTCATGAGCCTGTTGTCAAAACGGCAGAAAAAAATGTTCACAAACGAAATATTGTTTCTACACTTAAAATGAGCAAGCCTGATATAAGTCATGTTCATGACGATGCAAATGTAACGAGATTTCGAACTGATCTGTTGCACACGTTGGGACTCATTTTATTTTTCTACAAAAAATATTTGCCATGACGGGAATCGAACCCGGGCCGCCCTGCGTTACAAGGTAGATGCCTATCCGCTAGACCATTTGGGAAAACTTGATATGTACACCCTAAGATATCTAAGTGTCATTTCGATGAGGTCTGTAGCAGAGGCCATAGAGCACAGCAAACAAATAATCATGTGTTTAAATATCCTTGTCGTTTTGAAAATTTACCATTGTCACCTGCACAGGAATGCCATGCGGCCAACATTGAAGAAATGTGCTTCTCAAATCTGTCATTAACACTGTTTTCCACACGCTTTTTTCATTGCATTGCCATATAATCAATTGGTCATTGATGGGTCACGAATAACGACAATGCGTCGAAAATTAAAGAAATGTAAACATGAATTATGTTATTACTGTCTAAGCATCGCAAAGCTGTATGCGTAAAGGCGTCTGACGTCACAGTGGCTTGCCTGAAACAAAGGAATTAGAGAAACATGTGCTTACAGGGGCGTCGAAGCGCCTTCTCCCGCTGATGGAGCAAAGTTGCTACAGTGACAAAGACAAGCTCCGCGCTCATGGGCAATTTATATGACGCAACTGTGCTGCGAGTATCTAAGTAGTCGTCGTGCATGGATAAAATGCAATGTTTCAAACAGATCTGATGAATTCACCTACTTTGAAAAAGTGTGCGTTAGGGAGTTCTTTTGACACAAAGCGAAAATCTACAGTCAAGCGTCAATCAGCAGACAGCCGTGTGTTCTTTAGTCATGAGCCTGTTGTCAAAACGGCAGAAAAAAATGTTCACAAACGAAATATTGTTTCTACACTTAAAATGAACAAAGAAAAAATGAGCAAGCCTGATATAAGTCATGTTCATGACGATGCAAATGTAACGAGATTTCGAACTGTTCTGTTGCACACGTTGGGACTCATTTTATTTTTCTACAAAAAATATTTGCCATGACGGGAATCGAACCCGGGCCGCCCTGCGTTACAAGGTAGATGCCTATCCGCTAGACCATTTGGGAAAACTTGATATGTACACCCTAAGATATCTAAGTGTCATTTCGATGAGGTCTGTAGCAGAGGCCATAGAGCACAGCAAACAAATAATCATGTGTTTAAATATCCTTGTCGTTTTGAAAAATTACCATTGTCACCTGCACAGGAATGCCATGCGGCCAACATTGAAGAAATGTGCTTCTCAAATCTGTCATTAACACTGTTTTCCACACGCTTTTTTCATTGCATTGCCATATAATCAATTGGTCATTGATGCGTATCGAATAACGACAATGCGTCGAAAATTAAAGAAATGTAAACATGAATTATGTTATTACTGTCTAAGCATCGCAAAGCTGTATGCGTAAAGGCGTCTGACGTCACAGTGGCTTGCCTGAAACAAAGGAATTAGAGAAACATGTGCTTACAGGGGCGTCGAACCGCCTTCTCCCGCTGATGGAGCAAAGTTGCTACAGTGACAAAGACAAGCTCCGCGCTCATGGGCAATTTATATGGGGCAACTGTGCTGCGAGTATCTAAGCAGTCGTCGTGCATGGATAAAATGCAATGTTTCAAACAGATCTGATGAATTCACCTACTTTGAAAAAGTGTGCGTTAGGAAGTTCTTTTGACACAAAGCGAAAATCTACAGTCAAGCGTCAATCAGCAGACAGCCGTGTGTTCTTTAGTCATGAGCCTGTTGTCAAAACGGCAGAAAAAAATGGTCACAAACGAAATATTGTTTCTACACTTAAAATGAACAAAGAAAAAATGAGCTAGCCTGATATAAGTCATGTTCATGACGATGCAAATGTAACGAGATTTCGAACTGTTCTGTTGCACACGTTGGGACTCATTTTATTTTTCTACAAAAAACATTTGCCATGACGGGAATCGAACCCGGGCCGCCCTGCGTTACAAGGTAGATGCCTATCCGCTAGACCATTTGGGAAAACTTGATATGTACACCCTAAGATATCTAAGTGTCATTTCGATGAGGTCTGTAGCAGAGGCCATAGAGCACAGCAAACAAATAATCATGTGTTTAAATATCCTTGTCGTTTTGAAAAATTACCATTGTCACCTGCACAGGAATGCCATGCGGCCAACATTGAAGAAATGTGCTTCTCAAATCTGTCATTAACACTGTTTTCCACACGCTTTTTTCATTGCATTGCCATATAATCAATTGGTCATTGATGCGTCACAAATAACGACAATGCGTCGAAAATTAAAGAAATGTAAACATGAATTATGTTATTACTGTCTAAGCATCGCAAAGCTGTATGCGTAAAGGCGTCTGACGTCACAGTGGCTTGCCTGAAACAAAGGAATCAGAGAAACATGTGCTTACAGGGGCGTCGAAGCGCCTTCTCCCGCTGATGGAGCAAAGTTGCTACAGTGACAAAGACAAGCTCCGCGCTCATGGGCAATTTATATGAGGCAACTGTGCTGCGAGTATCTAAGTAGTCGTCGTGCATGGATAAAATGCAATGTTTCAAACAGATCTGATGAATTCACCTACTTTGAAAAAGTGTGCGTTAGGGAGTTCTTTTGACACAAAGCGAAAATCTACAGTCAAGCGTCAATCAGCAGACAGCCGTGTGTTCTTTAGTCATGAGCCTGTTGTCAAAACGGCAGAAAAAAATGTTCACAAACGAAATATTGTTTCTACACTTAAAATGAACAAAGAAAAAATGAGCAAGCCTGATATAAGTCATGTTCATGACGATGCAAATGTAACGAGATTTCGAACTGTTCTGTTGCACACGTTGGGACTCATTTTATTTTTCTACAAAAAATATTTGCCATGACGGGAATCGAACCCGGGCCGCCCTGCGTTACAAGGTAGATGCCTATCCGCTAGACCATTTGGGAAAACTTGATATGTACACCCTAAGATATCTAAGTGTCATTTCGATGAGGTCTGTAGCAGAGGCCATAGAGCACAGCAAACAAATAATCATGTGTTTAAATATCCTTGTCGTTTTGAAAAATTACCATTGTCACCTGCACAGGAATGCCATGCGGCCAACATTGAAGAAATGTGCTTCTCAAATCTGTCATTAACACTGTTTTCCACACGCTTTTTTCATTGCATTGCCATATAATCAATTGGTCATTGATGCGTCACAAATAACGACAATGCGTCGAAAATTAAAGAAATGTAAACATGAATTATGTTATTACTGTCTAAGCATCGCAAAGCTGTATGCGTAAAGGCGTCTGACGTCACAGTGGCTTGCCTGAAACAAAGGAATCAGAGAAACATGTGCTTACAGGGGCGTCGAAGCGCCTTCTCCCGCTGATGGAGCAAAGTTGCTACAGTGACAAAGACAAGCTCAACGCTCATGGGCAATTTATATGAGGCAACTGTGCTGCGAGTATCTAAGTAGTCGTCGTGCATGGATAAAATGCAATGTTTCAAACAGATCTGATGAATTCACCTTCTTTGAAAAAGTGTGCGTTAGGGAGTTCTTTTGACACAAAGCGAAAATCTACAGTCAAGCGTCAATCAGCAGACAGCCGTGTGTTCTTTAGTCATGAGCCTGTTGTCAAAACGGCAGAAAAAAATGTACACAAACGAAATATTGTTTCTACACTTAAAATGAACAAAGAAAAAATTAGCAAGCCTGATATAAGTCATGTTCATGACGATGCAAATGTAACGAGATTTCGAACTGTTCTGTTGCACACGTTGGGACTCATTTTATTTTTCTACAAAAAATATTTGCCATGACGGGAATCGAATCCGGGCCGCCCTGCGTTACAAGGTAGATGCCTATCCGCTAGACCATTTGGGAAAACTTGATATGTACACCCTAAGATATCTAAGTGTCATTTCGATGAGGTCTGTAGCAGAGGCCATAGAGCACAGCAAACAAATAATCATGTGTTTAAATATCCTTGTCGTTTTGAAAAATTACCATTGTCACCTGCACAGGAATGCCATGCGGCCAACATTGAAGAAATGTGCTTCTCAAATCTGTCATTAACACTGTTTTCCACACGCTTTTTTCATTGCATTGCCATATAATCAATTGGTCATTGATGCGTCACGAATAACGACAATGCGTCGAAAATTAAAGAAATGTAAACATGAATTATGTTATTACTGTCTAAGCATCGCAAAGCTGTATGCGTAAAGGCGTCTGACGTCACCGTGGCTTGCCTGAAACAAAGGAATTAGAGAAACATGTGCTTACAGGGGCGTCGAACCGCCTTCTCCCGCTGATGGAGCAAAGTTGCTACAGTGACAAAGACAAGCTCCGCGCTCATGGGCAATTTATATGGGGCAACTGTGCTGCGAGTATCTAAGCAGTCGTCGTGCATGGATAAAATGCAATGTTTCAAACAGATCTGATGAATTCACCTACTTTGAAAAAGTGTGCGTTAGGAAGTTCTTTTGACACAAAGCGAAAATCTACAGTCAAGCGTCAATCAGCAGACAGCCGTGTGTTCTTTAGTCATGAGCCTGTTGTCAAAACGGCAGAAAAAAATGTACACAAACAAAATATTGTTTCTACACTTAAAATGAACAAAGAAAAAATTAGCAAGCCTGATATAAGTCATGTTCATGACGATGCAAATGTAACGAGATTTCGAACTGTTCTGTTGCACACGTTGGGACTCATTTTATTTTTCTACAAAAAATATTTGCCATGACGGGAATCGAATCCGGGCCGCCCTGCGTTACAAGGTAGATGCCTATCCGCTAGACCATTTGGGAAAACTTGATATGTACACCCTAAGATATCTAAGTGTCATTTCGATGAGGTCTGTAGCAGAGGCCATAGAGCACAGCAAACAAATAATCATGTGTTTAAATATCCTTGTCGTTTTGAAAAATTACCATTGTCACCTGCACAGGAATGCCATGCGGCCAACATTGAAGAAATGTGCTTCTCAAATCTGTCATTAACACTGTTTTCCACACGTTTTTTTCATTGCATTGCCATATAATCAATTGGTCATTGATGCGTCACGAATAACGACAATGCGTCGAAAATTAAAGAAATGTAAACATGAATTATGTTATTACTGTCTAAGCATCGCAAAGCTGTATGCGTAAAGGCGTCTGACGTCACCGTGGCTTGCCTGAAACAAAGGAATTAGAGAAACATGTGCTTACAGGGGCGTCGAACCGCCTTCTCCCGCTGATGGAGCAAAGTTGCTACAGTGACAAAGACAAGCTCCGCGCTCATGGGCAATTTATATGGGGCAACTGTGCTGCGAGTATCTAAGCAGTCGTCGTGCATGGATAAAATGCAATGTTTCAAACAGATCTGATGAATTCACCTACTTTGAAAAAGTGTGCGTTAGGAAGTTCTTTTG
This sequence comes from Argentina silus, assembly GCF_951799395.1. Lineage (NCBI taxonomy): Eukaryota > Metazoa > Chordata > Actinopteri > Argentiniformes > Argentinidae > Argentina > Argentina silus. Next base: position 286,589 of record NW_028152657.1, on the reverse strand, counting down.
ACACAAAGCGAAAATCTACAGTCAAGCGTCAATCAGCAGACAGCCGTGTGTTCTTTAGTCATGAGCCTGTTGTCAAAACGGCAGAAAAAAATGGTCACAAACGAAATATTGTTTCTACACTTAAAATGAACAAAGAAAAAATGAGCTAGCCTGATATAAGTCATGTTCATGACGATGCAAATGTAACGAGATTTCGAACTGTTCTGTTGCACACGTTGGGACTCATTTTATTTTTCTACAAAAAACATTTGCCATGACGGGAATCGAACCCGGGCCGCCCTGCGTTACAAGGTAGATGCCTATCCGCTAGACCATTTGGGAAAACTTGATATGTACACCCTAAGATATCTAAGTGTCATTTCGATGAGGTCTGTAGCAGAGGCCATAGAGCACAGCAAACAAATAATCATGTGTTTAAATATCCTTGTCGTTTTGAAAAGTTACCATTGTCACCTGCACAGGAATGCCATGCGGCCAACATTGAAGAAATGTGCTTCTCAAATCTGTCATTAACACTGTTTTCCACACGCTTTTTTTCATTGCATTGCCATATAATCAATTGGTCATTGATGCGTCACGAATAACGACAATGCGTCGAAAATTAAAGAAATGTAAACATGAATTATGTTATTACTGTCTAAGCATCGCAAAGCTGTATGCGTAAAGGCGTCTGACGTCACAGTGGCTTGCCTGAAACAAAGGAATTAGAGAAACTTGTGCTTACAGGGGCGTCAAACCGCCTTCTCCCGCTGATGGAGCAAAGTTGCTACAGTGACAAAGACAAGCTCCGCGCTCATGGGCAATTTATATGGGGCAACTGTGCTGCGAGTATCTAAGCAGTCGTCGTGCATGGATAAAATGCAATGTTTCAAACAGATCTGATGAATTCACCTACTTTGAAAAAGTGTGCGTTAGGATGTTCTTTTGACACAAAGCGAAAATCTACAGTCAAGCGTCAATCAGCAGACAGCCGTGTGTTCTTTAGTCATGAGCCTGTTGTCAAAACGGCAGAAAAAAATGTTCACAAACGAAATATTGTTTCTACACTTAAAATGAACAAAGAAAAAATGAGCTAGCCTGATATAAGTCATGTTCATGACGATGCAAATGTAACGAGATTTCGAACTGTTCTGTTGCACACGTTGGGACTCATTTTATTTTTCTACAAAAAACATTTGCCATGACGGGAATCGAACCCGGGCCGCCCTGCGTTACAAGGTAGATGCCTATCCGCTAGACCATTTGGGAAGACTTGATATGTACACCCTAAGATATCTAAGTGTCATTTCGATGAGGTCTGTAGCAGAGGCCATAGAACACAGCAAACAAATAATCATGTGTTTAAATATCCTTGTCGTTTTGAAAAATTACCATTGTCACCTGCACAGGAATGCCATGCGGCCAACATTGAAGAAATGTGCTTCTCAAATCTGTCATTAACACTGTTTTCCACACGCTTTTTTCATTGCATTGCCATATAATCAATTGGTCATTGATGCGTCACGAATAACGACAATGCGTCGAAAATTAAAGAAATGTAAACATGAATTTTGTTATTACTGTCTAAGCATCGCAAAGCTGTATGCGTAAAGGCGTCTGACGTCACAGTGGCTTGCCTGAAACAAAGGAATCAGAGAAACATGTGCTTACAGGGGCGTCGAAGCGCCTTCTCCCGCTGATGGAGCAAAGTTGCTACAGTGACAAAGACAAGCTCCGCGCTCATGGGCAATGTATATGGGGCAACTGTGCTGCGAGTATCTAAGCAGTCGTCGTGCATGGATAAAATGCAATGTTTCAAACAGATCTGATGAATTCACCTACTTTGAAAAAGTGTGCGTTAGGAAGTTCTTTTGACACAAAGCGAAAATCTACAGTCAAGCGTCAATCAGCAGACAGCCGTGTGTTCTTTAGTCATGAGCCTGTTGTCAAAACGGCAGAAAAAAATGTTCACAAACGAAATATTGTTTCTACACTTAAAATGAACAAAGAAAAAATGAGCTAGCCTGATATAAGTCATGTTCATGACGATGCAAATGTAACGAGATTTCGAACTGTTCTGTTGCACACGTTGGGACTCATTTTATTTTTCTACAAAAAACATTTGCCATGACAGGAATCGAACCCGGGCCGCCCTGCGTTACAAGGTAGATGCCTATCCGCTAGACCATTTGGGAAAACTTGATATGTACACCCTAAGATATCTAAGTGTCATTTCGATGAGGTCTGTAGCAGAGGCCATAGAGCACACCAAACAAATAATCATGTGTTTAAATATCCTTGTCGTTTTGAAAAATTACCATTGTCACCTGCACAGGAATGCCATGCGGCCAACATTGAAGAAATGTGCTTCTCAAATCTGTCATTAACACTGTTTTCCACACGCTTTTTTCATTGCATTGCCATATAATCAATTGGTCATTGATGCGTCACGAATAACGACAATGCGTCGAAAATTAAAGAAATGTAAACATGAATTATGTTATTACTGTCTAAGCATCGCAAAGCTGTATGCGTAAAGGCGTCTGACGTCACAGTGGCTTGCCTGAAACAAAGGAATTAGAGAAACATGTGCTTACAGGGGCGTCGAACCACCTTCTCCCGCTGATGGAGCAAAGTTGCTACAGTGACAAAGACAAGCTCCGCGCTCATGGGCAATTTATATGAGGCAACTGTGCTGCGAGTATCTAAGTAGTCGTCGTGCATGGATAAAATGCAATGTTTCAAACAGATCTGATGAATTCACCTACTTTGAAAAAGTGTGCGTTAGGAAGTTCTTTTGACACAAAGCGAAAATCTACAGTCAAGCGTCAATCAGCAGACAGCCGTGTGTTCTTTAGTCATGAGCCTGTTGTCAAAACGGCAGAAAAAAATGTTCACAAACGAAATATTGTTTCTACACTTAAAATGAACAAAGAAAAAATGAGCTAGCCTGATATAAGTCATGTTCATGACGATGCAAATGTAACGAGATTTCGAACTGTTCTGTTGCACACGTTGGGACTCATTTTATTTTTCTACAAAAATCCTTTGCCATGACGGGAATCGAACCCGGGCCGCCCTGCGTTACAAGGCAGATTCCTATCCGCTAGACCATTTGGGAAGACTTGATACGTACACCCTAAGATATCTAAGTGTCATTTCGATGAGGTCTGTAGCAGAGGCCATAGAGCACAGCAAACAAATAATCATGTGTTTAAATATCTTTGTCGTTTTGAAAAATTACCATTGTCACCTGCACAGGAATGCCATGCGGCCAACATTGAAGAAATGTGCTTCTCAAATCTGTCATTAACACTGTTTTCCACACGCTTTTTTCATTGCATTGCCATATAATCAATTGGTCATTGATGCGTCACGAATAACGACAATGCGTCGAAAATTAAAGAAATGTAAACATGAATTATGTTATTACTGTCTAAGCATCGCAAAGCTGTATGCGTAAAGGCGTCTGACGTCACAGTGGCTTGCCTGAAACAAAGGAATTAGAGAAACATGTGCTTACAGGGGTGTCGAACCGCGTTCTCCCGCTGATGGAGCAAAGTTGCTACAGTGACAAATACAAGCTCCGCGCTCATGGGCAATTTATATGGGGCAACTGTGCTGCGAGTATCTAAGCAGTCGTCGTGCATGGATAAAATGCAATGTTTCAAACAGATCTGATGAATTCACCTACTTTGAAAAAGTGTGCGTTAGGAAGTTCTTTTGACACAAAGCGAAAATCTACAGTCAAGCGTCAATCAGCAGACAGCCGTGTGTTCTTTAGTCATGAGCCTGTTGTCAAAACGGCAGAAAAAAATGTTCACAAACGAAATATTGTTTCTACACTTAAAATGAACAAAGAAAAAATTAGCTAGCCTTATATAAGTCATGTTCATGACGATGCAAATGTAACGAGATTTCGAACTGTTCTGTTGCACACGTTGGGACTCATTTTATTTTTCTACAAAAAACACTTGCCATGACGGGAATCGAACCCGGGCCGCCCTGCGTTACAAGGTAGATGCCTATCCGCTAGACCATTTGGGAAGACTTGACATGTACACCCTAAGATATCTAAGTGTCATTTCGATGAGGTCTGTAGCAGAGGCCATCGAGCACAGCAAACAAATAATCATGTGTTTAAATATCCTTGTCGTTTTGAAAAATTACCATTGTCACCTGCACAGGAATGCCATGCGGCCAACATTGAAGAAATGTGCTTCTCAAATCTGTCATTAACACTGTTTTCCACACGCTTTTTTCATTGCATTGCCATATAATCAATTGGTCATTGATGCGTCACGAATAACGACAATGCGTCGAAAATTAAAGAAATGTAAACATGAATTATGTTATTACTGTCTAAGCATCGCAAAGCTGTATGCGTAAAGGCGTCTGACGTCACCGTGGCTTGCCTGAAACAAAGGAATTAGAGAAACATGTGCTTACAGGGGCGTCGAACCGCCTTCTCCCGCTGATGGAGCAAAGTTGCTACAGTGACAAAGACAAGCTCCGCGCTCATGGGCAATTTATATGGGGCAACTGTGCTGCGAGTATCTAAGCAGTCGTCGTGCATGGATAAAATGCAATGTTTCAAACAGATCTGATGAATTCACCTACTTTGAAAAAGTGTGCGTTAGGAAGTTCTTTTGACACAAAGCGAAAATCTACAGTCAAGCGTCAATCAGCAGACAGCCGTGTGTTCTTTAGTCATGAGCCTGTTGTCAAAACGGCAGAAAAAAATGGTCACAAACGAAATATTGTTTCTACACTTAAAATGAACAAAGAAAAAATGAGCTAGCCTGATATAAGTCATGTTCATGACGATGCAAATGTAACGAGATTTCGAACTGTTCTGTTGCACACGTTGGGACTCATTTTATTTTTCTACAAAAAACATTTGCCATGACGGGAATCGAACCCGGGCCGCCCTGCGTTACAAGGTAGATGCCTATCCGCTAGACCATTTGGGAAAACTTGATATGTACACCCTAAGATATCTAAGTGTCATTTCGATGAGGTCTGTAGCAGAGGCCATAGAGCACAGCAAACAAATAATCATGTGTTTAAATATCCTTGTCGTTTTGAAAAGTTACCATTGTCACCTGCACAGGAATGCCATGCGGCCAACATTGAAGAAATGTGCTTCTCAAATCTGTCATTAACACTGTTTTCCACACGCTTTTTTTCATTGCATTGCCATATAATCAATTGGTCATTGATGCGTCACGAATAACGACAATGCGTCGAAAATTAAAGAAATGTAAACATGAATTATGTTATTACTGTCTAAGCATCGCAAAGCTGTATGCGTAAAGGCGTCTGACGTCACAGTGGCTTGCCTGAAACAAAGGAATTAGAGAAACTTGTGCTTACAGGGGCGTCAAACCGCCTTCTCCCGCTGATGGAGCAAAGTTGCTACAGTGACAAAGACAAGCTCCGCGCTCATGGGCAATTTATATGGGGCAACTGTGCTGCGAGTATCTAAGCAGTCGTCGTGCATGGATAAAATGCAATGTTTCAAACAGATCTGATGAATTCACCTACTTTGAAAAAGTGTGCGTTAGGAAGTTCTTTTGACACAAAGCGAAAATCTACAGTCAAGCGTCAATCAGCAGACAGCCGTGTGTTCTTTAGTCATGAGCCTGTTGTCAAAACGGCAGAAAAAAATGTTCACAAACGAAATATTGTTTCTACACTTAAAATGAACAAAGAAAAAATGAGCTAGCCTGATATAAGTCATGTTCATGACGATGCAAATGTAACGAGATTTCGAACTGTTCTGTTGCACACGTTGGGACTCATTTTATTTTTCTACAAAAAACATTTGCCATGACAGGAATCGAACCCGGGCCGCCCTGCGTTACAAGGTAGATGCCTATCCGCTAGACCATTTGGGAAAACTTGATATGTACACCCTAAGATATCTAAGTGTCATTTCGATGAGGTCTGTAGCAGAGGCCATAGAGCACACCAAACAAATAATCATGTGTTTAAATATCCTTGTCGTTTTGAAAAATTACCATTGTCACCTGCACAGGAATGCCATGCGGCCAACATTGAAGAAATGTGCTTCTCAAATCTGTCATTAACACTGTTTTCCACACGCTTTTTTCATTGCATTGCCATATAATCAATTGGTCATTGATGCGTCACGAATAACGACAATGCGTCGAAAATTAAAGAAATGTAAACATGAATTATGTTATTACTGTCTAAGCATCGCAAAGCTGTATGCGTAAAGGCGTCTGACGTCACAGTGGCTTGCCTGAAACAAAGGAATTAGAGAAACATGTGCTTACAGGGGCGTCGAACCACCTTCTCCCGCTGATGGAGCAAAGTTGCTACAGTGACAAAGACAAGCTCCGCGCTCATGGGCAATTTATATGAGGCAACTGTGCTGCGAGTATCTAAGTAGTCGTCGTGCATGGATAAAATGCAATGTTTCAAACAGATCTGATGAATTCACCTACTTTGAAAAAGTGTGCGTTAGGAAGTTCTTTTGACACAAAGCGAAAATCTACAGTCAAGCGTCAATCAGCAGACAGCCGTGTGTTCTTTAGTCATGAGCCTGTTGTCAAAACGGCAGAAAAAAATGTTCACAAACGAAATATTGTTTCTACACTTAAAATGAACAAAGAAAAAATGAGCTAGCCTGATATAAGTCATGTTCATGATGATGCAAATGTAACGAGATTTCGAACTGTTCTGTTGCACACGTTGGGACTCATTTTATTTTTCTACAAAAATCCTTTGCCATGACGGGAATCGAACCCGGGCCGCCCTGCGTTACAAGGCAGATTCCTATCCGCTAGACCATTTGGGAAGACTTGATACGTACACCCTAAGATATCTAAGTGTCATTTCGATGAGGTCTGTAGCAGAGGCCATAAAGCACAGCAAACAAATAATCATGTGTTTAAATATCCTTGTCGTTTTGAAAAATTACCATTGTCACCTGCACAGGAATGCCATGCGGCCAACATTGAAGAAATGTGCTTCTCAAATCTGTCATTAACACTGTTTTCCACACGCTTTTTTCATTGCATTGCCATATAATCAATTGGTCATTGATGCGTCACGAATAACGACAATGCGTCGAAAATTAAAGAAATGTAAACATGAATTATGTTATTACTGTCTAAGCATCGCAAAGCTGTATGCGTAAAGGCGTCTGACGTCACAGTGGCTTGCCTGAAACAAAGGAATTAGAGAAACATGTGCTTACAGGGGCGTCGAACCGCCTTCTCCCGCTGATGGAGCAAAGTTGCTACAGTGACAAAGACAAGCTCCGCGCTCATGGGCAATTTATATGAGGCAACTGTGCTGCGAGTATCTAAGTAGTCGTCGTGCATGGATAAAATGCAATGTTTCAAACAGATCTGATGAATTCACCTACTTTGAAAAAGTGTGCGTTAGGGAGTTCTTTTGACACAAAGCGAAAATCGACAGTCAAGCGTCAATCAGCAGACAGCCGTGTGTTCTTTAGTCATGAGCCTGTTGTCAAAACGCCAGAAAAAAATGTTCACAAACAAAATATTGTTTCTACACTTAAAATGAACAAAGAAAAAATTAGCTAGCCTGATATAAGTCATGTTCATGACGATGCAAATGTAACGAGATTTCGAACTGTTCTGTTGCACACGTTGGGACTCATTTTATTTTTCTACAAAAAACATTTGCCATGACGGGAATCGAACCCGGGCCGCCCTGCGTTACAAGGTAGATGCCTATCCGCTAGACCATTTGGGAAGACTTGATATGTACACCCTAAGATATCTAAGTGTCATTTCGATGAGGTCTGTAGCAGAGGCCATAGAGCACAGCAAACAAATAATCATGTGTTTAAATATCTTTGTCGTTTTGAAAAATTACCATTGTCACCTGCACAGGAATGCCATGCGGCCAACATTGAAGAAATGTGCTTCTCAAATCTGTCATTAACACTGTTTTCCACACGCTTTTTTCATTGCATTGCCATATAATCAATTGGTCATTGATGCGTCACGAATAACGACAATGCGTCGAAAATTCAAGAAATGTAAACATGAATTATGTTATTACTGTCTAAGCATCGCAAAGCTGTATGCGTAAAGGCGTCTGACGTCACAGTGGCTTGCCTGAAACAAAGGAATTAGAGAAACATGTGCTTACAGGGGTGTCGAACCGCGTTCTCCCGCTGATGGAGCAAAGTTGCTACAGTGACAAATACAAGCTCCGCGCTCATGGGCAATTTATATGGGGCAACTGTGCTGCGAGTATCTAAGCAGTCGTCGTGCATGGATAAAATGCAATGTTTCAAACAGATCTGATGAATTCACCTACTTTGAAAAAGTGTGCGTTAGGAAGTTCTTTTGACACAAAGCGAAAATCTACAGTCAAGCGTCAATCAGCAGACAGCCGTGTGTTCTTTAGTCATGAGCCTGTTGTCAAAACGGCAGAAAAAAATGTTCACAAACGAAATATTGTTTCTACACTTAAAATGAACAAAGAAAAAATTAGCTAGCCTTATATAAGTCATGTTCATGACGATGCAAATGTAACGAGATTTCGAACTGTTCTGTTGCACACGTTGGGACTCATTTTATTTTTCTACAAAAAACATTTGCCATGACGGGAATCGAACCCGGGCCGCCCTGCGTTACAAGGTAGATGCCTATCCGCTAGACCATTTGGGAAGACTTGACATGTACACCCTAAGATATCTAAGTGTCATTTCGATGAGGTCTGTAGCAGAGGCCATAGAGCACAGCAAACAAATAATCATGTGTTTAAATATCCTTGTCGTTTTGAAAAATTACCATTGTCACCTGCACAGGAATGCCATGCGGCCAACATTGAAGAAATGTGCTTCTCAAATCTGTCATTAACACTGTTTTCCACACGCTTTTTTCATTGCATTGCCATATAATCAATTGGTCATTGATGCGTCACGAATAACGACAATGCGTCGAAAATTAAAGAAATGTAAACATGAATTATGTTATTACTGTCTAAGCATCGCAAAGCTGTATGCGTAAAGGCGTCTGACGTCACAGTGGCTTGCCTGAAACAAAGGAATTAGAGAAACATGTGCTTACAGGGGTGTCGAACCGCGTTCTCCCGCTGATGGAGCAAAGTTGCTACAGTGACAAATACAAGCTCCGCGCTCATGGGCAATTTATATGGGGCAACTGTGCTGCGAGTATCTAAGCAGTCGTCGTGCATGGATAAAATGCAATGTTTCAAACAGATCTGATGAATTCACCTACTTTGAAAAAGTGTGCGTTAGGAAGTTCTTTTGACACAAAGCGAAAATCTACAGTCAAGCGTCAATCAGCAGACAGCCGTGTGTTCTTTAGTCATGAGCCTGTTGTCAAAACGGCAGAAAAAAATGTTCACAAACGAAATATTGTTTCTACACTTAAAATGAACAAAGAAAAAATTAGCTAGCCTTATATAACTCATGTTCATGACGATGCAAATGTAACGAGATTTCGAACTGTTCTGTTGCACACGTTGGGACTCATTTTATTTTTCTACAAAAAACATTTGCCATGACGGGAATCGAACCCGGGCCGCCCTGCGTTACAAGGTAGATGCCTATCCGCTAGACCATTTGGGAAGACTTGACATGTACACCCTAAGATATCTAAGTGTCATTTCGATGAGGTCTGTAGCAGAGGCCATAGAGCACAGCAAACAAATAATCATGTGTTTAAATATCCTTGTCGTTTTGAAAAATTACCATTGTCACCTGCACAGGAATGCCATGCGGCCAACATTGAAGAAATGTGCTTCTCAAATCTGTCATTAACACTGTTTTCCACACGCTTTTTTCATTGCATTGCCATATAATCAATTGGTCATTGATCCGTCACGAATAACGACAATGCGTCGAAAATTAAAGAAATGTAAACATGAATTATGTTATTACTGTCTAAGCATCGCAAAGCTGTATGCGTAAAGGCGTCTGACGTCACAGTGGCTTGCCTGAAACAAAGGAATTAGAGAAACATGTGCTTACAGGGGCGTCGAACCGCCTTCTCCCGCTGATGGAGCAAAGTTGCTACAGTGACAAAGACAAGCTCCGCGCTCATGGACAATTTATATGAGGCAACTGTGCTGCGAGTATCTAAGTAGTCGTCGTGCATGGATAAAATGCAATGTTTCAAACAGATCTGATGAATTCATCTACTTTGAAAAAGTGTGCGTTAGGGAGTTCTTTTGACACAAAGCGAAAATCTACAGTCAAGCGTCAATCAGCAGACAGCCGTGTGTTCTTTAGTAATGAGCCTGTTGTCAAAACGGCAGAAAAAAATGTTCACAAACGAAATATTGTTTCTACACTTAAAATGAACAAAGAAAAAATTAGCTAGCCTGATATAAGTCATGTTCATGACGATGCAAATGTAACGAGATTTCGAACTGTTCTGTTGCACACGTTGGGACTCATTTTATTTTTCTACAAAAAACATTTGCCATGACGGGAATCGAACCCGGGCCGCCCTGCGTTACAAGGTAGATGCCTATCCGCTAGACCATTTGGGAAGACTTGATATGTACACCCTAAGATATCTAAGTGTCATTTCGATGAGGTCTGTAGCAGAGGCCATAGAGCACAGCAAACAAATAATCATGTGTTGAAATATCCTTGTCGTTTTGAAAAATTACCATTGTCACCTGCACAGGAATGCCATGCGGCCAACATTGAAGAAATGTGCTTCTCAAATCTGTCATTAACACTGTTTTCCACACGCTTTTTTCATTGCATTGCCATATAATCAATTGGTCATTGATGCGTCACGAATAACGACAATGCGTCGAAAATTAAAGAAATGTAAACATGAATTATGTTATTACTGTCTAAGCATCGCAAAGCTGTATGCGTAAAGGCGTCTGACGTCACAGTGGCTTGCCTGAAACAAAGGAATTAGAGAAACATGTGCTTACAGGGGCGTCGAACCGCCTTCTCCCGCTGATGGAGCAAAGTTGCTACAGTGACAAAGACAAGCTCCACGCTCATGGGCAATTTATATGGGGCAACTGTGCTGCGAGTATCTAAGCAGTCGTCGTGCATGGATAAAATGCAATGTTTCAAACAGATCTGATGAATTCACCTACTTTGAAAAAGTGTGCGTTAGGAAGTTCTTTTGACACAAAGCGAAAATCTACAGTCAAGCGTCAATCAGCAGACAGCCGTGTGTTCTTTAGTCATGAGCCTGTTGTCAAAACGGCAGAAAAAAATGTTCACAAACGAAATATTGTTTCTACACTTAAAATGAACAAAGAAAAAATTAGCTAGCCTGATATAAGTCATGTTCATGACGATGCAAATGTAACGAGATTTCGAACTGTTCTGTTGCACACGTTGGGACTCATTTTATTTTTCTACAAAAAACATTTGCCATGACGGGAATCGAACCCGGGCCGCCCTGCGTTACAAGGTAGATGCCTATCCGCTAGACCATTTGGGAAGACTTGATATGTACACCCTAAGATATCTAAGTGTCATTTCGATGAGGTCTGTAGCAGAGGCCATAGAGCACAGCAAACAAATAATCATGTGTTTAAATATCCTTGTCGTTTTGAAAAATTACCATTGTCACCTGCACAGGAATGCCATGCGGCCAACATTGAAGAAATGTGCTTCTCAAATCTGTCATTAACACTGTTTTCCACACGCTTTTTTCATTGCATTGCCATATAATCAATTGGTCATTGATGCGTCACGAATAACGACAATGCGTCGAAAATTAAAGAAATGTAAACATGAATTATGTTATTACTGTCTAAGCATCGCAAAGCTGTATGCGTAAAGGCGTCTGACGTCACAGTGGCTTGCCTGAAACAAAGGAATTAGAGAAACATGTGCTTACAGGGGCGTCGAACCGCCTTCTCCCGCTGATGGAGCAAAGTTGCTACAGTGACAAAGACAAGCTCCGCGCTCATGGGCAATTTATATGGGGCAACTGTGCTGCGAGTATCTAAGCAGTCGTCGTGCATGGATAAAATGCAATGTTTCAAACAGATCTGATGAATTCACCTACTTTGAAAAAGTGTGCGTTAGGAAGTTCTTTTGACACAAAGCGAAAATCTACAGTCAAGCGTCAATCAGCAGACAGCCGTGTGTTCTTTAGTCATGAGCCTGTTGTCAAAACGGCAGAAAAAAATGTTCACAAACGAAATATTGTTTCTACACTTAAAATGAACAAAGAAAAAATTAGCTAGCCTGATATAAGTCATGTTCATGACGATGCAAATGTAACGAGATTTCGAACTGTTCTGTTGCACACGTTGGGACTCATTTTATTTTTCTACAAAAAACATTTGCCATGACGGGAATCGAACCCGGGCCGCCCTGCGTTACAAGGCAGATTCCTATCCGCTAGACCATTTGGGAAGACTTGATATGTACACCCTAAGATATCTAAGTGTCATTTCGATGAGGTCTGTAGCAGAGGCCATAGAGCACAGCAAACAAATAATCATGTGTTTAAATATCCTTGTCGTTTTGAAAAATTACCATTGTCACCTGCACAGGAATGCCATGCGGCCAACATTGAAGAAATGTGCTTCTCAAATCTGTCATTAACACTGTTTTCCACACGCTTTTTTCATTGCATTGCCATATAATCAATTGGTCATTGATGCGTCACGAATAACGACAATGCGTCGAAAATTAAGGAAATGTAAACATGAATTATGTTATTACTGTCTAAGCATCGCAAAGCTGTATGCGTAAAGGCGTCTGACGTCACAGTGGCTTGCCTGAAACAAAGGAATTAGAGAAACATGTGCTTACAGGGGCGTCGAACCGCCTTCTCCCGCTGATGGAGCAAAGTTGCTACAGTGACAAAGACAAGCTCCGCGCTCATGGGCAATTTATATGAGGCAACTGTGCTGCGAGTATCTAAGCAGTCGTCGTGCATGGATAAAATGCAATGTTTCAAACAGATCTGATGAATTCACCTACTTTGAAAAAGTGTGCGTTAGGAAGTTCTTTTGACACAAAGCGAAAATCTACAGTCAAGCGTCAATCAGCAGACAGCCGTGTGTTCTTTAGTCATGAGCCTGTTGTCAAAACGGCAGAAAAAAATGTTCACAAACGAAATATTGTTTCTACACTTAAAATGAGCAAAGAAAAAATTAGCTAGCCTGATATAAGTCATGTTCATGACGATGCAAATGTAACGAGATTTCGAACTGTTCTGTTGCACACGTTGGGACTCATTTTAATTTTCTACAAAAATCATTTGCCATGACGGGAATCGAACCCGGGCCGCCCTGCGTGACAAGGCAGATTCCTATCCGCTAGACCATTTGGGAAGACTTGATATGTACACCCTAAGATATCTAAGTGTCATTTCGATGAGGTCTGTAGCAGAGGCCATAGAGCACAGCAAACAAATAATCATGTGTTTAAATATCCTTGTCGTTTTGAAAAATTACCATTGTCACCTGCACAGGAATGCCATGCGGCCAACATTGAAGAAATGTGCTTCTCAAATCTGTCATTAACACTGTTTTCCACACGCTTTTTTCATTGCATTGCCATATAATCAATTGGTCATTGATGCGTCACGAATAACGACAATGCGTCGAAAATTAAAGAAATGTAAACATGAATTATGTTATTACTGTCTAAGCATCGCAAAGCTGTATGCGTAAAGGCGTCTGACGTCACAGTGGCTTGCCTGAAACAAAGGAATTAGAGAAACATGTGCTGACAGGGGCGTCGAACCGCCTTCTCCCGCTGATGGAGCAAAGTTGCTACAGTGACAAAGACAAGCTCCGCGCTCATGGGCAATTTATATGAGGCAACTGTGCTGCGAGTATCTAAGTAGTCGTCGTGCATGGATAAAATGCAATGTTTCAAACAGATCTGATGAATTCACCTACTTTGAAAAAGTGTGCGTTAGGGAGTTCTTTTGACACAAAGCGAAAATCTACAGTCAAGCGTCAATCAGCAGACAGCCGTGTGTTCTTTAGTAATGAGCCTGTTGTCAAAACGGCAGAAAAAAATGTTCACAAACGAAATATTGTTTCTACACTTAAAATGAACAAAGAAAAAATTAGCTAGCCTGATATAAGTCATGTTCATGACGATGCAAATGTAACGAGATTTCGAACTGTTCTGTTGCACACGTTGGGACTCATTTTATTTTTCTACAAAAATCATTTGCCATGACGGGAATCGAACCCGGGCCGCCCTGCGTGACAAGGCAGATTCCTATCCGCTAGACCATTTGGGAAGACTTGATATGTACACCCTAAGATATCTAAGTGTCATTTCGATGAGGTCTGTAGCAGAGGCCATAGAGCACAGCAAACAAATAATCATGTGTTTAAATATCCTTGTCGTTTTGAAAAATTACCATTGTCACCTGCACAGGAATGCCATGCGGCCAACATTGAAGAAATGTGCTTCTCAAATCTGTCATTAACACTGTTTTCCACACGCTTTTTTCATTGCATTGCCATATAATCAATTGGTCATTGATGCGTCACGAATAACGACAATGCGTCGAAAATTAAAGAAATGTAAACATGAATTATGTTATTACTGTCTAAGCATCGCAAAGCTGTATGCGTAAAGGCGTCTGACGTCACAGTGGCTTGCCTGAAACAAAGGAATTAGAGAAACATGTGCTTACAGGGGCGTCGAACCGCCTTCTCCCGCTGATGGAGCAAAGTTGCTACAGTGACAAAGACAAGCTCCGCGCTCATGGGCAATTTATATGAGGCAACTGTGCTGCGAGTATCTAAGCAGTCGTCGTGCATGGATAAAATGCAATGTTTCAAACAGATCTGATGAATTCACCTACTTTGAAAAAGTGTGCGTTAGGAAGTTCTTTTGACACAAAGCGAAAATCTACAGTCAAGCGTCAATCAGCAGACAGCCGTGTGTTCTTTAGTCATGAGCCTGTTGTCAAAACGGCAGAAAAAAATGTTCACAAACGAAATATTGTTTCTACACTTAAAATGAGCAAAGAAAAAATTAGCTAGCCTGATATAAGTCATGTTCATGACGATGCAAATGTAACGAGATTTCGAACTGTTCTGTTGCACACGTTGGGACTCATTTTAATTTTCTACAAAAATCATTTGCCATGACGGGAATCGAACCCGGGCCGCCCTGCGTGACAAGGCAGATTCCTATCCGCTAGACCATTTGGGAAGACTTGATATGTACACCCTAAGATATCTAAGTGTCATTTCGATGAGGTCTGTAGCAGAGGCCATAGAGCACAGCAAACAAATAATCATGTGTTTAAATATCCTTGTCGTTTTGAAAAATTACCATTGTCACCTGCACAGGAATGCCATGCGGCCAACATTGAAGAAATGTGCTTCTCAAATCTGTCATTAACACTGTTTTCCACACGCTTTTTTCATTGCATTGCCATATAATCAATTGGTCATTGATGCGTCACGAATAACGACAATGCGTCGAAAATTAAAGAAATGTAAACATGAATTATGTTATTACTGTCTAAGCATCGCAAAGCTGTATGCGTAAAGGCGTCTGACGTCACAGTGGCTTGCCTGAAACAAAGGAATTAGAGAAACATGTGCTTACAGGGGCGTCGAACCGCCTTCTCCCGCTGATGGAGCAAAGTTGCTACAGTGACAAAGACAAGCTCCGCGCTCATGGGCAATTTATATGAGGCAACTGTGCTGCGAGTATCTAAGTAGTCGTCGTGCATGGATAAAATGCAATGTTTCAAACAGATCTGATGAATTCACCTACTTTGAAAAAGTGTGCGTTAGGGAGTTCTTTTGACACAAAGCGAAAATCTACAGTCAAGCGTCAATCAGCAGACAGCCGTGTGTTCTTTAGTAATGAGCCTGTTGTCAAAACGGCAGAAAAAAATGTTCACAAACGAAATATTGTTTCTACACTTAAAATGAACAAAGAAAAAATTAGCTAGCCTGATATAAGTCATGTTCATGACGATGCAAATGTAACGAGATTTCGAACTGTTCTGTTGCACACGTTGGGACTCATTTTATTTTTCTACAAAAATCATTTGCCATGACGGGAATCGAACCCGGGCCGCCCTGCGTGACAAGGCAGATTCCTATCCGCTAGACCATTTGGGAAGACTTGATATGTACACCCTAAGATATCTAAGTGTCATTTCGATGAGGTCTGTAGCAGAGGCCATAGAGCACAGCAAACAAATAATCATGTGTTTAAATATCCTTGTCGTTTTGAAAAATTACCATTGTCACCTGCACAGGAATGCCATGCGGCCAACATTGAAGAAATGTGCTTCTCAAATCTGTCATTAACACTGTTTTCCACACGCTTTTTTCATTGCATTGCCATATAATCAATTGGTCATTGATGCGTCACGAATAACGACAATGCGTCGAAAATTAAAGAAATGTAAACATGAATTATGTTATTACTGTCTAAGCATCGCAAAGCTGTATGCGTAAAGGCGTCTGACGTCACAGTGGCTTGCCTGAAACAAAGGAATTAGAGAAACATGTGCTTACAGGGGCGTCGAACCGCCTTCTCCCGCTGATGGAGCAAAGTTGCTACAGTGACAAAGACAAGCTCCGCGCTCATGGGCAATTTATATGGGGCAACTGTGCTGCGAGTATCTAAGCAGTCGTCGTGCATGGATAAAATGCAATGTTTCAAACAGATCTGATGAATTCACCTACTTTGAAAAAGTGTGCGTTAGGAAGTTCTTTTGACACAAAGCGAAAATCTACAGTCAAGCGTCAATCAGCAGACAGCCGTGTGTTCTTTAGTCATGAGCCTGTTGTCAAAACGGCAGAAAAAAATGTTCACAAACGAAATATTGTTTCTACACTTAAAATGAACAAAGAAAAAATTAGCTAGCCTGATATAAGTCATGTTCATGACGATGCAAATGTAACGAGATTTCGAACTGTTCTGTTGCACACGTTGGGACTCATTTTATTTTTCTACAAAAATCATTTGCCATGACGGGAATCGAACCCGGGCCGCCCTGCGTGACAAGGCAGATTCCTATCCGCTAGACCATTTGGGAAGACTTGATATGTACACCCTAAGATATCTAAGTGTCATTTCGATGAGGTCTGTAGCAGAGGTCATAGAGCACAGCAAACAAATAATCATGTGTTTAAATATCCTTGTCGTTTTGAAAAATTACCATTGTCACCTGCACAGGAATGCCATGCGGCCAACATTGAAGAAATGTGCTTCTCAAATCTGTCATTAACACTGTTTTCCACACGCTTTTTTCATTGCATTGCCATATAATCAATTGGTCATTGATGCGTCACGAATAACGACAATGCGTCGAAAATTAAAGAAATGTAAACATGAATTATGTTATTACTGTCTAAGCATCGCAAAGCTGTATGCGTAAAGGCGTCTGACGTCACAGTGGCTTGCCTGAAACAAAGGAATTAGAGAAACATGTGCTTACAGGGGCGTCGAACCGCCTTCTCCCGCTGATGGAGCAAAGTTGCTACAGTGACAAAGACAAGCTCCGCGCTCATGGGCAATTTATATGGGGCAACTGTGCTGCGAGTATCTAAGCAGTCGTCGTGCATGGATAAAATGCAATGTTTCAAACAGATCTGATGAATTCACCTACTTTGAAAAAGTGTGCGTTAGGAAGTTCTTTTGACACAAAGCGAAAATCTACAGTCAAGCGTCAATCAGCAGACAGCCGTGTGTTCTTTAGTCATGAGCCTGTTGTCAAAACGGCAGAAAAAAATGTTCACAAACGAAATATTGTTTCTACACTTAAAATGAACAAAGAAAAAATTAGCTAGCCTGATATAAGTCATGTTCATGACGATGCAAATGTAACGAGATTTCGAACTGTTCTGTTGCACACGTTGGGACTCATTTTATTTTTCTACAAAAAACATTTGCCATGACGGGAATCGAACCCGGGCCGCCCTGCGTTACAAGGCAGATTCCTATCCGCTAGACCATTTGGGAAGACTTGATATGTACACCCTAAGATATCTAAGTGTCATTTCGATGAGGTCTGTAGCAGAGGCCATAGAGCACAGCAAACAAATAATCATGTGTTTAAATATCCTTGTCGTTTTGAAAAATTACCATTGTCACCTGCACAGGAATGCCATGCGGCCAACATTGAAGAAATGTGCTTCTCAAATCTGTCATTAACACTGTTTTCCACACGCTTTTTTCATTGCATTGCCATATAATCAATTGGTCATTGATGCGTCACGAATAACGACAATGCGTCGAAAATTAAGGAAATGTAAACATGAATTATGTTATTACTGTCTAAGCATCGCAAAGCTGTATGCGTAAAGGCGTCTGACGTCACAGTGGCTTGCCTGAAACAAAGGAATTAGAGAAACATGTGCTTACAGGGGCGTCGAACCGCCTTCTCCCGCTGATGGAGCAAAGTTGCTACAGTGACAAAGACAAGCTCCGCGCTCATGGGCAATTTATATGAGGCAACTGTGCTGCGAGTATCTAAGCAGTCGTCGTGCATGGATAAAATGCAATGTTTCAAACAGATCTGATGAATTCACCTACTTTGAAAAAGTGTGCGTTAGGGAGTTCTTTTGACACAAAGCGAAAATCTACAGTCAAGCGTCAATCAGCAGACAGCCGTGTGTTCTTTAGTAATGAGCCTGTTGTCAAAACGGCAGAAAAAAATGTTCACAAACGAAATATTGTTTCTACACTTAAAATGAACAAAGAAAAAATTAGCTAGCCTGATATAAGTCATGTTCATGACGATGCAAATGTAACGAGATTTCGAACTGTTCTGTTGCACACGTTGGGACTCATTTTATTTTTCTACAAAAATCATTTGCCATGACGGGAATCGAACCCGGGCCGCCCTGCGTGACAAGGCAGATTCCTATCCGCTAGACCATTTGGGAAGACTTGATATGTACACCCTAAGATATCTAAGTGTCATTTCGATGAGGTCTGTAGCAGAGGCCATAGAGCACAGCAAACAAATAATCATGTGTTTAAATATCCTTGTCGTTTTGAAAAATTACCATTGTCACCTGCACAGGAATGCCATGCGGCCAACATTGAAGAAATGTGCTTCTCAAATCTGTCATTAACACTGTTTTCCACACGCTTTTTTCATTGCATTGCCATATAATCAATTGGTCATTGATGCGTCACGAATAACGACAATGCGTCGAAAATTAAAGAAATGTAAACATGAATTATGTTATTACTGTCTAAGCATCGCAAAGCTGTATGCGTAAAGGCGTCTGACGTCACAGTGGCTTGCCTGAAACAAAGGAATTAGAGAAACATGTGCTTACAGGGGCGTCGAACCGCCTTCTCCCGCTGATGGAGCAAAGTTGCTACAGTGACAAAGACAAGCTCCGCGCTCATGGGCAATTTATATGGGGCAACTGTGCTGCGAGTATCTAAGCAGTCGTCGTGCATGGATAAAATGCAATGTTTCAAACAGATCTGATGAATTCACCTACTTTGAAAAAGTGTGCGTTAGGAAGTTCTTTTGACACAAAGCGAAAATCTACAGTCAAGCGTCAATCAGCAGACAGCCGTGTGTTCTTTAGTCATGAGCCTGTTGTCAAAACGGCAGAAAAAAATGTTCACAAACGAAATATTGTTTCTACACTTAAAATGAACAAAGAAAAAATTAGCTAGCCTGATATAAGTCATGTTCATGACGATGCAAATGTAACGAGATTTCGAACTGTTCTGTTGCACACGTTGGGACTCATTTTATTTTTCTACAAAAAACATTTGCCATGACGGGAATCGAACCCGGGCCGCCCTGCGTTACAAGGCAGATTCCTATCCGCTAGACCATTTGGGAAGACTTGATATGTACACCCTAAGATATCTAAGTGTCATTTCGATGAGGTCTGTAGCAGAGGCCATAGAGCACAGCAAACAAATAATCATGTGTTTAAATATCCTTGTCGTTTTGAAAAATTACCATTGTCACCTGCACAGGAATGCCATGCGGCCAACATTGAAGAAATGTGCTTCTCAAATCTGTCATTAACACTGTTTTCCACACGCTTTTTTCATTGCATTGCCATATAATCAATTGGTCATTGATGCGTCACGAATAACGACAATGCGTCGAAAATTAAGGAAATGTAAACATGAATTATGTTATTACTGTCTAAGCATCGCAAAGCTGTATGCGTAAAGGCGTCTGACGTCACAGTGGCTTGCCTGAAACAAAGGAATTAGAGAAACATGTGCTTACAGGGGCGTCGAACCGCCTTCTCCCGCTGATGGAGCAAAGTTGCTACAGTGACAAAGACAAGCTCCGCGCTCATGGGCAATTTATATGAGGCAACTGTGCTGCGAGTATCTAAGCAGTCGTCGTGCATGGATAAAATGCAATGTTTCAAACAGATCTGATGAATTCACCTACTTTGAAAAAGTGTGCGTTAGGAAGTTCTTTTGACACAAAGCGAAAATCTACAGTCAAGCGTCAATCAGCAGACAGCCGTGTGTTCTTTAGTCATGAGCCTGTTGTCAAAACGGCAGAAAAAAATGTTCACAAACGAAATATTGTTTCTACACTTAAAATGAGCAAAGAAAAAATTAGCTAGCCTGATATAAGTCATGTTCATGACGATGCAAATGTAACGAGATTTCGAACTGTTCTGTTGCACACGTTGGGACTCATTTTAATTTTCTACAAAAATCATTTGCCATGACGGGAATCGAACCCGGGCCGCCCTGCGTGACAAGGCAGATTCCTATCCGCTAGACCATTTGGGAAGACTTGATATGTACACCCTAAGATATCTAAGTGTCATTTCGATGAGGTCTGTAGCAGAGGCCATAGAGCACAGCAAACAAATAATCATGTGTTTAAATATCCTTGTCGTTTTGAAAAATTACCATTGTCACCTGCACAGGAATGCCATGCGGCCAACATTGAAGAAATGTGCTTCTCAAATCTGTCATTAACACTGTTTTCCACACGCTTTTTTCATTGCATTGCCATATAATCAATTGGTCATTGATGCGTCACGAATAACGACAATGCGTCGAAAATTAAAGAAATGTAAACATGAATTATGTTATTACTGTCTAAGCATCGCAAAGCTGTATGCGTAAAGGCATCTGACGTCACAGTGGCTTGCCTGAAACAAAGGAATTAGAGAAACATGTGCTGACAGGGGCGTCGAACCGCCTTCTCCCGCTGATGGAGCAAAGTTGCTACAGTGACAAAGACAAGCTCCGCGCTCATGGGCAATTTATATGAGGCAACTGTGCTGCGAGTATCTAAGTAGTCGTCGTGCATGGATAAAATGCAATGTTTCAAACAGATCTGATGAATTCACCTACTTTGAAAAAGTGTGCGTTAGGGAGTTCTTTTGACACAAAGCGAAAATCTACAGTCAAGCGTCAATCAGCAGACAGCCGTGTGTTCTTTAGTAATGAGCCTGTTGTCAAAACGGCAGAAAAAAATGTTCACAAACGAAATATTGTTTCTACACTTAAAATGAACAAAGAAAAAATTAGCTAGCCTGATATAAGTCATGTTCATGACGATGCAAATGTAACGAGATTTCGAACTGTTCTGTTGCACACGTTGGGACTCATTTTATTTTTCTACAAAAATCATTTGCCATGACGGGAATCGAACCCGGGCCGCCCTGCGTGACAAGGCAGATTCCTATCCGCTAGACCATTTGGGAAGACTTGATATGTACACCCTAAGATATCTAAGTGTCATTTCGATGAGGTCTGTAGCAGAGGCCATAGAGCACAGCAAACAAATAATCATGTGTTTAAATATCCTTGTCGTTTTGAAAAATTACCATTGTCACCTGCACAGGAATGCCATGCGGCCAACATTGAAGAAATGTGCTTCTCAAATCTGTCATTAACACTGTTTTCCACACGCTTTTTTCATTGCATTGCCATATAATCAATTGGTCATTGATGCGTCACGAATAACGACAATGCGTCGAAAATTAAAGAAATGTAAACATGAATTATGTTATTACTGTCTAAGCATCGCAAAGCTGTATGCGTAAAGGCGTCTGACGTCACAGTGGCTTGCCTGAAACAAAGGAATTAGAGAAACATGTGCTGACAGGGGCGTCGAACCGCCTTCTCCCGCTGATGGAGCAAAGTTGCTACAGTGACAAAGACAAGCTCCGCGCTCATGGGCAATTTATATGGGGCAACTGTGTATCTAAGCAGTCGTCGTGCATGGATAAAATGCAATGTTTCAAACAGATCTGATGAATTCACCTACTTTGAAAAAGTGTGCGTTAGGGAGTTCTTTTGACACAAAGCGAAAATCTACAGTCAAGCGTCAATCAGCAGACAGCCGTGTGTTCTTTAGTAATGAGCCTGTTGTCAAAACGGCAGAAAAAAATGTTCACAAACGAAATATTGTTTCTACACTTAAAATGAACAAAGAAAAAATTAGCTAGCCTGATATAAGTCATGTTCATGACGATGCAAATGTAACGAGATTTCGAACTGTTCTGTTGCACACGTTGGGACTCATTTTATTTTTCTACAAAAATCATTTGCCATGACGGGAATCGAACCCGGGCCGCCCTGCGTGACAAGGCAGATTCCTATCCGCTAGACCATTTGGGAAGACTTGATATGTACACCCTAAGATATCTAAGTGTCATTTCGATGAGGTCTGTAGCAGATGCCATAGAGCACAGCAAACAAATAATCATGTGTTTAAATATCCTTGTCGTTTTGAAAAATTACCATTGTCACCTGCACAGGAATGCCATGCGGCCAACATTGAAGAAATGTGCTTCTCAAATCTGTCATTAACACTGTTTTCCACACGCTTTTTTCATTGCATTGCCATATAATCAATTGGTCATTGATGCGTCACGAATAACGACAATGCGTCGAAAATTAAAGAAATGTAAACATGAATTATGTTATTACTGTCTAAGCATCGCAAAGCTGTATGCGTAAAGGCGTCTGACGTCACAGTGGCTTGCCTGAAACAAAGGAATTAGAGAAACATGTGCTTACAGGGGCGTCGAACCGCCTTCTCCCACTGATGGAGCAAAGTTGCTACAGTGACAAAGACAAGCTCCGCGCTCATGGGCAATTTATATGAGGCAACTGTGCTGCGAGTATCTAAGTAGTCGTCGTGCATGGATAAAATGCAATGTTTCAAACAGATCTGATGAATTCACCTACTTTGAAAAAGTGTGCGTTAGGGAGTTCTTTTGACACAAAGCGAAAATCTACAGTCAAGCGTCAATCAGCAGACAGCCGTGTGTTCTTTAGTAATGAGCCTGTTGTCAAAACGGCAGAAAAAAATGTTCACAAACGAAATATTGTTTCTACACTTAAAATGAACAAAGAAAAAATTAGCTAGCCTGATATAAGTCATGTTCATGACGATGCAAATGTAACGAGATTTCGAACTGTTCTGTTGCACAAGTTGGGACTCATTTTATTTTTCTACAAAAAACATTTGCCATGACGGGAATCGAACCCTGGCCGCCATGAGTGACAAGGTAGATGCCTATCCGCTAGACCATTTGGGAAAACTTGATATGTATACCCTAAGATATCTAAGTGTCATTTCGATGAGGTCTGTCGCAGAGGCCATAGAGCACAGCAAACTAATAATCATGTGTTTAAATATCCTTGTCGTTTTGAAAAATTACCATTGTCACCTGCACAGGAATGCCATGCGGCCAACATTGAAGAAATGTGCTTCTCAAATCTGTCATTAACACTGTTTTCCACACGCTTTTTTCATTGCATTGCCATATAATCAATTGGTCATTGATGCGTCACGAATAACGACAATGCGTCGAAAATTAAAGAAATGTAAACATGAATTATGTTATTACTGTCTAAGCATCGCAAAGCTGTATGCGTAAAGGCGTCTGACGTCACAGTGGCTTGCCTGAAACAAAGGAATTAGAGAAACATGTGCTTACAGGAGCGTTGAACCGCCTTCTCCCGCTGATGGAGCAAAGTTGCTACAGTGACAAAGACAAGCTCCGCGCTCATGGGCAATTTATATGAGGCAACTGTGCTGCGAGTATCTAAGTAGTCGTCGTGCATGGATAAAATGCAATGTTTCAAACAGATCTGATGAATTCACCTACTTTGAAAAAGTGTGCGTTAGGGAGTTCTTTTGACACAAAGCGAAAATCTACAGTCAAGCGTCAATCAGCAGACAGCCGTGTGTTCTTTAGTAATGAGCCTGTTGTCAAAACGGCAGAAAAAAATGTTCACAAACGAAATATTGTTTCTACACTTAAAATGAACAAAGAAAAAATTAGCTAGCCTGATATAAGTCATGTTCATGACGATGCAAATGTAACGAGATTTCGAACTGTTCTGTTGCACACGTTGGGACTCATTTTATTTTTCTACAAAAATCATTTGCCATGACGGGAATCGAACCCGGGCCGCCCTGCGTGACAAGGCAGATTCCTATCCGCTAGACCATTTGGGAAGACTTGATATGTACACCCTAAGATATCTAAGTGTCATTTCGATGAGGTCTGTAGCAGAGGCCATAGAGCACAGCAAACAAATAATCATGTGTTTAAATATCCTTGTCGTTTTGAAAAATTACCATTGTCACCTGCACAGGAATGCCATGCGGCCAACATTGAAGAAATGTGCTTCTCAAATCTGTCATTAACACTGTTTTCCACACGCTTTTTTCATTGCATTGCCATATAATCAATTGGTCATTGATGCGTCACGAATAACGACAATGCGTCGAAAATTAAAGAAATGTAAACATGAATTATGTTATTACTGTCTAAGCATCGCAAAGCTGTATGCGTAAAGGCGTCTGACGTCACAGTGGCTTGCCTGAAACAAAGGAATTAGAGAAACATGTGCTTACAGGGGCGTCGAACCGCCTTCTCCCGCTGATGGAGCAAAGTTGCTACAGTGACAAAGACAAGCTCCGCGCTCATGGGCAATTTATATGAGGCAACTGTGCTGCGAGTATCTAAGTAGTCGTCGTGCATGGATAAAATGCAATGTTTCAAACAGATCTGATGAATTCACCTACTTTGAAAAAGTGTGCTTTAGGGAGTTCTTTTGACACAAAGCGAAAATCTACAGTCAAGCGTCAATCAGCAGACAGCCGTGTGTTCTTTAGTCATGAGCCTGTTGTCAAAACGGCAGAAAAAAATGTTCACAAACGAAATATTGTTTCTACACTTAAAATGAACAAAGAAAAAATTAGCTAGCCTGATATAAGTCATGTTCATGACGATGCAAATGTAACGAGATTTCGAACTGTTCTGTTGCACACGTTGGGACTCATTTTATTTTTCTACAAAAATCCTTTGCCATGACGGGAATCGAACCCGGGCCGCCCTGCGTGACAAGGCAGATTCCTATCCGCTAGACCATTTGGGAAGACTTGATATGTACACCCTAAGATATCTAAGTGTCATTTCGATGAGGTCTGTAGCAGAGGCCATAGAGCACAGCAAACAAATAATCATGTGTTTAAATATCCTTGTCGTTTTGAAAAATTACCATTGTCACCTGCACAGGAATGCCATGCGGCCAACACTGAAGAAATGTGCTTCTCAAATCTGTCATTAACACTGTTTTCCACACGCTTTTTTCATTGCATTGCCATATAATCAATTGGTCATTGATGCGTCACGAATAACGACAATGCGTCGAAAATTAAAGAAATGTAAACATGAATTATGTTATTACTGTCTAAGCATCGCAAAGCTGTATGCGTAAAGGCGTCTGACGTCACAGTGGCTTGCCTGAAACAAAGGAATTAGAGAAACATGTGCTTACAGGGGCGTCGAACCGCCTTCTCCCGCTGATGGAGCAAAGTTGCTACAGTGACAAAGACAAGCTCCGCGCTCATGGGCAATTTATATGAGGCAACTGTGCTGCGAGTATCTAAGTAGTCGTCGTGCATGGATAAAATGCAATGTTTCAAACAGATCTGATGAATTCACCTACTTTGAAAAAGTGTGCTTTAGGGAGTTCTTTTGACACAAAGCGAAAATCTACAGTCAAGCGTCAATCAGCAGACAGCCGTGTGTTCTTTAGTCATGAGCCTGTTGTCAAAACGGCAGAAAAAAATGTTCACAAACGAAATATTGTTTCTACACTTAAAATGAGCAAAGAAAAAATTAGCTAGCCTGATATAAGTCATGTTCATGACGATGCAAATGTAACGAGATTTCGAACTGTTCTGTTGCACACGTTGGGACTCATTTTAATTTTCTACAAAAATCATTTGCCATGACGGGAATCGAACCCGGGCCGCCCTGCGTGACAAGGCAGATTCCTATCCGCTAGACCATTTGGGAAGACTTGATATGTACACCCTAAGATATCTAAGTGTCATTTCGATGAGGTCTGTAGCAGAGGCCATAGAGCACAGCAAACAAATAATCATGTGTTTAAATATCCTTGTCGTTTTGAAAAATTACCATTGTCACCTGCACAGGAATGCCATGCGGCCAACATTGAAGAAATGTGCTTCTCAAATCTGTCATTAACACTGTTTTCCACACGCTTTTTTCATTGCATTGCCATATAATCAATTGGTCATTGATGCGTCACGAATAACGACAATGCGTCGAAAATTAAAGAAATGTAAACATGAATTATGTTATTACTGTCTAAGCATCGCAAAGCTGTATGCGTAAAGGCGTCTGACGTCACAGTGGCTTGCCTGAAACAAAGGAATTAGAGAAACATGTGCTTACAGGGGCGTTGAACCGCCTTCTCCCGCTGATGGAGCAAAGTTGCTACAGTGACAAAGACAAGCTCCGCGCTCATGGGCAATTTATATGAGGCAACTGTGCTGCGAGTATCTAAGTAGTCGTCGTGCATGGATAAAATGCAATGTTTCAAACAGATCTGATGAATTCACCTACTTTGAAAAAGTGTGCGTTAGGGAGTTCTTTTGACACAAAGCGAAAATCTACAGTCAAGCGTCAATCAGCAGACAGCCGTGTGTTCTTTAGTAATGAGCCTGTTGTCAAAACGGCAGAAAAAAATGTTCACAAACGAAATATTGTTTCTACACTTAAAATGAACAAAGAAAAAATTAGCTAGCCTGATATAAGTCATGTTCATGACGATGCAAATGTAACGAGATTTCGAACTGTTCTGTTGCACACGTTGGGACTCATTTTATTTTTCTACAAAAATCATTTGCCATGACGGGAATCGAACCCCGGGCCGCCCTGCGTGACAAGGCAGATTCCTATCCGCTAGACCATTTGGGAGGACTTGATATGTACACCCTAAGATATCTAAGTGTCATTTCGATGAGGTCTGTAGCAGAGGCCATAGAGCACAGCAAACAAATAATCATGTGTTTAAATATCCTTGTCGTTTTGAAAAATTACCATTGTCACCTGCACAGGAATGCCATGCGGCCAACATTGAAGAAATGTGCTTCTCAAATCTGTCATTAACACTGTTTTCCACACGCTTTTTTCATTGCATTGCCATATAATCAATTGGTCATTGATGCGTCACGAATAACGACAATGCGTCGAAAATTAAAGAAATGTAAACATGAATTATGTTATTACTGTCTAAGCATCGCAAAGCTGTATGCGTAAAGGCGTCTGACGTCACAGTGGCTTGCCTGAAACAAAGGAATTAGAGAAACATGTGCTTACAGGGGCGTCGAACCACCTTCTCCCGCTGATGGAGCAAAGTTGCTACAGTGACAAAGACAAGCTCCGCGCTCATGGGCAATTTATATGAGGCAACTGTGCTGCGAGTATCTAAGTAGTCGTCGTGCATGGATAAAATGCAATGTTTCAAACAGATCTGATGAATTCACCTACTTTGAAAAAGTGTGCGTTAGGGAGTTCTTTTGACACAAAGCGAAAATCTACAGTCAAGCGTCAATCAGCAGACAGCCGTGTGTTCTTTAGTCATGAGCCTGTTGTCAAAACGGCAGAAAAAAATGTTCACAAACGAAATATTGTTTCTACACTTAAAATGAACAAAGAAAAAATTAGCTAGCCTGATATAAGTCATGTTCATGACGATGCAAATGTAACGAGATTTCGAACTGTTCTGTTGCACACGTTGGGACTCATTTTATTTTTCTACAAAAATCCTTTGCCATGACGGGAATCGAACCCGGGCCGCCCTGCGTGACAAGGCAGATTCCTATCCGCTAGACCATTTGGGAAGACTTGATATGTACACCCTAAGATATCTAAGTGTCATTTCGATGAGGTCTGTAGCAGAGGCCATAGAGCACACCAAACAAATAATCATGTGTTTAAATATCCTTGTCGTTTTGAAAAATTACCATTGTCACCTGCACAGGAATGCCCTGCGGCCAACATTGAAGAAATGTGCTTCTCAAATCTGTCATTAACACTGTTTTCCACACGCTTTTTTCATTGCATTGCCATATAATCAATTGGTCATTGATGCGTCACGAATAACGACAATGCGTCGAAAATTAAAGAAATGTAAACATGAATTATGTTATTACTGTCTAAGCATCGCAAAGCTGTATGCGTAAAGGCGTCTGACGTCACAGTGGCTTGCCTGAAACAAAGGAATTAGAGAAACATGTGCTTACAAGGGCGTCGAACCGCCTTCTCCCGCTGATGGAGCAAAGTTGCTACAGTGACAAAGACAAGCTCCGCGCTCATGGGCAATTTATATGAGGCAACTGTGCTGCGAGTATCTAAGTAGTCGTCGTGCATGGATAAAATGCAATGTTTCAAACAGATCTGATGAATTCACCTACTTTGAAAAAGTGTGCGTTAGGGAGTTCTTTTGACACAAAGCGAAAATCTACAGTCAAGCGTCAATCAGCAGACAGCAGTGTGTTCTTTAGTAATGAGCCTGTTTTCAAAACGGCAGAAAAAAATGTTCACAAACGAAATATTGTTTCTACACTTAAAATGAACAAAGAAAAAATGAGCTAGCCTGATATAAGTCATGTTCATGACGATGCAAATGTAACGAGATTTCGAACTGTTCTGTTGCACACGTTGGGACTCATTTTATTTTTCTACAAAAATCCTTTGCCATGACGGGAATCGAACCCGGGCCGTCCTGCGTGACAAGGCAGATTCCTATCCGCTAGACCATTTGGGAAGACTTGATATGTACACCCTAAGATATCTAAGTGTCATTTCGATGAGGTCTGTAGCAGAGGCCATAGAGCACAGCAAACAAATAATCATGTGTTTAAATATCCTTGTCGTTTTGAAAAATTACCATTGTCACCTGCACAGGAATGCCCTGCGGCCAACATTGAAGAAATGTGCTTCTCAAATCTGTCATTAACACTGTTTTCCACACGCTTTTTTCATTGCATTGCCATATAATCAATTGGTCATTGATGCGTCACGAATAACGACAATGCGTCGAAAATTAAAGAAATGTAAACATGAATTATGTTATTACTGTCTAAGCATCGCAAAGCTGTATGCGTAAAGGCGTCTGACGTCACAGTGGCTTGCCTGAAACAAAGGAATTAGAGAAACATGTGCTTACAGGGGCGTCGAACCGCATTCTCCCGCTGATGGAGCAAAGTTGCTACAGTGACAAAGACAAGCTCCGCGCTCATGGGCAATTTATATGGGGCAACTGTGCTGCGAGTATCTAAGCAGTCGTCGTGCATGGATAAAATGCAATGTTTCAAACAGATCTGATGAATTCACCTACTTTGAAAAAGTGTGCGTTAGGGAGTTCTTTTGACACAAAGCGAAAATCTACAGTCAAGCGTCAATCAGCAGACAGCCGTATGTTCTTTAGTCATGAGCCTGTTGCAAAACGGCAGAAAAAAATGTTCACAAACGAAATATTGTTTCTACACTTAAAATGAACAAAGAAAAAATTAGCTAGCCTGATATAAGTCATGTTCATGACGATGCAAATGTAACGAGATTTCGAACTGTTCTGTTGCACACGTTGGGACTCATTTTATTTTTCTACAAAAATCCTTTGCCATGACGGGAATCGAACCCGGGCCGCCCTGCGTGACAAGGCAGATTCCTATCCGCTAGACCATTTGGGAAGACTTGATATGTACACCCTAAGATATCTAAGTGTCATTTCGATGAGGTCTGTAGCAGAGGCCATAGAGCACACCAAACAAATAATCATGTGTTTAAATATCCTTGTCGTTTTGAAAAATTACCATTGTCACCTGCACAGGAATGCCCTGCGGCCAACATTGAAGAAATGTGCTTCTCAAATCTGTCATTAACACTGTTTTCCAAAAGCTTTTTTCATTGCATTGCCATATAATCAATTGGTCATTGATGCGTCACGAATAACGACAATGCGTCGAAAATTAAAGAAATGTAAACATGAATTATGTTATTACTGTCTAAGCATCGCAAAGCTGTATGCGTAAAGGCGTCTGACGTCACAGTGGCTTGCCTGAAACAAAGGAATTAGAGAAACATGTGCTTACAGGGGCGTCGAACCGCATTCTCCCGCTGATGGAGCAAAGTTGCTACAGTGACAAAGACAAGCTCCGCGCTCACGGGCAATTTATATGGGGCAACTGTGCTGCGAGTATCTAAGCAGTCGTCGTGCATGGATAAAATGCAATGTTTCAAACAGATCTGATGAATTCACCTACTTTGAAAAAGTGTGCGTTAGGGAGTTCTTTTGACACAAAGCGAAAATCTACAGTCAAGCTTCAATCAGCAGACAGCCGTGTGTTCTTTAGTAATGAGCCTGTTGTCAAAACGGCAGAAAAAAATGTTCACAAACGAAATATTGTTTCTACACTTAAAATGAACAAAGAAAAAATTAGCTAGCCTGATATAAGTCATGTTCATGACGATGCAAATGTAACGAGATTTCGAACTGTTCTGTTGCACACGTTGGGACTCATTTTATTTTTCTACAAAAATCCTTTGCCATGACGGGAATCGAACCCGGGCCCCCCTGCGTGACAAGGCAGATGCCTATCCGCTAGACCATTTGGGAAGACTTGATATGTACACCCTAAGATATCTAAGTGTCATTTCGATGAGGTCTGTAGCAGAGGCCATAGAGCACAGCAAACAAATAATCATGTGTTTAAATATCCTTGTCGTTTTGAAAAATTACCATTGTCACCTGCACAGGAATGCCCTGCAGCCAACATTGAAGAAATGTGCTTCTCAAATCTGTCATTAACACTGTTTTCCACACGCTTTTTTCATTGCATTGCCATATAATCAATTGGTCATTGATGCGTCACGAATAACGACAATGCGTCGAAAATTAAAGAAATGTAAACATGAATTATGTTATTACTGTCTAAGCATCGCAAAGCTGTATGCGTAAAGGCGTCTGACGTCACAGTGGCTTGCCTGAAACAAAGGAATTCGAGAAACATGTGCTTACAGGGGCGTCGAACCACCTTCTCCCGCTGATGGAGCAAAGTTGCTACAGTGACAAAGACAAGCTCCGCACTCATGGGCAATTTATATGAGGCAACTGTGCTGCGAGTATCTAAGTAGTCGTCGTGCATGGATAAAATGCAATGTTTCAAACAGATCTGATGAATTCACCTACTTTGAAAAAGTGTGCGTTAGGGAGTTCTTTTGACACAAAGCGAAAATCTACAGTCAAGCGTCAATCAGCAGACAGCCGTGTGTTCTTTAGTCATGAGCCTGTTGTCAAAACGGCAGAAAAAAATGTTCACAAACGAAATATTGTTTCTACACTTAAAATGAACAAAGAAAAAATTAGCTAGCCTGATATAAGTCATGTTCATGACGATGCAAATGTAACGAGATTTCGAACTGTTCTGTTGCACACGTTGGGACTCATTTTATTTTTCTACAAAAAACATTTGCCATGACGGGAATCGAACCCGGGCCGCCCTGCGTTACAAGGTAGATGCCTATCCGCTAGACCATTTGGGAAGACTTGATATGTACACCCTAAGATATCTAAGTGTCATTTCGATGAGGTCTGTAGCAGAGGCCATAGAGCACAGCAAACAAATAATCATGTGTTTAAATATCCTTGTCGTTTTGAAAAATTACCATTGTCACCTGCACAGGAATGCCCTGCGGCCAACATTGAAGAAATGTGCTTCTCAAATCTGTTATTAACACTGTTTTCCACACGCTTTTTTCATTGCATTGCCATATAATCAATTGGTCATTGATGCGTCACGAATAACGACAATGCGTCGAAAATTAAAGAAATGTAAACATGAATTATGTTATTACTGTCTAAGCATCGCAAAGCTGTATGCGTAAAGGCGTCTGACGTCACAGTGGCTTGCCTGAAACAAAGGAATTCGAGAAACATGTGCTTACAGGGGCGTCGAACCGCCTTCTCCCGCTGATGGAGCAAAGTTGCTGCAGTGACAAAGACAAGCTCCGCGCTCATGGGCAATTTATATGAGGCAACTGTGCTGCGAGTATCTAAGTAGTCGTCGTGCATGGATAAAATGCAATGTTTCAAACAGATCTGATGAATTCACCTACTTTGAAAAAGTGTGCGTTAGGGAGTTCTTTTGACACAAAGCGAAAATCTACAGTCAAGCGTCAATCAGCAGACAGCCGTGTGTTCTTTAGTAATGAGCCTGTTGTCAAAACGGCAGAAAAAAATGTTCACAAACGAAATATTGTTTCTACACTTAAAATGAACAAAGAAAAAATTAGCTAGCCTGATATAAGTCATGTTCATGACGATGCAAATGTAACGAGATTTCGAACTGTTCTGTTGCACACGTTGGGACTCATTTTATTTTTCTACAAAAATCATTTGCCATGACGGGAATCGAACCCGGGCCGCCCTGCGTGACAAGGCAGATTCCTATCCGCTAGACCATTTGGGAAGACTTGATATGTACACCCTAAGATATCTAAGTGTCATTTCGATGAGGTCTGTAGCAGAGGCCATAGAGCACAGCAAACAAATAATCATGTGTTTAAATATCCTTGTCGTTTTGAAAAATTACCATTGTCACCTGCACAGGAATGCCATGCGGCCAACATTGAAGAAATGTGCTTCTCAAATCTGTCATTAACACTGTTTTCCACACGCTTTTTTCATTGCATTGCCATATAATCAATTGGTCATTGATGCGTCACGAATAACGACAATGCGTCGAAAATTAAAGAAATGTAAACATGAATTATGTTATTACTGTCTAAGCATCGCAAAGCTGTATGCGTAAAGGCGTCTGACGTCACAGTGGCTTGCCTGAAACAAAGGAATTCGAGAAACATGTGCTTACAGGGGCGTCGAACCGCCTTCTCCCGCTGATGGAGCAAAGTTGCTGCAGTGACAAAGACAAGCTCCGCGCTCATGGGCAATTTATATGAGGCAACTGTGCTGCGAGTATCTAAGTAGTCGTCGTGCATGGATAAAATGCAATGTTTCAAACAGATCTGATGAATTCACCTACTTTGAAAAAGTGTGCGTTAGGGAGTTCTTTTGACACAAAGCGAAAATCTACAGTCAAGCGTCAATCAGCAGACAGCCGTGTGTTCTTTAGTAATGAGCCTGTTGTCAAAACGGCAGAAAAAAATGTTCACAAACGAAATATTGTTTCTACACTTAAAATGAACAAAGAAAAAATTAGCTAGCCTGATATAAGTCATGTTCATGACGATGCAAATGTAACGAGATTTCGAACTGTTCTGTTGCACACGTTGGGACTCATTTTATTTTTCTACAAAAATCATTTGCCATGACGGGAATCGAACCCGGGCCGCCCTGCGTGACAAGGCAGATTCCTATCCGCTAGACCATTTGGGAAGACTTGATATGTACACCCTAAGATATCTAAGTGTCATTTCGATGAGGTCTGTAGCAGAGGCCATAGAGCACACCAAACAAATAATCATGTGTTTAAATATCCTTGTCGTTTTGAAAAATTACCATTGTCACCTGCACAGGAATGCCATGCGGCCAACATTGAAGAAATGTGCTTCTCAAATCTGTCATTAACACTGTTTTCCACACGCTTTTTTCATTGCATTGCCATATAATCAATTGGTCATTGATGCGTCACGAATAACGACAATGCGTCGAAAATTAAAGAAATGTAAACATGAATTATGTTATTACTGTCTAAGCATCGCAAAGCTGTATGCGTAAAGGCGTCTGACGTCACAGTGGCTTGCCTGAAACAAAGGAATTAGAGAAACATGTGCTTACAGGGGCGTCGAACCACCTTCTCCCGCTGATGAAGCAAAGTTGCTACAGTGACAAAGACAAGCTCCGCGCTCATGGGCAATTTATATGAGGCAACTGTGCTGCGAGTATCTAAGTAGTCGTCGTGCATGGATAAAATGCAATGTTTCAAACAGATCTGATGAATTCACCTACTTTGAAAAAGTGTGCGTTAGGGAGTTCTTTTGACACAAAGCGAAAATCTACAGTCAAGCGTCAATCAGCAGACAGCCGTGTGTTCTTTAGTAATGAGCCTGTTGTCAAAACGGCAGAAAAAAATGTTCACAAACGAAATATTGTTTCTACACTTAAAATGAACAAAGAAAAAATTAGCTAGCCTGATATAAGTCATGTTCATGACGATGCAAATGTAACGAGATTTCGAACTGTTCTGTTGCGCACGTTGGGACTCATTTTATTTTTCTACAAAAATCCTTTGCCATGACGGGAATCGAACCCGGGCCGCCCTGCGTGACAAGGCAGATGCCTATCCGCTAGACCATTTGGGAAGACTTGATATGTACACCCTAAGATATCTAAGTGTCATTTCGATGAGGTCTGTAGCAGAGGCCATAGAGCACAGCAAACAAATAATCATGTGTTTAAATATCCTTGTCGTTTTGAAAAATTACCATTGTCACCTGCACAGGAATGCCCTGCAGCCAACATTGAAGAAATGTGCTTCTCAAATCTGTCATTAACACTGTTTTCCACACGCTTTTTTCATTGCATTGCCATATAATCAATTGGTCATTGATGCGTCACGAATAACGACAATGCGTCGAAAATTAAAGAAATGTAAACATGAATTATGTTATTACTGTCTAAGCATCGCAAAGCTGTATGCGTAAAGGCGTCTGACGTCACAGTGGCTTGCCTGAAACAAAGGAATTAGAGAAACATGTGCTTACAGGGGCGTCGAACCTCCTTCTCCCGCTGATGGAGCAAAGTTGCTACAGTGACAAAGACAAGCTCCGCGCTCATGGGCAATTTATATGAGGCAACTGTGCTGCGAGTATCTAAGTAGTCGTCGTGCATGGATAAAATGCAATGTTTCAAACAGATCTGATGAATTCACCTACTTTGAAAAAGTGTGCGTTAGGGAGTTCTTTTGACACAAAGCGAAAATCTACAGTCAAGCGTCAATCAGCAGACAGCCGTGTGTTCTTTAGTAATGAGCCTGTTGTCAAAACGGCAGAAAAAAATGTTCACAAACGAAATATTGTTTCTACACTTAAAATGAACAAAGAAAAAATTAGCTAGCCTGATATAAGTCATGTTCATGATGATGCAAATGTAACGAGATTTCGAACTGTTCTGTTGCACACGTTGGGACTCATTTTATTTTTCTACAAAAATCCTTTGCCATGACGGGAATCGAACCCGGGCCGCCCTGCGTGACAAGGCAGATTCCTATCCGCTAGACCATTTGGGAAGACTTGATATGTACACCCTAAGATATCTAAGTGTCATTTCGATGAGGTCTGTAGCAGAGGCCATAGAGCACACCAAACAAATAATCATGTGTTTAAATATCCTTGTCGTTTTGAAAAATTACCATTGTCACCTGCACAGGAATGCCATGCGGCCAACATTGAAGAAATGTGCTTCTCAAATCTGTCATTAACACTGTTTTCCACACGCTTTTTTCATTGCATTGCCATATAATCAATTGGTCATTGATGCGTCACGAATAACGACAATGCGTCGAAAATTAAAGAAATGTAAACATGAATTATGTTATTACTGTCTAAGCATCGCAAAGCTGTATGCGTAAAGGCGTCTGACGTCACAGTGGCTTGCCTGAAACAAAGGAATTAGAGAAACATGTGCTTACAGGGGCGTCGAACCACCTTCTCCCGCTGATGGAGCAAAGTTGCTACAGTGACAAAGACAAGCTCCGCGCTCATGGGCAATTTATATGAGGCAACTGTGCTGCGAGTATCTAAGTAGTCGTCGTGCATGGATAAAATGCAATGTTTCAAACAGATCTGATGAATTCACCTACTTTGAAAAAGTGTGCGTTAGGGAGTTCTTTTGACACAAAGCGAAAATCTACAGTCAAGCGTCAATCAGCAGACAGCCGTGTGTTCTTTAGTCATGAGCCTGTTGTCAAAACGGCAGAAAAAAATGTTCACAAACGAAATATTGTTTCTACACTTAAAATGAACAAAGAAAAAATTAGCTAGCCTGATATAAGTCATGTTCATGACGATGCAAATGTAACGAGATTTCGAACTGTTCTGTTGCACACGTTGGGACTCATTTTATTTTTCTACAAAAAACATTTGCCATGACGGTAATCGAACCCGGGCCGCCCTGCGTTACAAGGTAGATGCCTATCCGCTAGACCATTTGGGAAGACTTGATATGTACACCCTAAGATATCTAAGTGTCATTTCGATGAGGTCTGTAGCAGAGGCCATAGAACACAGCAAACAAATAATCATGTGTTGAAATATCCTTGTCGTTTTGAAAAATTACCATTGTCACCTGCACAGGAATGCCATGCGGCCAACATTGAAGAAATGTGCTTCTCAAATCTGTCATTAACACTGTTTTCCACACGCTTTTTTCATTGCATTGCCATATAATCAATTGGTCATTGATGCGTCACGAATAACGACAATGCGTCGAAAATTAAAGAAATGTAAACATGAATTATGTTATTACTGTCTAAGCATCGCAAAGCTGTATGCGTAAAGGCGTCTGACGTCACAGTGGCTTGCCTGAAACAAAGGAATCAAGAAACATGTGCTTACAGGGGCGTCGAAGCGCCTTCTCCCGCTGATGGAGCAAAGTTGCTACAGTGACAAAGACAAGCTCCGCGCTCATGGGCAATTTATATGGGGCAACTGTGCTGCGAGTATCTAAGCAGTCGTCGTGCATGGATAAAATGCAATGTTTCAAAAAGATCTGATGAATTCACCTACTTTGAAAAGGTGTGCGTTAGGAAGTTCTTTTGACACAAAGCGAAAATCTACAGTCAAGCGTCAATCAGCAGACAGCCGTGTGTTCTTTAGTCATGAGCCTGTTGTCAAAACGGCAGAAAAAAATGGTCACAAACGAAATATTGTTTCTACACTTAAAATGAACAAAGAAAAAATTAGCTAGCCTGATATAAGTCATGTTCATGACGATGCAAATGTAACGAGATTTCGAACTGTTCTGTTGCACACGTTGGGACTCATTTTATTTTTCTACAAAAAACATTTGCCATGACGGGAATCGAACCCGGGCCGCCCTGCGTTACAAGGTAGATGCCTATCCGCTAGACCATTTGGGAAAACTTGATATGTACACCCTAAGATATCTAAGTGTCATTTCGATGAGGTCTGTAGCAGAGGCCATAGAGCACAGCAAACAAATAATCATGTGTTGAAATATCCTTGTCGTTTTGAAAAATTACCATTGTCACCTGCACAGGAATGCCATGCGGCCAACATTGAAGAAATGTGCTTCTCAAATCTGTCATTAACACTGTTTTCCACACGCTTTTTTCATTGCATTGCCATATAATCAATTGGTCATTGATGCGTCACGAATAACGACAATGTGTCGAAAATTAAAGAAATGTAAACATGAATTATGTTATTACTGTCTAAGCATCGCAAAGCTGTATGCGTAAAGGCGTCTGACGTCACAGTGGCTTGCCTGAAACAAAGGAATTAGAGAAACATGTGCTTACAGGGGCGTCGAACCGCCTTCTCCCGCTGATGGAGCAAAGTTGCTACAGTGACAAAGACAAGCTCCGCGCTCATGGGCAATTTATATGAGGCAACTGTGCTGCGAGTATCTAAGTAGTCGTCGTGCATGGATAAAATGCAATGTTTCAAACAGATCTGATGAATTCACCTACTTTGAAAAAGTGTGCGTTAGGGAGTTCTTTTGACACAAAGCGAAAATCTACAGTCAAGCGTCAATCAGCAGACAGCCGTGTGTTCTTTAGTAATGAGCCTGTTGTCAAAACGGCAGAAAAAAATGTTCACAAACGAAATATTGTTTCTACACTTAAAATGAACAAAGAAAAAATTAGCTAGCCTGATATAAGTCATGTTCATGACGATGCAAATGTAACGAGATTTCGAACTGTTCTGTTGCACACGTTGGGACTCATTTTATTTTTCTACAAAAAACATTTGCCATGACGGGAATCGAACCCGGGCCGCCCTGCGTTTCAAGGTAGATGCCTATCCGCTAGACCATTTGGGAAAACTTGATATGTACACCCTAAGATATGTAAGTGTCATTTCGATGAGGTCTGTAGCAGAGGCCATAGAGCACAGCAAACAAATAATCATGTGTTGAAATATCCTTGTCGTTTTGAAAAATTACCATTGTCACCTGCACAGGAATGCCATGCAGCCAACATTGAAGAAATGTGCTTCTCAAATCTGTCATTAACACTGTTTTCCACACGCTTTTTTCATTTCATTGCCATATAATCAATTGGTCATTGATGCGTCACGAATAACGACAATGCGTCGAAAATTAAAGAAATGTAAACATGAATTATGTTATTACTGTCTAAGCATCGCAAAGCTGTATGCGTAAAGGCGTCTGACGTCACAGTGGCTTGCCTGAAACAAAGGAATTAGAGAAACATGTGCTTACAGGGGCGTCGAACCGCCTTCTCCCGCTGATGGAGCAAAGTTGCTACAGTGACAAAGACAAGCTCCGCGCTCATGGGCAATTTATATGGGGCAACTGTGCTGCGAGTATCTAAGCAGTCGTCGTGCATGGATAAAATGCAATGTTTCAAACAGATCTGATGAATTCACCTACTTTGAAAAAGTGTGCGTTAGGAAGTTCTTTTGACACAAAGCGAAAATCTACAGTCAAGCGTCAATCAGCAGACAGCCGTGTGTTCTTTAGTCATGAGCCTGTTGTCAAAACGGCAGAAAAAAATGGTCACAAACGAAATATTGTTTCTACACTTAAAATGAACAAAGAAAAAATGAGCTAGCCTGATATAAGTCATGTTCATCACGATGCAAATGTAACGAGATTTCGAACTGTTCTGTTGCACACGTTGGGACTCATTTTATTTTTCTACAAAAAACATTTGCCATGACGGGAATCGAACCCAGGCCGCCCTGCGTTACAAGGTAGATGCCTATCCACTAGACCATTTGGGAAGACTTGATAGGTACACCCTAAGATATCTAAGTGTCATTTCGATGAGGTCTGTAGCAGAGGCCATAGAGCACAGCAAACAAATAATCATGTGTTGAAATATCCTTGTCGTTTTGAAAAATTACCATTGTCACCTGCACAGGAATGCCATGCGGCCAACATTGAAGAAATGTGCTTCTCAAATCTGTCATTAACACTGTTTTCCACACGCTTTTTTCATTGCATTGCCATATAATCAATTGGTCATTGATGCGTCACGAATAACGACAATGCGTCGAAAATAAAAGAAATGTAAACATGAATTATGTTATTACTGTCTAAGCATCGCAAAGCTGTATGCGTAAAGGCGTCTGACGTCACAGTGGCTTGCCTGAAACAAAGGAATTAGAGAAACATGTGTTTACAGGGGCGTCGAACCGCCTTCTCCCGCTGATGGAGCAAAGTTGCTACAGTGACAAAGACAAGCTCCGCGCTCATGGACAATGTATATGGGGCAACTGTGCTGCGAGTATCTAAGCAGTCGTCGTGCATGGATAAAATGCAATGTTTCAAACAGATCTGATGAATTCACCTACTTTGAAAAAGTGTGCGTTAGGAAGTTCTTTTGACACAAAGTGAAAATCTACAGTCAAGCGTCAATCAGCAGACAGCCGTGTGTTCTTTAGTCATGAGCCTGTTGTCAAAACGGCAGAAAAAAATGGTCACAAACGAAATATTGTTTCTACACTTAAAATGAACAAAGAAAAAATTAGCTAGCCTGATATAAGTCATGTTCATGACGATGCAAATGTAACGAGATTTCGAACTGTTCTGTTGCACACGTTGGGACTCATTTTATTTTTCTACAAAAAACACTTGCCATGACGGGAATCGAACCCGAGCCGCCCTGCGTTACAAGGTAGATGCCTATCCGCTAGACCATTTGGGAAAACTTGATATGTACACCCTAAGATATCTAAGTGTCATTTCGATGAGGTCTGTAGCAGAGGCCATAGAGCACACCAAACAAATAATCATGTGTTTAAATATCCTTGTCGTTTTGAAAAATTACCATTGTCACCTGCACAGGAATGCCATGCGGCCAACATTGAAGAAATGTGCTTCTCAAATCTGTCATTAACACTGTTTTCCACACGCTTTTTTCATTGCATTGCCATATAATCAATTGGTCATTGATGCGTCACGAATAACGACAATGCGTCGAAAATTAAAGAAATGTAAACATGAATTATGTTATTACTGTCTAAGCATCGCAAAGCTGTATGCGTAAAGGCGTCTGACGTCACAGTGGCTTGCCTGAAACAAAGGAATTAGAGAAACATGTGCTTACAGGGGCGTCGAACCACCTTCTCCCGCTGATGGAGCAAAGTTGCTACAGTGACAAAGACAAGCTCCGCGCTCATGGGCAATTTATATGAGGCAACTGTGCTGCGAGTATCTAAGTAGTCGTCGTGCATGGATAAAATGCAATGTTTCAAACAGATCTGATGAATTCACCTACTTTGAAAAAGTGTGCGTTAGGGAGTTCTTTTGACACAAAGCGAAAATCTACAGTCAAGCGTCAATCAGCAGACAGCCGTGTGTTCTTTAGTCATGAGCCTGTTGTCAAAACGGCAGAAAAAAATGTTCACAAACGAAATATTGTTTCTACACTTAAAATGAACAAAGAAAAAATTAGCTAGCCTGATATAAGTCATGTTCATGACGATGCAAATGTAACGAGATTTCGAACTGTTCTGTTGCACACGTTGGGACTCATTTTATTTTTCTACAAAAAACATTTGCCATGACGGTAATCGAACCCGGGCCGCCCTGCGTTACAAGGTAGATGCCTATCCGCTAGACCATTTGGGAAGACTTGATATGTACACCCTAAGATATCTAAGTGTCATTTCGATGAGGTCTGTAGCAGAGGCCATAGAACACAGCAAACAAATAATCATGTGTTGAAATATCCTTGTCGTTTTGAAAAATTACCATTGTCACCTGCACAGGAATGCCATGCGGCCAACATTGAAGAAATGTGCTTCTCAAATCTGTCATTAACACTGTTTTCCACACGCTTTTTTCATTGCATTGCCATATAATCAATTGGTCATTGATGCGTCACGAATAACGACAATGCGTCGAAAATTAAAGAAATGTAAACATGAATTATGTTATTACTGTCTAAGCATCGCAAAGCTGTATGCGTAAAGGCGTCTGACGTCACAGTGGCTTGCCTGAAACAAAGGAATCAAGAAACATGTGCTTACAGGGGCGTCGAAGCGCCTTCTCCCGCTGATGGAGCAAAGTTGCTACAGTGACAAAGACAAGCTCCGCGCTCATGGGCAATTTATATGGGGCAACTGTGCTGCGAGTATCTAAGCAGTCGTCGTGCATGGATAAAATGCAATGTTTCAAAAAGATCTGATGAATTCACCTACTTTGAAAAGGTGTGCGTTAGGAAGTTCTTTTGACACAAAGCGAAAATCTACAGTCAAGCGTCAATCAGCAGACAGCCGTGTGTTCTTTAGTCATGAGCCTGTTGTCAAAACGGCAGAAAAAAATGGTCACAAACGAAATATTGTTTCTACACTTAAAATGAACAAAGAAAAAATTAGCTAGCCTGATATAAGTCATGTTCATGACGATGCAAATGTAACGAGATTTCGAACTGTTCTGTTGCACACGTTGGGACTCATTTTATTTTTCTACAAAAAACATTTGCCATGACGGGAATCGAACCCGGGCCGCCCTGCGTTACAAGGTAGATGCCTATCCGCTAGACCATTTGGGAAAACTTGATATGTACACCCTAAGATATCTAAGTGTCATTTCGATGAGGTCTGTAGCAGAGGCCATAGAGCACAGCAAACAAATAATCATGTGTTGAAATATCCTTGTCGTTTTGAAAAATTACCATTGTCACCTGCACAGGAATGCCATGCGGCCAACATTGAAGAAATGTGCTTCTCAAATCTGTCATTAACACTGTTTTCCACACGCTTTTTTCATTGCATTGCCATATAATCAATTGGTCATTGATGCGTCACGAATAACGACAATGTGTCGAAAATTAAAGAAATGTAAACATGAATTATGTTATTACTGTCTAAGCATCGCAAAGCTGTATGCGTAAAGGCGTCTGACGTCACAGTGGCTTGCCTGAAACAAAGGAATTAGAGAAACATGTGCTTACAGGGGCGTCGAACCGCCTTCTCCCGCTGATGGAGCAAAGTTGCTACAGTGACAAAGACAAGCTCCGCGCTCATGGGCAATTTATATGAGGCAACTGTGCTGCGAGTATCTAAGTAGTCGTCGTGCATGGATAAAATGCAATGTTTCAAACAGATCTGATGAATTCACCTACTTTGAAAAAGTGTGCGTTAGGGAGTTCTTTTGACACAAAGCGAAAATCTACAGTCAAGCGTCAATCAGCAGACAGCCGTGTGTTCT
This sequence comes from Argentina silus, assembly GCF_951799395.1. NCBI lineage: Eukaryota > Metazoa > Chordata > Actinopteri > Argentiniformes > Argentinidae > Argentina > Argentina silus. The sequence goes on along the minus strand of NW_028152657.1, from coordinate 243,946 downwards.
TTAGTAATGAGCCTGTTGTCAAAACGGCAGAAAAAAATGTTCACAAACGAAATATTGTTTCTACACTTAAAATGAACAAAGAAAAAATTAGCTAGCCTGATATAAGTCATGTTCATGACGATGCAAATGTAACGAGATTTCGAACTGTTCTGTTGCACACGTTGGGACTCATTTTATTTTTCTACAAAAAACATTTGCCATGACGGGAATCGAACCCGGGCCGCCCTGCGTTTCAAGGTAGATGCCTATCCGCTAGACCATTTGGGAAAACTTGATATGTACACCCTAAGATATGTAAGTGTCATTTCGATGAGGTCTGTAGCAGAGGCCATAGAGCACAGCAAACAAATAATCATGTGTTGAAATATCCTTGTCGTTTTGAAAAATTACCATTGTCACCTGCACAGGAATGCCATGCAGCCAACATTGAAGAAATGTGCTTCTCAAATCTGTCATTAACACTGTTTTCCACACGCTTTTTTCATTTCATTGCCATATAATCAATTGGTCATTGATGCGTCACGAATAACGACAATGCGTCGAAAATTAAAGAAATGTAAACATGAATTATGTTATTACTGTCTAAGCATCGCAAAGCTGTATGCGTAAAGGCGTCTGACGTCACAGTGGCTTGCCTGAAACAAAGGAATTAGAGAAACATGTGCTTACAGGGGCGTCGAACCGCCTTCTCCCGCTGATGGAGCAAAGTTGCTACAGTGACAAAGACAAGCTCCGCGCTCATGGGCAATTTATATGGGGCAACTGTGCTGCGAGTATCTAAGCAGTCGTCGTGCATGGATAAAATGCAATGTTTCAAACAGATCTGATGAATTCACCTACTTTGAAAAAGTGTGCGTTAGGAAGTTCTTTTGACACAAAGCGAAAATCTACAGTCAAGCGTCAATCAGCAGACAGCCGTGTGTTCTTTAGTCATGAGCCTGTTGTCAAAACGGCAGAAAAAAATGGTCACAAACGAAATATTGTTTCTACACTTAAAATGAACAAAGAAAAAATGAGCTAGCCTGATATAAGTCATGTTCATCACGATGCAAATGTAACGAGATTTCGAACTGTTCTGTTGCACACGTTGGGACTCATTTTATTTTTCTACAAAAAACATTTGCCATGACGGGAATCGAACCCAGGCCGCCCTGCGTTACAAGGTAGATGCCTATCCACTAGACCATTTGGGAAGACTTGATAGGTACACCCTAAGATATCTAAGTGTCATTTCGATGAGGTCTGTAGCAGAGGCCATAGAGCACAGCAAACAAATAATCATGTGTTGAAATATCCTTGTCGTTTTGAAAAATTACCATTGTCACCTGCACAGGAATGCCATGCGGCCAACATTGAAGAAATGTGCTTCTCAAATCTGTCATTAACACTGTTTTCCACACGCTTTTTTCATTGCATTGCCATATAATCAATTGGTCATTGATGCGTCACGAATAACGACAATGCGTCGAAAATTAAAGAAATGTAAACATGAATTATGTTATTACTGTCTAAGCATCGCAAAGCTGTATGCGTAAAGTCGTCTGACGTCACAGTGGCTTGCCTGAAACAAAGGAATTAGAGAAACATGTGCTTACAGGGGCGTCGAAGCGCCTTCTCCCGTTGATGGAGCAAAGTTGCTACAGTGACAAAGACAAGCTCCGCGCTCATGGGCAATGTATATGGGGCAACTGTGCTGCGAGTATCTAAGCAGTCGTCGTGCATGGATAAAATGCAATGTTTCAAACAGATCTGATGAATTCACCTACTTTGAAAAAGTGTGCGTTAGGAAGTTCTTTTGACACAAAGCGAAAATCTACAGTCAAGCGTCAATCAGCAGACAGCCGTGTGTTCTTTAGTCATGAGCCTGTTGTCAAAACGGCAGAAAAAAATGTTCACAAACGAAATATTGTTTCTACACTTAAAATGAACAAAGAAAAAATGAGCTAGCCTGATATAAGTCATGTTCATGACGATGCAAATGTAACGAGATTTCGAACTGTTCTGTTGCACACGTTGGGACTCATTTTATTTTTCTACAAAAAACACTTGCCATGACGGGAATCGAACCCAGGCCGCCCTGCGTTACAAGGTAGATGCCTATCCACTAGACCATTTGGGTAAACTTGATATGTACACCCTAAGATATCTAAGTGTCATTTCGATGAGGTCTGTAGCAGAGGCCAAAGAGCACAGCAAACAAATAATCATGTGTTTAAATATCCTTGTCGTTTTGAAAAATTACCATTGTCACCTGCACAGGAATGCCATGCGGCCAACATTGAAGAAATGTGCTTCTCAAATCTGTCATTAACACTGTTTTCCACACGCTTTTTTCATTGCATTGCTATATAATCAATTGGTCATTGATGCGTCACGAATAACGACAATGCGTCGAAAATTAAAGAAATGTAAACATGAATTATGTTATTACTGTCTAAGCATCGCAAAGCTGTATGCGTAAAGGCGTCTGACGTCACAGTGGCTTGCCTGAAACAAAGGAATCAGAGAAACATGTGCTTACAGGGGCGACGAAGCGCCTTCTCCCGTTGATGGAGCAAAGTTGCTACAGTGACAAAGACAAGCTCCGCGCTCATGGGCAATGTATATGGGGCAACTGTGCTGCGAGTATCTAAGCAGTCGTCGTGCATGGTTAAAATGCAATGTTTCAAACAGATCTGATGAATTCACCTACTTTGAAAAAGTGTGCGTTAGGAAGTTCTTTTGACACAAAGCGAAAATCTACAGTCAAGCGTCAATCAGCAGACAGCCGTGTGTTCTTTAGTCATGAGCCTGTTGTCAAAACGGCAGAAAAAAATGTTCACAAACGAAATATTGTTTCTACACTTAAAATGAACAAAGAAAAAATGAGCTAGCCTGATATAAGTCATGTTCATGACGATGCAAATGTAACGAGATTTCGAACTGTTCTGTTGCACACGTTGGGACTCATTTTATTTTTCTACAAAAAACATTTGCCATGACGGGAATCGAACCCGGGCCGCCCTGCGTTACAAGGTAGATGCCTATCCGCTAGACCATTTGGGAAGACTTGATATGTACACCCTAAGATATCTAAGTGTCATTTCGATGAGGTCTGTAGCAGAGGCCATAGAGCACAGCAAACAAATAATCATGTGTTTAAATATCCTTGTCGTTTTGAAAAATTACCATTGTCACCTGCACAGGAATGCCATGCGGCCAACATTGAAGAAATGTGCTTCTCAAATCTGTCATTAACACTGTTTTCCACACGCTTTTTTCATTGCATTGCCATATAATCAATTGGTCATTGATGCGTCACGAATAACGACAATGCGTCGAAAATTAAAGAAATGTAAACATGAATTATGTTATTACTGTCTAAGCATCGCAAAGCTGTATGCGTAAAGGCGTCTGACGTCACAGTGGCTTGCCTGAAACAAAGGAATCAGAGAAACATGTGCTTACAGGGGCGTCGAAGCGCCTTCTCCCGTTGATGGAGCAAAGTTGCTACAGTGACAAAGACAAGCTCCGCGCTCATGGGCAATGTATATGGGGCAACTGTGCTGCGAGTATCTAAGCAGTCGTCGTGCATGGATAAAATGCAATGTTTCAAACAGATCTGATGAATTCACCTACTTTGAAAAAGTGTGCGTTAGGAAGTTCTTTTGACACAAAGCGAAAATCTACAGTCAAGCGTCAATCAGCAGACAGCCGTGTGTTCTTTAGTCATGAGCCTGTTGTCAAAACGGCAGAAAAAAATGGTCACAAACGAAATATTGTTTCTACACTTAAAATGAACAAAGAAAAAATGAGCTAGCCTGATATAAGTCATGTTCATGAGATGCAAATGTAACGAGATTTCGAACTGTTCTGTTGCACACGTTGGGACTCATTTTATTTTTCTACAAAAAACACTTGCCATGACGGGAATCGAACCCGGGCCGCCCTGCGTTACAAGGTAGATGCCTATCCGCTAGACCATTTGGGTAAACTTGATATGTACACCCTAAGATATCTAAGTGTCATTTCGATGAGGTCTGTAGCAGAGGCCAAAGAGCACAGCAAACAAATAATCATGTGTTTAAATATCCTTGTCGTTTTGAAAAATTACCATTGTCACCTGCACAGGAATGCCATGCGGCCAACATTGAAGAAATGTGCTTCTCAAATCTGTCATTAACACTGTTTTCCACACGCTTTTTTCATTGCATTGCTATATAATCAATTGGTCATTGATGCGTCACGAATAACGACAATGCGTCGAAAATTAAAGAAATGTAAACATGAATTATGTTATTACTGTCTAAGCATCGCAAAGCTGTATGCGTAAAGGCGTCTGACGTCACAGTGGCTTGCCTGAAACAAAGGAATCAGAGAAACATGTGCTTACAGGGGCGACGAAGCGCCTTCTCCCGTTGATGGAGCAAAGTTGCTACAGTGACAAAGACAAGCTCCGCGCTCATGGGCAATGTATATGGGGCAACTGTGCTGCGAGTATCTAAGCAGTCGTCGTGCATGGATAAAATGCAATGTTTCAAACAGATCTGATGAATTCACCTACTTTGAAAAAGTGTGCGTTAGGAAGTTCTTTTGACACAAAGCGAAAATCTACAGTCAAGCGTCAATCAGCAGACAGCCGTGTGTTCTTTAGTCATGAGCCTGTTGTCAAAACGGCAGAAAAAAATGGTCACAAACGAAATATTGTTTCTACACTTAAAATGAACAAAGAAAAAATGAGCTAGCCTGATATAAGTCATGTTCATGACGATGCAAATGTAACGAGATTTCGAACTGTTCTGTTGCACACGTTGGGACTCATTTTATTTTTCTACAAAAAACACTTGCCATGACGGGAATCGAACCCGGGCCGCCCTGCGTTACAAGGTAGATGCCTATCCGCTAGACCATTTGGGAAAACTTGATATGTACACCCTAAGATATCTAAGTGTCATTTCGATGAGGTCTGTAGCAGAGGCCATAGAGCACAGCAAACAAATAATCATGTGTTTAAATATCCTTGTCGTTTTGAAAAATTACCATTGTCACCTGCACAGGAATGCCATGTGGCCAACATTGAAGAAATGTGCTTCTCAAATCTGTCATTAACACTGTTTTCCACACGCTTTTTTCATTGCATTGCCATATAATCAATTGGTCATTGATGCGTCACGAATAACGACAATGCGTCGAAAATTAAAGAAATGTAAACATGCATTATGTTATTACTGTCTAAGCATCGCAAAGCTGTATGCGTAAAGGCGTCTGACGTCACAGTGGCGTGCCTGAAACAAAGGAATTAGAGAAACATGTGCTTACTGGGGCGTCGATCCGCCTTCTCCCGCTGATGGAGCAAAGTTGCTACAGTGACAAAGACAAGCTCCGCGCTCATGGGCAATTTATATGAGGCAACTGTGCTGCGAGTATCTAAGCAGTCGTCGTGCATGGATAAAATGCAATGTTTCAAACAGATCTGATGAATTCACCTACTTTGAAAAAGTGTGCGTTAGGAAGTTCTTTTGACACAAAGCGAAAATCTACAGTCAAGCGTCAATCAGCAGACAGCCGTGTGTTCTTTAGTCATGAGCCTGTTGTCAAAACGGCAGAAAAAAATGGTCACAAACGAAATATTGTTTCTACACTTAAAATGAACAAAGAAAAAATGAGCTAGCCTGATATAAGTCATGTTCATGACGATGCAAATGTAACGAGATTTCGAACTGTTCTGTTGCACACGTTGGGACTCATTTTATTTTTCTACAAAAAACTTTTGCCATGACGAGAATCGAACCCGGGCCGCCCTGCGTTACAAGGTAGATGCCTATCCGCTAGACCATTTGGGACGACTTGATATGTACACCCTAAGATATCTAAGTGTCATTTCGATGAGGTCTGTAGCAGAGGCCAAAGAGCACAGCAAACAAATAATCATGTGTTTAAATATCCTTGTCGTTTTGAAAAATTACCATTGTCACCTGCACAGGAATGCCATGCGGCCAACATTGAAGAAATGTGCTTCTCAAATCTGTCATTAACACTGTTTTCCACACGCTTTTTTCATTGCATTGCCATATAATCAATTGGTCATTGATGCGTCACGAATAACGACAATGCGTCGAAAATTAAAGAAATGTAAACATGAATTATGTTATTACTGTCTAAGCATCGCAAAGCTGTATGCGTAAAGGCGTCTGACGTCACAGTGGCTTGCCTGAAACAAAGGAATCAGAGAAACATGTGCTTACAGGGGCGACGAAGCGCCTTCTCCCGTTGATGGAGCAAAGTTGCTACAGTGACAAAGACAAGCTCCGCGCTCATGGGCAATGTATATGGGGCAACTGTGCTGCGAGTATCTAAGCAGTCGTCGTGCATGGATAAAATGCAATGTTTCAAACAGATCTGATGAATTCACCTACTTTGAAAAAGTGTGCGTTAGGAAGTTCTTTTGACACAAAGCGAAAATCTACAGTCAAGCGTCAATCAGCAGACAGCCGTGTGTTCTTTAGTCATGAGCCTGTTGTCAAAACGGCAGAAAAAAATGGTCACAAACGAAATATTGTTTCTACACTTAAAATGAACAAAGAAAAAATGAGCTAGCCTGATATAAGTCATGTTCATGACGATGCAAATGTAACGAGATTTCGAACTGTTCTGTTGCACACGTTGGGACTCATTTTATTTTTCTACAAAAAACACTTGCCATGACGGGAATCGAACCCGGGCCGCCCTGCGTTACAAGGTAGATGCCTATCCGCTAGACCATTTGGGAAAACTTGATATGTACACCCTAAGATATCTAAGTGTCATTTCGATGAGGTCTGTAGCAGAGGCCATAGAGCACAGCAAACAAATAATCATGTGTTTAAATATCCTTGTCGTTTTGAAAAATTACCATTGTCACCTGCACAGGAATGCCATGCGGCCAACATTGAAGAAATGTGCTTCTCAAATCTGTCATTAACACTGTTTTCCACACGCTTTTTTCATTGCATTGCCATATAATCAATTGGTCATTGATGCGTCACGAATAACGACAATGCGTCGAAAATTAAAGAAATGTAAACATTAATTATGTTATTACTGTCTAAGAATCGCAAAGCTGTATGCGTAAAGGCGTCTGACGTCACAGTGGCTTGCCTGAAACAAAGGAATCAGAGAAACATGTGCTTACAGGGGCGTCGAAGCGCCTTCTCCCGCTGATGGAGCAAAGTTGCTACAGTGACAAAGACAAGCTCCGCGCTCATGGGCAATGTATATGGGGCAACTGTGCTGCGAGTATCTAAGCAGTCGTCGTGCATGGATAAAATGCAATGTTTCAAACAGATCTGATGAATTCACCTACTTTGAAAAAGTGTGCGTTAGGAAGTTCTTTTGACACAAAGCGAAAATCTACAGTCAAGCGTCAATCAGCAGACAGCCGTTTGTTCTTTAGTCATGAGCCTGTTGTCAAAACGGCAGAAAAAAATGGTCACAAACGAAATATTGTTTCTACACTTAAAATGAACAAAGAAAAAATGAGCTAGCCTGATATAAGTCATGTTCATGACGATGCAAATGTAACGAGATTTCGAACTGTTCTGTTGCACACGTTGGGACTCATTTTATTTTTCTACAAAAAACTTTTGCCATGACGAGAATCGAACCCGGGCCGCCCTGCGTTACAAGGTAGATGCCTATCCGCTAGACCATTTGGGAAGACTTGATATGTACACCCTAAGATATCTAAGTGTCATTTCGATGAGGTCTGTAGCAGAGGCCAAAGAGCACAGCAAACAAATAATCATGTGTTTAAATATCCTTGTCGTTTTGAAAAATTACCATTGTCACCTGCACAGGAATGCCATGCGGCCAACATTGAAGAAATGTGCTTCTCAAATCTGTCATTAACACTGTTTTCCACACGCTTTTTTCATTGCATTGCTATATAATCAATTGGTCATTGATGCGTCACGAATAACGACAATGCGTCGAAAATTAAAGAAATGTAAACATGAATTATGTTATTACTGTCTAAGCATCGCAAAGCTGTATGCGTAAAGGCGTCTGACGTCACAGTGGCTTGCCTGAAACAAAGGAATCAGAGAAACATGTGCTTACAGGGGCGACGAAGCGCCTTCTCCCGTTGATGGAGCAAAGTTGCTACAGTGACAAAGACAAGCTCCGCGCTCATGGGCAATGTATATGGGGCAACTGTGCTGCGAGTATCTAAGCAGTCGTCGTGCATGGATAAAATGCAATGTTTCAAACAGATCTGATGAATTCACCTACTTTGAAAAAGTGTGCGTTAGGAAGTTCTTTTGACACAAAGCGAAAATCTACAGTCAAGCGTCAATCAGCAGACAGCCGTGTGTTCTTTAGTCATGAGCCTGTTGTCAAAACGGCAGAAAAAAATGGTCACAAACGAAATATTGTTTCTACACTTAAAATGAACAAAGAAAAAATGAGCTAGCCTGATATAAGTCATGTTCATGACGATGCAAATGTAACGAGATTTCGAACTGTTCTGTTGCACACGTTGGGACTCATTTTATTTTTCTACAAAAAACTTTTGCCATGACGAGAATCGAACCCGGGCCGCCCTGCGTTACAAGGTAGATGCCTATCCGCTAGACCATTTGGGAAGACTTGATATGTACACCCTAAGATATCTAAGTGTCATTTCGATGAGGTCTGTAGCAGAGGCCAAAGAGCACAGCAAACAAATAATCATGTGTTTAAATATCCTTGTCGTTTTGAAAAATTACCATTGTCACCTGCACAGGAATGCCATGCGGCCAACATTGAAGAAATGTGCTTCTCAAATCTGTCATTAACACTGTTTTCCACACGCTTTTTTCATTGCATTGCTATATAATCAATTGGTCATTGATGCGTCACGAATAACGACAATGCGTCGAAAATTAAAGAAATGTAAACATGAATTATGTTATTACTGTCTAAGCATCGCAAAGCTGTATGCGTAAAGGCGTCTGACGTCACAGTGGCTTGCCTGAAACAAAGGAATCAGAGAAACATGTGCTTACAGGGGCGACGAAGCGCCTTCTCCCGTTGATGGAGCAAAGTTGCTACAGTGACAAAGACAAGCTCCGCGCTCATGGGCAATGTATATGGGGCAACTGTGCTGCGAGTATCTAAGCAGTCGTCGTGCATGGATAAAATGCAATGTTTCAAACAGATCTGATGAATTCACCTACTTTGAAAAAGTGTGTGTTAGGAAGTTCTTTTGACACAAAGCGAAAATCTACAGTCAAGCGTCAATCAGCAGACAGCCGTGTGTTCTTTAGTCATGAGCCTGTTGTCAAAACGGCAGAAAAAAATGGTCACAAACGAAATATTGTTTCTACACTTAAAATGAACAAAGAAAAAATGAGCTAGCCTGATATAAGTCATGTTCATGACGATGCAAATGTAACGAGATTTCGAACTGTTCTGTTGCACACGTTGGGACTCATTTTATTTTTCTACAAAAAACACTTGCCATGACGGGAATCGAACCCGGGCCGCCCTGCGTTACAAGGTAGATGCCTATCCGCTAGACCATTTGGGAAAACTTGATATGTACACCCTAAGATATCTAAGTGTCATTTCGATGAGGTCTGTAGCAGAGGCCATAGAGCACAGCAAACAAATAATCATGTGTTTAAATATCCTTGTCGTTTTGAAAAATTACCATTGTCACCTGCACAGGAATGCCATGCGGCCAACATTGAAGAAATGTGCTTCTCAAATCTGTCATTAACACTGTTTTCCACACGCTTTTTTCATTGCATTGCCATATAATCAATTGGTCATTGATGCGTCACGAATAACGACAATGCGTCGAAAATTAAAGAAATGTAAACATTAATTATGTTATTACTGTCTAAGCATCGCAAAGCTGTATGCGTAAAGGCGTCTGACGTCACAGTGGCTTGCCTGAAACAAAGGAATCAGAGAAACATGTGCTTACATGGGCGTCGAAGCGCCTTCTCCCGCTGATGGAGCAAAGTTGCTACAGTGACAAAGACAAGCTCCGCGCTCATGGGCAATGTATATGGGGCAACTGTGCTGCGAGTATCTAAGCAGTCGTCGTGCATGGATAAAATGCAATGTTTCAAACAGATCTGATGAATTCACCTACTTTGAAAAAGTGTGCGTTAGGAAGTTCTTTTGACACAAAGCAAAAATCTACAGTCAAGCGTCAATCAGCAGACAGCCGTGTGTTCTTTAGTCATGAGCCTGTTGTCAAAACGGCAGAAAAAAATGGTCACAAACGAAATATTGTTTCTACACTTAAAATGAACAAAGAAAAAATGAGCTAGCCTGATATAAGTCATGTTCATGACGATGCAAATGTAACGAGATTTCGAACTGTTCTGTTGCACACGTTGGGACTCATTTTATTTTTCTACAAAAAACTTTTGCCATGACGAGAATCGAACCCGGGCCGCACTGCGTTACAAGGTAGATGCCTATCCGCTAGACCATTTGGGAAGACTTGATATGTACACCCTAAGATATCTAAGTGTCATTTCGATGAGGTCTGTAGCAGAGGCCATAGAGCACAGCAAACAAATAATCATGTGTTTAAATATCCTTGTCGTTTTGAAAAATTACCATTGTCACCTGCACAGGAATGCCATGCGGCCAACATTGAAGAAATGTGCTTCTCAAATCTGTCATTAACACTGTTTTCCACACGCTTTTTTCATTGCATTGCCATATAATCAATTGGTCATTGATGCATCACGAATAATGACAATGCGTCGAAAATTAAAGAAATGTAAACATGAATTATGTTATTACTGTCTAAGCATCGCAAAGCTGTATGCGTAAAGGCGTCTGACGTCACAGTGGCTTGCCTGAAACAAAGGAATCAGAGAAACATGTGCTTACAGGGGCGTCGAAGCGCCTTCTCCCGTTGATGGAGCAAAGTTGCTACAGTGACAAAGACAAGCTCCGCGCTCATGGGCAATGTATATGGGACAACTGTGCTGCGAGTATCTAAGCAGTCGTCGTGCATGGATAAAATGCAATGTTTCAAACAGATCTGATGAATTCACCTACTTTGAAAAAGTGTGCGTTAGGAAGTTCTTTTGACACAAAGCGAAAATCTACAGTCAAGCGTCAATCAGCAGACAGCCGTGTGTTCTTTAGTCATGAGCCTGTTGTCAAAACGGCAGAAAAAAATGGTCACAAACGAAATATTGTTTCTACACTTAAAATGAACAAAGAAAAAATGAGCTAGCCTGATATAAGTCATGTTCATGACGATGCAAATGTAACGAGATTTCGAACTGTTCTGTTGCACACGTTGGGACTCATTTTATTTTTCTACAAAAAACACTTGCCATTACGGCAATCGAACCCGGGCCGCCCTGCGTTACAAGGTAGATGCCTATCCGCTAGACCATTTGGGAAAACTTGATGTGTACACCCTAAGATATCTAAGTGTCATTTCGATGAGGTCTGTACCAGAGGCCAAAGAGCACAGCAAACAAATAATCATGTGTTTAAATATCCTTGTCGTTTTGAAAAATTACCATTGTCACCTGCACAGGAATGCCATGCGGCCAACATTGAAGAAATGTGCTTCTCAAATCTGTCATTAACACTGTTTTCCACACGCTTTTTTCATTGCATTGCTATATAATCAATTGGTCATTGATGCGTCACGAATAACGACAATGCGTCGAAAATTAAAGAAATGTAAACATGAATTATGTTATTACTGTCTAAGCATCGCAAAGCTGTATGCGTAAAGGCGTCTGACGTCACAGTGGCTTGCCTGAAACAAAGGAATCAGAGAAACATGTGCTTACAGGGGCGACGAAGCGCCGTCTCCCGTTGATGGAGCAAAGTTGCTACAGTGACAAAGACAAGCTCCGCGCTCATGGGCAATGTATATGGGGCAACTGTGCTGCGAGTATCTAAGCAGTCGTCGTGCATGGATAAAATGCAATGTTTCAAACAGATCTGATGAATTCACCTACTTTGAAAAAGTGTGCGTTAGGAAGTTCTTTTGACACAAAGCGAAAATCTACAGTCAAGCGTCAATCAGCAGACAGCCGTGTGTTCTTTAGTCATGAGCCTGTTGTCAAAACGGCAGAAAAAAAATTTCACAAACGAAATATTGTTTCTACACTTAAAATGAACAAAGAAAAAATGAGCTAGCCTGATATAAGTCATGTTCATGACGATGCAAATGTAACGAGATTTCGAACTGTTCTGTTGCACACGTTGGGACTCATTTTATTTTTCTACAAAAAACACTTGCCATGACGGGAATCGAACCCGGGCCGCCCTGCGTTACAAGGTAGATGCCTATCCGCTAGACCATTTGGGAAAACTTGATATGTACACCCTAAGATATCTAAGTGTCATTTCGATGAGGTCTGTAGCAGAGGCCATAGAGCACAGCAAACAAATAATCATGTGTTTAAATATCCTTGTCGTTTTGAAAAATTACCATTGTCACCTGCACAGGAATGCCATGCGGCCAACATTGAAGAAATGTGCTTCTCAAATCTGTCATTAACACTGTTTTCCACACGCTTTTTTCATTGCATTGCCATATAATCAATTGGTCATTGATGCGTCACGAATAACGACAATGCGTCGAAAATTAAAGAAATGTAAACATGAATTATGTTATTACTGTCTAAGCATCGCAAAGCTGTATGCGTAAAGGCGTCTGACGTCACAGTGGCTTGCCTGAAACAAAGGAATCAGAGAAACATGTGCTTACAGGGGCGTCGAAGCGCCTTCTCCCGCTGATGGAGCAAAGTTGCTACAGTGACAAAGACAAGCTCCGCGCTCATGGGCAATGTATATGGGGCAACTGTGCTGCGAGTATCTAAGCAGTCGTCGTGCATGGATAAAATGCAATGTTTCAAACAGATCTGATGAATTCACCTACTTTGAAAAAGTGTGCGTTAGGAAGTTCTTTTGACACAAAGCGAAAATCTACAGTCAAGCGTCAATCAGCAGACAGCCGTGTGTTCTTTAGTCATGAGCCTGTTGTCAAAACGGCAGAAAGAAATGGTCACAAACGAAATATTGTTTCTACACTTAAAATGAACAAAGAAAAAATGAGCTAGCCTGATATAAGTCATGTTCATGACGATGCAAATGTAACGAGATTTCGAACTCTTCTGTTGCACACGTTGGGACTCATTTTATTTTTCTACAAAAAACATTTGCCATGACGAGAATCGAACCCGGGCCGCCCTGCGTTACAAGGTAGATGCCTATCCGCTAGACCATTTGGGAAGACTTGATATGTACACCCTAAGATATCTAAGTGTCATTTCGATGAGGTCTGTAGCAGAGGCCATAGAGCACAGCAAACAAATAATCATGTGTTTAAATATCCTTGTCGTTTTGAAAAATTACCATTGTCACCTGCACAGGAATGCCATGCGGCCAACATTGAAGAAATGTGCTTCTCAAATCTGTCATTAACACTGTTTTCCACACGCTTTTTTCATTGCATTGCCATATAATCAATTGGTCATTGATGCGTCACGAATAACGACAATGCGTCGAAAATTAAAGAAATGTAAACATGAATTATGTTATTACTGTCTAAGCATCGCAAAGCTGTATGCGTAAAGGCGTCTGACGTCACAGTGGCGTGCCTGAAACAAAGGAATTAGAGAAACATGTGCTTACAGGGGCGTCGAACCGCCTTCTCCCGCTGATGGAGCAAAGTTGCTACAGTGACAAAGACAAGCTCCGCGCTCATGGGCAATTTATATGAGGCAACTGTGCTGCGAGTATCTAAGCAGTCGTCGTGCATGGATAAAATGCAATGTTTCAAACAGATCTGATGAATTCACCTACTTTGAAAAAGTGTGCGTTAGGGAGTTCTTTTGACACAAAGCGAAAATCTACAGTCAAGCGTCAATCAGCAGACAGCCGTGTGTTCTTTAGTCATGAGCCTGTTGTCAAAACGGCAGAAAAAAATGTTCACAAACGAAATATTGTTTCTACACTTAAAATGAACAAAGAAAAAATGAGCTAGCCTGATATAAGTCATGTTCATGACGATGCAAATGTAACGAGATTTCGAACTGTTCTGTTGCACACGTTGGGACTCATTTTATTTTTCTACAAAAAACATTTGCCATGACGGGAATCGAACCCGGTCCGCCATGGGTTACAAGGTAGATGCCTATCCGCTAGACCATTTGGGAAAACTTGATATGTATACCCCAAGATATCTAAGTGTCATTTCGATGAGGTCTGTAGCAGAGGCCATAGAGCACAGCAAACAAATAATCATGTGTTTAAATATCCTTGTCGTTTTGAAAAATTACCATTGTCACCTGCACAGGAATGCCATGCGGCCAACATTGAAGAAATGTGCTTCTCAAATCTGTCATTAACACTGTTTTCCACACGCTTTTTTCATTGCATTGCCATATAATCAATTGGTCATTGATGCGTCACGAATAACGACAATGCGTCGAAAATTAAAGAAATGTAAACATGAATTATGTTATTACTGTCTAAGCATCGCAAAGCTGTATGCGTAAAGGCGTCTGACGTCACAGTGGCGTGCCTGAAACAAAGGAATTAGAGAAACATGTGCTTACAGGGGCGTCGAACCGCCTTCTCCCGCTGATGGAGCAAAGTTGCTACAGTGACAAAGACAAGCTCCGCGCTCATGGGCAATTTATATGAGGCAACTGTGCTGCGAGTATCTAAGCAGTCGTCGTGCATGGATAAAATGCAATGTTTCAAACAGATCTGATGAATTCACCTACTTTGAAAAAGTGTGCGTTAGGGAGTTCTTTTGACACAAAGCGAAAATCTACAGTCAAGCGTCAATCAGCAGACAGCCGTGTGTTCTTTAGTCATGAGCCTGTTGTCAAAACGGCAGAAAAAAATGTTCACAAACGAAATATTGTTTCTACACTTAAAATGAACAAAGAAAAAATGAGCTAGCCTGATATAAGTCATGTTCATGACGATGCAAATGTAACGAGATTTCGAACTGTTCTGTTGCACACGTTGGGACTCATTTTATTTTTCTACAAAAAACATTTGCCATGACGGGAATCGAACCCGGTCCGCCATGGGTTACAAGGTAGATGCCTATCCGCTAGACCATTTGGGAAAACTTGATATGTATACCCCAAGATATCTAAGTGTCATTTCGATGAGGTCTGTAGCAGAGGCCATAGAGCACAGCAAACAAATAATCATGTGTTTAAATATCCTTGTCGTTTTGAAAAATTACCATTGTCACCTGCACAGGAATACCATGCGGCCAACATTGAAGAAATGTGCTTCTCAAATCTGTCATTAACACTGTTTTCCACACGCTTTTTTCATTGCATTGCCATATAATCAATTGGTCATTGATGCGTCACGAATAACGACAATGCGTCGAAAATTAAAGAAATGTAAACATGAATTATGTTATTACTGTCTAAGCATCGCAAAGCTGTATGCGTAAAGGCGTCTGACGTCACAGTGGCTTGCCTGAAACAAAGGAATTAGAGAAACATGTGCTTACAGGGGCGTCGAACCGCCTTCTCCCGCTGATGGAGCAAAGTTGCTACAGTGACAAAGACAAGCTCCGCGCTCATGGGTAATTTATATGAGGCAACTGTGCTGCGAGTATCTAAGTAGTCGTCGTGCATGGATAAAATGCAATGTTTCAAACAGATCTGATGAATTCACCTACTTTGAAAAAGTGTGCGTTAGGGAGTTCTTTTGACACAAAGCGAAAATCTACAGTCAAGCGTCAATCAGCAGACAGCCGTGTGTTCTTTAGTAATGAGCCTGTTGTCAAAACGGCAGAAAAAAATGTTCACAAACGAAATATTGTTTCTACACTTAAAATGAACAAAGAAAAAATTAGCTAGCCTGATATAAGTCATGTTCATGACGATGCAAATGTAACGAGATTTCGAACTGTTCTGTTGCACACGTTGGGACTCATTTTATTTTTCTACAAAAAACATTTGCCATGACAGGAATCAAACCCGGGCCGCCCTGCGTTACAAGGTAGATGCCTATCCGCTAGACCATTTGGGAAGACTTGATATGTACACCCTAAGATATCTAAGTGTCATTTCGATGAGGTCTGTAGCAGAGGCCATAGAGCACAGCAAACAAATAATCATGTGTTTAAATATCCTTGTCGTTTTGAAAAATTACCATTGTCACCTGCACAGGAATGCCATGCGGCCAACATTGAAGAAATGTGCTTCTCAAATCTGTCATTAACACTGTTTTCCACACGCTTTTTTCATTGCATTGCCATATAATCAATTGGTCATTGATGCGTCACGAATAACGACAATGCGTCGAAAATTAAAGAAATGTAAACATGAATTATGTTATTACTGTCTAAGCATCGCAAAGCTGTATGCGTAAAGGCGTCTGACGTCACAGTGGCTTGCCTGAAACAATGGAATCAGAGAAACATGTGCTTACAGGGGCGTCGAAGCGCCTTCTCCCGCTGATGGAGCAAAGTTGCTACAGTGACAAAGACAAGCTCCACGCTCATGGGCAATTTATATGGGGCAACTGTGCTGCGAGTATCTAAGCAGTCGTCGTGCATGGATAAAATGCAATGTTTCAAACAGATCTGATGAATTCACCTACTTTGAAAAAGTGTGCGTTAGGAAGTTCTTTTGACACAAAGCGAAAATCTACAGTCAAGCGTCAATCAGCAGACAGCCGTGTGTTCTTTAGTCATGAGCCTGTTGTCAAAACGGCAGAAAAAAATGGTCACAAACGAAATATTGTTTCTACACTTAAAATGAACAAAGAAAAAATGAGCTAGCCTGATATAAGTCATGTTCATGACGATGCAAATGTAACGAGATTTCGAACTGTTCTGTTGCACACGTTGGGACTCATTTTATTTTTCTACAAAAAACATTTGCCATGACGGGAATCGAACCCGGGCCGCCCTGCGTTACAAGGTAGATGCCTATCCGCTAGACCATTTGGGAAAACTTGATATGTACACCCTAAGATATCTAAGTGTCATTTCGATGAGGTCTGTAGCAGAGGCCATAGAGCACAGCAAACAAATAATCATGTGTTTAAATATCCTTGTCGTTTTGAAAAATTACCATTGTCACCTGCACAGGAATGCCATGCGGCCAACATTGAAGAAATGTGCTTCTCAAATCTGTCATTAACACTGTTTTCCACACGCTTTTTTCATTGCATTGCCATATAATCAATTGGTCATTGATGCGTCACGAATAACGACAATGCGTCGAAAATTAAAGAAATGTAAACATGAGTTATGTTATTACTGTCTAAGCATCGCAAAGCTGTATGCGTAAAGGCGTCTGACGTCACAGTGGCTTGCCTGAAACAAAGGAATTAGAGAAACATGTGCTTACAGGGGCGTCGAACCGCCTTCTCCCGCTGATGGAGCAAAGTTGCTACAGTGACAAAGACAAGCTCCGCGCTCATGGGCAATTTATATGAGGCAACTGTGCTGCGAGTATCTAAGTAGTCGTCGTGCATGGATAAAATGCAATGTTTCAAACAGATCTGATGAATTCACCTACTTTGAAAAAGTGTGCGTTAGGGAGTTCTTTTGACACAAAGCGAAAATCTACAGTCAAGCGTCAATCAGCAGACAGCCGTGTGTTCTTTGGTCATGAGCCTGTTGTCAAAACGGCAGAAAAAAATGTTCACAAACGAAATATTGTTTCTACACTTAAAATGAACAAAGAAAAAATGAGCTAGCCTGATATAAGTCATGTTCATGACAATGCAAATGTAACGAGATTTCGAACTGTTCTGTTGCACACGTTGGGACTCATTTTATTTTTCTACAAAAAACATTTGCCATGACGGGAATCGAACCCGGGCCGCCCTGCGTTACAAGGTAGATGCCTATCCGCTAGACCATTTGGGAAAACTTGATATGTACACCCTAAGATATCTAAGTGTCATTTCGATGAGGTCTGTAGCAGAGGCCATAGAGCACAGCAAACAAATAATCATGTGTTTAAATATCCTTGTCGTTTTGAAAAATTACCATTGTCACCTGCACAGGAATGCCATGCGGCCAACATTGAAGAAATGTGCTTCTCAAATCTGTCATTAACACTGTTTTCCACACGCTTTTTTCATTGCATTGCCATATAATCAATTGGTCATTGATGCGTCACGAATAACGACAATGCGTCGAAAATTAAAGAAATGTAAACATGAGTTATGTTATTACTGTCTAAGCATCGCAAAGCTGTATGCGTAAAGGCGTCTGACGTCACAGTGGCTTGCCTGAAACAAAGGAATTAGAGAAACATGTGCTTACAGGGGCGTCGAACCGCCTTCTCCCGCTGATGGAGCAAAGTTGCTACAGTGACAAAGACAAGCTCCGCGCTCATGGGCAATTTATATGAGGCAACTGTGCTGCGAGTATCTAAGTAGTCGTCGTGCATGGATAAAATGCAATGTTTCAAACAGATCTGATGAATTCACCTACTTTGAAAAAGTGTGCGTTAGGGAGTTCTTTTGACACAAAGCGAAAATCTACAGTCAAGCGTCAATCAGCAGACAGCCGTGTGTTCTTTGGTCATGAGCCTGTTGTCAAAACGGCAGAAAAAAATGTTCACAAACGAAATATTGTTTCTACACTTAAAATGAACAAAGAAAAAATGAGCTAGCCTGATATAAGTCATGTTCATGACAATGCAAATGTAACGAGATTTCGAACTGTTCTGTTGCACACGTTGGGACTCATTTTATTTTTCTACAAAAAACATTTGCCATGACTGGAATCGAACCCGGGCCGCCCTGCGTTACAAGGTAGATGCCTATCCGCTAGACCATTTGGGAAAACTTGATATGTACACCCTAAGATATCTAAGTGTCATTTCGATGAGATCTGTAGCAGAGGCCATAGAGCACAGCAAACAAATAATCATGTGTTTAAATATCCTTGTCGTTTTGAAAAATTACCATTGTCACCTGCACAGGAATGCAATGCGGCCAACATCGAAGAAATGTGCTTCTCAAATCTGTCATTAACACTGTTTTCCACACGCTTTTTTCATTGCATTGCCATATAATCAATTGGTCATTGATGCGTCACGAATAACGACAATGCGTCGAAAATTAAAGAAATGTAAACATGAATTATGTTATTACTGTCTAAGCATCGCAAAGCTGTATGCGTAAAGGCGTCTGACGTCACAGTGGCTTGCCTGAAACAAAGGAATTAGAGAAACATGTGCTGACAGGGGCGTCGAACCGCCTTCTCCCGCTGATGGAGCAAAGTTGCTACAGTGACAAAGACAAGCTCCACGCTCATGGGCAATTTATATGGGGCAACTGTGCTGCGAGTATCTAAGCAGTCGTCGTGCATGGATAAAATGCAATGTTTCAAACAGATCTGATGAATTCACCTACTTTGAAAAAGTGTGCGTTAGGAAGTTCTTTTGACACAAAGCGAAAATCTACAGTCAAGCGTCAATCAGCAGACAGCCGTGTGTTCTTTCGTCATGAGCCTGTTGTCAAAACGGCAGAAAAAAATGTTCACAAACGAAATATTGTTTCTACACTTAAAATGAACAAAGAAAAAATGAGCTAGCCTGATATAAGTCATGTTCATGACGATGCAAATGTAACGAGATTTCGAACTGTTCTGTTGCACACGTTGGGACTCATTTTATTTTTCTACAAAAAATATTTGCCATGACGGGAATCGAACCCGGGCCGCCCTGCGTTACAAGGTAGATGCCTATCCGCTAGACCATTTGGGAAGACTTGATATGTACACCCTAAGATATCTAAGTGTCATTTCGATGAGGTCTGTAGCAGAGGCCATAGAGCACAGCAAACAAATAATCATGTGTTTAAATATCCTTGTCGTTTTGAAAAATTACCATTGTCACCTGCACAGGAATGCCATGCGGCCAACATTGAAGAAATGTGCTTCTCAAATCTGTCATTAACACTGTTTTCCACACGCTTTTTTCATTGCATTGCCATATAATCAATTGGTCATTGATGCGTCACGAATAACGACAATGCGTCGAAAATTAAAGAAATGTAAACATGAATTATGTTATTACTGTCTAAGCATCGCAAAGCTGTATGCGTAAAGGCGTCTGACGTCACAGTGGCTTGCCTGAAACAAAGGAATCAGAGAAACATGTGCTTACAGGGGCGTCGAAGCGCCTTCTCCCGCTGATGGAGCAAAGTTGCGACAGTGACAAAGACAAGCTCCACGCTCATGGGCAATTTATATGGGGCAACTGTGCTGCGAGTATCTAAGCAGTCGTCGTGCATGGATAAAATGCAATGTTTCAAACAGATCTGATGAATTCACCTACTTTGAAAAAGTGTGCGTTAGGGAGTTCTTTTGACACAAAGCGAAAATCTACAGTCAAGCGTCAATCAGCAGACAGCCGTGTGTTCTTTGGTCATGAGCCTGTTGTCAAAACGGCAGAAAAAAATGTTCACAAACGAAATATTGTTTCTACACTTAAAATGAACAAAGAAAAAATGAGCTAGCCTGATATAAGTCATGTTCATGACAATGCAAATGTAACGAGATTTCGAACTGTTCTGTTGCACACGTTGGGACTCATTTTATTTTTCTACAAAAAACATTTGCCATGACTGGAATCGAACCCGGGCCGCCCTGCGTTACAAGGTAGATGCCTATCCGCTAGACCATTTGGGAAAACTTGATATGTACACCCTAAGATATCTAAGTGTCATTTCGATGAGATCTGTAGCAGAGGCCATAGAGCACAGCAAACAAATAATCATGTGTTTAAATATCCTTGTCGTTTTGAAAAATTACCATTGTCACCTGCACAGGAATGCAATGCGGCCAACATTGAAGAAATGTGCTTCTCAAATCTGTCATTAACACTGTTTTCCACACGCTTTTTTCATTGCATTGCCATATAATCAATTGGTCATTGATGCGTCACGAATAACGACAATGCGTCGAAAATTAAAGAAATGTAAACATGAATTATGTTATTACTGTCTAAGCATCGCAAAGCTGTATGCGTAAAGGCGTCTGACGTCACAGTGGCTTGCCTGAAACAAAGGAATTAGAGAAACATGTGCTGACAGGGGCGTCGAACCGCCTTCTCCCGCTGATGGAGCAAAGTTGCTACAGTGACAAAGACAAGCTCCACGCTCATGGGCAATTTATATGGGGCAACTGTGCTGCGAGTATCTAAGCAGTCGTCGTGCATGGATAAAATGCAATGTTTCAAACAGATCTGATGAATTCACCTACTTTGAAAAAGTGTGCGTTAGGAAGTTCTTTTGACACAAAGCGAAAATCTACAGTCAAGCGTCAATCAGCAGACAGCCGTGTGTTCTTTAGTCATGAGCCTGTTGTCAAAACGGCAGAAAAAAATGTTCACAAACGAAATATTGTTTCTACACTTAAAATGAACAAAGAAAAAATGAGCTAGCCTGATATAAGTCATGTTCATGACGATGCAAATGTAACGAGATTTCGAACTGTTCTGTTGCACACGTTGGGACTCATTTTATTTTTCTACAAAAAATATTTGCCATGACGGGAATCGAACCCGGGCCGCCCTGCGTTACAAGGTAGATGCCTATCCGCTAAACCATTTGGGAAGACTTGATATGTACACCCTAAGATATCTAAGTGTCATTTCGATGAGGTCTGTAGCAGAGGCCATAGAGCACAGCAAACAAATAATCATGTGTTTAAATATCCTTGTCGTTTTGAAAAATTACCATTGTCACCTGCACAGGAATGCCATGCGGCCAACATTGAAGAAATGTGCTTCTCAAATCTGTCATTAACACTGTTTTCCACACGCTTTTTTCATTGCATTGCCATATAATCAATTGGTCATTGATGCGTCACGAATAACGACAATGCGTCGAAAATTAAAGAAATGTAAACATGAATTATGTTATTACTGTCTAAGCATCGCAAAGCTGTATGCGTAAAGGCGTCTGACGTCACAGTGGCTTGCCTGAAACAAAGGAATTAGAGAAACATGTGCTTACAGGGGCGTCGAACCGCCTTCTCCCGCTGATGGAGCAAAGTTGCTACAGTGACAAAGACAAGCTCCGCGCTCATGGGCAATTTATATGGGGCAACTGTGCTGCGAGTATCTAAGCAGTCGTCGTGCATGGATAAAATGCAATGTTTCAAACAGATCTGATGAATTCACCTACTTTGAAAAAGTGTGCGTTAGGAAGTTCTTTTGACACAAAGCGAAAATCTACAGTCAAGCGTCAATCAGCAGACAGCCGTGTGTTCTTTAGTCATGAGCCTGTTGTCAAAACGGCAGAAAAAAATGTTCACAAACAAAATATTGTTTCTACACTTAAAATGAACAAAGAAAAAATGAGCTAGCCTGATATAAGTCATGTTCATGACGATGCAAATGTAACGAGATTTCGAACTGTTCTGTTGCACACGTTGGGAATCATTTTATTTTTCTACAAAAAACATTTGCCATGACGGGAATCGAACCCGGGCCGCCCTGCGTTACAAGGTAGATGCCTATCCGCTAGACCATTTGGGAAGACTTGATATGTACACCCTAAGATATCTAAGTGTCATTTCGATGAGGTCTGTAGCAGAGGCCATAGAACACAGCAAACAAATAATCATGTGTTTAAATATCCTTGTCGTTTTGAAAAATTACCATTGTCACCTGCACAGGAATGCCATGCGGCCAACATTGAAGAAATGTGCTTCTCAAATCTGTCATTAACACTGTTTTCCACACGCTTTTTTCATTGCATTGCCATATAATCAATTGGTCATTGATGCGTCACGAATAACGACAATGCGTCGAAAATTAAAGAAATGTAAACATGAATTATGTTATTACTGTCTAAGCATCGCAAAGCTGTATGCGTAAAGGCGTCTGACGTCACAGTGGCTTGCCTGAAACAAAGGAATTAGAGAAACATGTGCTTACAGGGGCGTCGAACCGCCTTCTCCCGCTGATGGAGCAAAGTTGCTACAGTGACAAAGACAAGCTCCGCGCTCATGGGCAATGTATATGGGGCAACTGTGCTGCGAGTATCTAAGCAGTCGTCGTGCATGGATAAAATGCAATGTTTCAAACAGATCTGATGAATTCACCTACTTTGAAAAAGTGTGCGTTAGGAAGTTCTTTTGACACAAAGCGAAAATCTACAGTCAAGCGTCAATCAGCAGACAGCCGTGTGTTCTTTAGTCATGAGCCTGTTGTCAAAACGGCATAAAAAAATGGTCACAAACGAAATATTGTTTCTACACTTAAAATGAACAAAGAAAAAATGAGCTAGCCTGATATAAGTCATGTTCATGACGATGCAAATGTAACGAGATTTCGAACTGTTCTGTTGCACACGTTGGGACTCATTTTATTTTTCTACAAAAAACATTTGCCATGACGGGAATCGAACCCGGGCCGCCCTGCGTTACAAGGTAGATGCCTATCCGCTAGACCATTTGGGAAGACTTGATATGTACACCCTAAGATATCTAAGTGTCATTTCGATGAGGTCTGTAGCAGAGGCCATAGAGCACAGCAAACAAATAATCATGTGTTTAAATATCCTTGTCGTTTTGAAAAATTACCATTGTCACCTGCACAGGAATGCCATGCGGCCAACATTGAAGAAATGTGCTTCTCAAATCTGTCATTAACACTGTTTTCCACACGCTTTTTTCATTGCATTGCCATATAATCAATTGGTCATTGATGCGTCACGAATAACGACAATGCGTCGAAAATTAAAGAAATGTAAACATGAATTATGTTATTACTGTCTAAGCATCGCAAAGCTGTATGCGTAAAGGCGTCTGACGTCACAGTGGCTTGCCTGAAACAAAGGAATTAGAGAAACATGTGCTTACAGGGGCGTCGAACCGCCTTCTCCCGCTGATGGAGCAAAGTTGCTACAGTGACAAAGACAAGCTCCGCGCTCATGGGCAATGTATATGGGGCAACTGTGCTGCGAGTATCTAAGCAGTCGTCGTGCATGGATAAAATGCAATGTTTCAAACAGATCTGATGAATTCACCTACTTTGAAAAAGTGTGCGTTAGGAAGTTCTTTTGACACAAAGCGAAAATCTACAGTCAAGCGTCAATCAGCAGACAGCCGTGTGTTCTTTAGTCATGAGCCTGTTGTCAAAACGGCAGAAAAAAATGGTCACAAACGAAATATTGTTTCTACACTTAAAATGAACAAAGAAAAAATGAGCTAGCCTGATATAAGTCATGTTCATGACGATGCAAATGTAACGAGATTTCGAACTGTTCTGTTGCACACGTTGGGACTCATTTTATTTTTCTACAAAAAACATTTGCCATGACGGGAATCGAACCCGGGCCGCCCTGCGTTACAAGGTAGATGCCTATCCGCTAGACCATTTGGGAAGACTTGATATGTACACCCTAAGATATCTAAGTGTCATTTCGATGAGGTCTGTAGCAGAGGCCATAGAGCACAGCAAACAAATAATCATGTGTTTAAATATCCTTGTCGTTTTGAAAAATTACCATTGTCACCTGCACAGGAATGCCATGCGGCCAACATTGAAGAAATGTGCTTCTCAAATCTGTCATTAACACTGTTTTCCACACGCTTTTTTCATTGCATTGCCATATAATCAATTGGTCATTGATGCGTCACGAATAACGACAATGCGTCGAAAATTAAAGAAATGTAAACATGAATTATGTTATTACTGTCTAAGCATCGCAAAGCTGTATGCGTAAAGGCGTCTGACGTCACAGTGGCTTGCCTGAAACAAAGGAATTAGAGAAACATGTGCTTACAGGGGCGTCGAACCGCCTTCTCCCGCTGATGGAGCAAAGTTGCTACAGTGACAAAGACAAGCTCCGCGCTCATGGGCAATGTATATGGGGCAACTGTGCTGCGAGTATCTAAGCAGTCGTCGTGCATGGATAAAATGCAATGTTTCAAACAGATCTGATGAATTCACCTACTTTGAAAAAGTGTGCGTTAGGAAGTTCTTTTGACACAAAGCGAAAATCTACAGTCAAGCGTCAATCAGCAGACAGCCGTGTGTTCTTTAGTCATGAGCCTGTTGTCAAAACGGCAGAAAAAAATGGTCACAAACAAAATATTGTTTCTACACTTAAAATGAACAAAGAAAAAATGAGCTAGCCTGATATAAGTCATGTTCATGACGATGCAAATGTAACGAGATTTCGAACTGTTCTGTTGCACACGTTGGGACTCATTTTATTTTTCTACAAAAAACATTTGCCATGACGGGAATCGAACCCGGGCCGCCCTGCGTTACAAGGTAGATGCCTATCCGCTAGACCATTTGGGAAGACTTGATATGTACACCCTAAGATATCTAAGTGTCATTTCGATGAGGTCTGTAGCAGAGGCCATAGAACACAGCAAATAAATAATCATGTGTTTAAATATCCTTGTCGTTTTGAAAAATTACCATTGTCACCTGCACAGGAATGCCATGCGGCCAACATTGAAGAAATGTGCTTCTCAAATCTGTCATTAACACTGTTTTCCACACGCTTTTTTCATTGCATTGCCATATAATCAATTGGTCATTGATGCGTCACGAATAACGACAATGCGTCGAAAATTAAAGAAATGTAAACATGAATTATGTTATTACTGTCTAAGCATCGCAAAGCTGTATGCGTAAAGGCGTCTGACGTCACAGTGGCTTGCCTGAAACAAAGGAATTAGAGAAACATGTGCTTACAGGGGCGTCGAACCGCCTTCTCCCGCTGATGGAGCAAAGTTGCTACAGTGACAAAGACAAGCTCCGCGCTCATGGGCAATGTATATGGGGCAACTGTGCTGCGAGTATCTAAGCAGTCGTCGTGCATGGATAAAATGCAATGTTTCAAACAGATCTGATGAATTCACCTACTTTGAAAAAGTGTGCGTTAGGAAGTTCTTTTGACACAAAGCGAAAATCTACAGTCAAGCGTCAATCAGCAGACAGCCGTGTGTTCTTTAGTCATGAGCCTGTTGTCAAAACGGCAGAAAAAAATGGTCACAAACGAAATATTGTTTCTACACTTAAAATGAACAAAGAAAAAATGAGCTAGCCTGATATAAGTCATGTTCATGACGATGCAAATGTAACGAGATTTCGAACTGTTCTGTTGCACACGTTGGGACTCATTTTATTTTTCTACAAAAAACATTTGCCATGACGGGAATCGAACCCGGGCCGCCCTGCGTTACAAGGTAGATGCCTATCCGCTAGACCATTTGGGAAGACTTGATATGTACACCCTAAGATATCTAAGTGTCATTTCGATGAGGTCTGTAGCAGAGGCCATAGAGCACAGCAAACAAATAATCATGTGTTTAAATATCCTTGTCGTTTTGAAAAATTACCATTGTCACCTGCACAGGAATGCCATGCGGCCAACATTGAAGAAATGTGCTTCTCAAATCTGTCATTAACACTGTTTTCCACACGCTTTTTTCATTGCATTGCCATATAATCAATTGGTCATTGATGCGTCACGAATAACGACAATGCGTCGAAAATTAAAGAAATGTAAACATGAATTATGTTATTACTGTCTAAGCATCGCAAAGCTGTATGCGTAAAGGCGTCTGACGTCACAGTGGCTTGCCTGAAACAAAGGAATTAGAGAAACATGTGCTTACAGGGGCGTCGAACCGCCTTCTCCCGCTGATGGAGCAAAGTTGCTACAGTGACAAAGACAAGCTCCGCGCTCATGGGCAATGTATATGGGGCAACTGTGCTGCGAGTATCTAAGCAGTCGTCGTGCATGGATAAAATGCAATGTTTCAAACAGATCTGATGAATTCACCTACTTTGAAAAAGTGTGCGTTAGGAAGTTCTTTTGACACAAAGCGAAAATCTACAGTCAAGCGTCAATCAGCAGACAGCCGTGTGTTCTTTAGTCATGAGCCTGTTGTCAAAATGGCAGAAAAAAATGGTCACAAACGAAATATTGTTTCTACACTTAAAATGAACAAAGAAAAAATGAGCTAGCCTGATATAAGTCATGTTCATGACGATGCAAATGTAACGAGATTTCGAACTGTTCTGTTGCACACGTTGGGACTCATTTTATTTTTCTACAAAAAACATTTGCCATGACGGGAATCGAACCCGGGCCGCCCTGCGTTACAAGGTAGATGCCTATCCGCTAGACCATTTGGGAAAACTTGATATGTACACCCTAAGATATCTAAGTGTCATTTCGATGAGGTCTGTAGCAGAGGCCATAGAGCACATCAAACAAATAATCATGTGTTTAAATATCCTTGTCGTTTTGAAAAATTACCATTGTCACCTGCACAGGAATGCCATGCGGCCAACATTGAAGAAATGTGCTTCTCAAATCTGTCATTAACACTGTTTTCCACACGCTTTTTTCATTGCATTGCCATATAATCAATTGGTCATTGATGCGTCACGAATAACGACAATGCGTCGAAAATTAAAGAAATGTAAACATGAATTATGTTATTACTGTCTAAGCATCGCAAAGCTGTATGCGTAAAGGCGTCTGACGTCACAGTGGCTTGCCTGAAACAAAGGAATTAGAGAAACATGTGCTTACAGGGGCGTCGAACCGCCTTCTCCCGCTGATGGAGCAAAGTTGCTACAGTGACAAAGACAAGCTCCGCGCTCATGGGCAATTTATATGAGGCAACTGTGCTGCGAGTATCTAAGTAGTCGTCGTGCATGGATAAAATGCAATGTTTCAAACAGATCTGATGAATTCACCTACTTTGAAAAAGTGTGCGTTAGGAAGTTCTTTTGACACAAAGCGAAAATCTACAGTCAAGCGTCAATCAGCAGACAGCCGTGTGTTCTTTAGTCATGAGCCTGTTGTCAAAACGGCAGAAAAAAATGGTCACAAACGAAATATTGTTTCTACACTTAAAATGAACAAAGAAAAAATGAGCTAGCCTGATATAAGTCATGTTCATGACGATGCAAATGTAACGAGATTTCGAACTGTTCTGTTGCACACGTTGGGACTCATTTTATTTTTCTACAAAAAACATTTGCCATGACGGGAATCGAACCCGGGCCGCCCTGCGTTACAAGGTAGATGCCTATCCGCTAGACCATTTGGGAAGACTTGATATGTACACCCTAAGATATCTAAGTGTCATTTCGATGAGGTCTGTAGCAGAGGCCATAGAGCACAGCAAACAAATAATCATGTGTTTAAATATCCTTGTCGTTTTGAAAAATTACCATTGTCACCTGCACAGGAATGCCATGCGGCCAACATTGAAGAAATGTGCTTCTCAAATCTGTCATTAACACTGTTTTCCACACGCTTTTTTCATTGCATTGCCATATAATCAATTGGTCATTGATGCGTCACGAATAACGACAATGCGTCGAAAATTAAAGAAATGTAAACATGAATTATGTTATTACTGTCTAAGCATCGCAAAGCTGTATGCGTAAAGGCGTCTGACGTCACAGTGGCTTGCCTGAAACAAAGGAATTAGAGAAACATGTGCTTACAGGGGCGTCGAAC
Source organism: Argentina silus (assembly GCF_951799395.1). Taxonomy (NCBI): domain Eukaryota; kingdom Metazoa; phylum Chordata; class Actinopteri; order Argentiniformes; family Argentinidae; genus Argentina; species Argentina silus. The sequence continues at coordinate 215,485 of NW_028152657.1, read as the reverse complement.
CGCCTTCTCCCGCTGATGGAGCAAAGTTGCTACAGTGACAAAGACAAGCTCCGCGCTCATGGGCAATGTATATGGGGCAACTGTGCTGCGAGTATCTAAGCAGTCGTCGTGCATGGATAAAATGCAATGTTTCAAACAGATCTGATGAATTCACCTACTTTGAAAAAGTGTGCGTTAGGAAGTTCTTTTGACACAAAGCGAAAATCTACAGTCAAGCGTCAATCAGCAGACAGCCGTGTGTTCTTTAGTCATGAGCCTGTTGTCAAAACGGCAGAAAAAAATGGTCACAAACGAAATATTGTTTCTACACTTAAAATGAACAAAGAAAAAATGAGCTAGCCTGATATAAGTCATGTTCATGACGATGCAAATGTAACGAGATTTCGAACTGTTCTGTTGCACACGTTGGGACTCATTTTATTTTTCTACAAAAAACATTTGCCATGACGGGAATCGAACCCGGGCCGCCCTGCGTTACAAGGTAGATGCCTATCCGCTAGACCATTTGGGAAGACTTGATATGTACACCCTAAGATATCTAAGTGTCATTTCGATGAGGTCTGTAGCAGAGGCCATAGAGCACAGCAAACAAATAATCATGTGTTTAAATATCCTTGTCGTTTTGAAAAATTACCATTGTCACCTGCACAGGAATGCCATGCGGCCAACATTGAAGAAATGTGCTTCTCAAATCTGTCATTAACACTGTTTTCCACACGCTTTTTTCATTGCATTGCCATATAATCAATTGGTCATTGATGCGTCACGAATAACGACAATGCGTCGAAAATTAAAGAAATGTAAACATGAATTATGTTATTACTGTCTAAGCATCGCAAAGCTGTATGCGTAAAGGCGTCTGACGTCACAGTGGCTTGCCTGAAACAAAGGAATTAGAGAAACATGTGCTTACAGGGGCGTCGAACCGCCTTCTCCCGCTGATGGAGCAAAGTTGCTACAGTGACAAAGACAAGCTCCGCGCTCATGGGCAATGTATATGGGGCAACTGTGCTGCGAGTATCTAAGCAGTCGTCGTGCATGGATAAAATGCAATGTTTCAAACAGATCTGATGAATTCACCTACTTTGAAAAAGTGTGCGTTAGGAAGTTCTTTTGACACAAAGCGAAAATCTACAGTCAAGCGTCAATCAGCAGACAGCCGTGTGTTCTTTAGTCATGAGCCTGTTGTCAAAACGGCAGAAAAAAATGGTCACAAACGAAATATTGTTTCTACACTTAAAATGAACAAAGAAAAAATGAGCTAGCCTGATATAAGTCATGTTCATGACGATGCAAATGTAACGAGATTTCGAACTGTTCTGTTGCACACGTTGGGACTCATTTTATTTTTCTACAAAAAACATTTGCCATGACGGGAATCGAACCCGGGCCGCCCTGCGTTACAAGGTAGATGCCTATCCGCTAGACCATTTGGGAAAACTTGATATGTACACCCTAAGATATCTAAGTGTCATTTCGATGAGGTCTGTAGCAGAGGCCATAGAGCACAGCAAACAAATAATCATGTGTTTAAATATCCTTGTCGTTTTGAAAAATTACCATTGTCACCTGCACAGGAATGCCATGCGGCCAACATTGAAGAAATGTGCTTCTCAAATCTGTCATTAACACTGTTTTCCACACGCTTTTTTCATTGCATTGCCATATAATCAATTGGTCATTGATGCGTCACGAATAACGACAATGCGTCGAAAATTAAAGAAATGTAAACATGAATTATGTTATTACTGTCTAAGCATCGCAAAGCTGTATGCGTAAAGGCGTCTGACGTCACAGTGGCTTGCCTGAAACAAAGGAATTAGAGAAACATGTGCTTACAGGGGCGTCGAACCGCCTTCTCCCGCTAATGGAGCAAAGTTGCTACAGTGACAAAGACAAGCTCCGCGCTCATGGGCAATTTATATGAGGCAACTGTGCTGCGAGTATCTAAGCAGTCGTCGTGCATGGATAAAATGCAATGTTTCAAACAGATCTGATGAATTCACCTACTTTGAAAAAGTGTGCGTTAGGGAGTTCTTTTGACACAAAGCGAAAATCTACAGTCAAGCGTCAATCAGCAGACAGCCGTGTGTTCTTTAGTCATGAGCCTGTTGTCAAAACGGCAGAAAAAAATGGTCACAAACGAAATATTGTTTCTACACTTAAAATGAACAAAGAAAAAATGAGCTAGCCTGATATAAGTCATGTTCATGACGATGCAAATGTAACGAGATTTCGAACTGTTCTGTTGCACACGTTGGGACTCATTTTATTTTTCTACAAAAAACATTTGCCATGACGGGAATCGAACCCGGGCCGCCCTGCGTTACAAGGTAGATGCCTATCCGCTAGACCATTTGGGAAAACTTGATATGTACACCCTAAGATATCTAAGTGTCATTTCGATGAGGTCTGTAGCAGAGGCCATAGAGCACAGCAAACAAATAATCATGTGTTTAAATATCCTTGTCGTTTTGAAAAATTACCATTGTCACCTGCACAGGAATGCCATGCGGCCAACATTGAAGAAATGTGCTTCTCAAATCTGTCATTAACACTGTTTTCCACACGCTTTTTTCATTGCATTGCCATATAATCAATTGGTCATTGATGCGTCACGAATAACGACAATGCGTCGAAAATTAAAGAAATGTAAACATGAATTATGTTATTACTGTCTAAGCATCGCAAAGCTGTATGCGTAAAGGCGTCTGACGTCACAGTGGCTTGCCTGAAACAAAGGAATTAGAGAAACATGTGCTTACAGGGGCGTCGAACCGCCTTCTCCCGCTAATGGAGCAAAGTTGCTACAGTGACAAAGACAAGCTCCGCGCTCATGGGCAATTTATATGAGGCAACTGTGCTGCGAGTATCTAAGCAGTCGTCGTGCATGGATAAAATGCAATGTTTCAAACAGATCTGATGAATTCACCTACTTTGAAAAAGTGTGCGTTAGGGAGTTCTTTTGACACAAAGCGAAAATCTACAGTCAAGCGTCAATCAGCAGACAGCCGTGTGTTCTTTAGTCATGAGCCTGTTGTCAAAACGGCAGAAAAAAATGGTCACAAACGAAATATTGTTTCTACACTTAAAATGAACAAAGAAAAAATGAGCTAGCCTGATATAAGTCATGTTCATGACGATGCAAATGTAACGAGATTTCGAACTGTTCTGTTGCACACGTTGGGACTCATTTTATTTTTCTACAAAAAACATTTGCCATGACGGGAATCGAACCCGGGCCGCCCTGCGTTACAAGGTAGATGCCTATCCGCTAGACCATTTGGGAAAACTTGATATGTACACCCTAAGATATCTAAGTGTCATTTCGATGAGGTCTGTAGCAGAGGCCATAGAGCACAGCAAACAAATAATCATGTGTTTAAATATCCTTGTCGTTTTGAAAAATTACCATTGTCACCTGCACAGGAATGCCATGCGGCCAACATTGAAGAAATGTGCTTCTCAAATCTGTCATTAACACTGTTTTCCACACGCTTTTTTCATTGCATTGCCATATAATCAATTGGTCATTGATGCGTCACGAATAACGACAATGCGTCGAAAATTAAAGAAATGTAAACATGAATTATGTTATTACTGTCTAAGCATCGCAAAGCTGTATGCGTAAAGGCGTCTGACGTCACAGTGGCTTGCCTGAAACAAAGGAATTAGAGAAACATGTGCTTACAGGGGCGTCGAACCACCTTCTCCCGCTGATGGAGCAAAGTTGCTACAGTGACAAAGACAAGCTCCGCGCTCATGGGCAATTTATATGAGGCAACTGTGCTGCGAGTATCTAAGTAGTCGTCGTGCATGGATAAAATGCAATGTTTCAAACAGATCTGATGAATTCACCTACTTTGAAAAAGTGTGCGTTAGGGAGTTCTTTTGACACAAAGCGAAAATCTACAGTCAAGCGTCAATCAGCAGACAGCCGTGTGTTCTTTAGTCATGAGCCTGTTGTCAAAACTGCAGAAAAAAATGGTTACAAACGAAATATTGTTTCTACACTTAAAATGAACAAAGAAAAAATGAGCTAGCCTGATATAAGTCATGTTCATGACGATGCAAATGTAACGAGATTTCGAACTGTTCTGTTGCACACGTTGGGACTCATTTTATTTTTCTACAAAAAACATTTGCCATGACGGGAATCGAACCCGGGCCGCCCTGCGTTACAAGGTAGATGCCTATCCGCTAGACCATTTGGGAAAACTTGATATGTACACCCTAAGATATCTAAGTGTCATTTCGATGAGGTCTGTAGCAGAGGCCATAGAGCACAGCAAACAAATAATCATGTGTTTAAATATCCTTGTCGTTTTGAAAAATTACCATTGTCACCTGCACAGGAATGCCATGCGGCCAACATTGAAGAAATGTGCTTCTCAAATCTGTCATTAACACTGTTTTCCACACGCTTTTTTCATTGCATTGCCATATAATCAATTGGTCATTGATGCGTCACGAATAACGACAATGCGTCGAAAATTAAAGAAATGTAAACATGAATTATGTTATTACTGTCTAAGCATCGCAAAGCTGTATGCGTAAAGGCGTCTGACGTCACAGTGGCTTGCCTGAAACAAAGGAATTAGAGAAACATGTGCTTACAGGGGCGTCGAACCGCCTTCTCCCGCTGATGGAGCAAAGTTGCTACAGTGACAAAGACAAGCTCCGCGCTCATGGGCAATGTATATGGGGCAACTGTGCTGCGAGTATCTAAGCAGTCGTCGTGCATGGATAAAATGCAATGTTTCAAACAGATCTGATGAATTCACCTACTTTGAAAAAGTGTGCGTTAGGAAGTTCTTTTGACACAAAGCGAAAATCTACAGTCAAGCGTCAATCAGCAGACAGCCGTGTGTTCTTTAGTCATGAGCCTGTTGTCAAAACGGCAGAAAAAAATGGTCACAAACGAAATATTGTTTCTACACTTAAAATGAACAAAGAAAAAATGAGCTAGCCTGATATAAGTCATGTTCATGACGATGCAAATGTAACGAGATTTCGAACTGTTCTGTTGCACACGTTGGGACTCATTTTATTTTTCTACAAAAAACATTTGCCATGACGGGAATCGAACCCGGGCCGCCCTGCGTTACAAGGTAGATGCCTATCCGCTAGACCATTTGGGAAAACTTGATATGTACACCCTAAGATATCTAAGTGTCATTTCGATGAGGTCTGTAGCAGAGGCCATAGAGCACAGCAAACAAATAATCATGTGTTTAAATATCCTTGTCGTTTTGAAAAATTACCATTGTCACCTGCACAGGAATGCCATGCGGCCAACATTGAAGAAATGTGCTTCTCAAATCTGTCATTAACACTGTTTTCCACACGCTTTTTTCATTGCATTGCCATATAATCAATTGGTCATTGATGCGTCACGAATAACGACAATGCGTCGAAAATTAAAGAAATGTAAACATGAATTATGTTATTACTGTCTAAGCATCGCAAAGCTGTATGCGTAAAGGCGTCTGACGTCACAGTGGCTTGCCTGAAACAAAGGAATTAGAGAAACATGTGCTTACAGGGGCGTCGAACCGCCTTCTCCCGCTGATGGAGCAAAGTTGCTACAGTGACAAAGACAAGCTCCGCGCTCATGGGCAATTTATATGAGGCAACTGTGCTGCGAGTATCTAAGCAGTCGTCGTGCATGGATAAAATGCAATGTTTCAAACAGATCTGATGAATTCACCTACTTTGAAAAAGTGTGCGTTAGGGAGTTCTTTTGACACAAAGCGAAAATCTACAGTCAAGCGTCAATCAGCAGACAGCCGTGTGTTCTTTAGTCATGAGCCTGTTGTCAAAACGGCAGAAAAAAATGGTCACAAACGAAATATTGTTTCTACACTTAAAATGAACAAAGAAAAAATGAGCTAGCCTGATATAAGTCATGTTCATGACGATGCAAATGTAACGAGATTTCGAACTGTTCTGTTGCACACGTTGGGACTCATTTTATTTTTCTACAAAAAACATTTGCCATGACGGGAATCGAACCCGGGCCGCCCTGCGTTACAAGGTAGATGCCTATCCGCTAGACCATTTGGGAAAACTTGATATGTACACCCTAAGATATCTAAGTGTCATTTCGATGAGGTCTGTAGCAGAGGCCATAGAGCACAGCAAACAAATAATCATGTGTTTAAATATCCTTGTCGTTTTGAAAAATTACCATTGTCACCTGCACAGGAATGCCATGCGGCCAACATTGAAGAAATGTGCTTCTCAAATCTGTCATTAACACTGTTTTCCACACGCTTTTTTCATTGCATTGCCATATAATCAATTGGTCATTGATGCGTCACGAATAACGACAATGCGTCGAAAATTAAAGAAATGTAAACATGAATTATGTTATTACTGTCTAAGCATCGCAAAGCTGTATGCGTAAAGGCGTCTGACGTCACAGTGGCTTGCCTGAAACAAAGGAATTAGAGAAACATGTGCTGACAGGGGCGTCGAACCGCCTTCTCCCGCTGATGGAGCAAAGTTGCTACAGTGACAAAGACAAGCTCCGCGCTCATGGGCAATTTATATGAGGCAACTGTGCTGCGAGTATCTAAGTAGTCGTCGTGCATGGATAAAATGCAATGTTTCAAACAGATCTGATGAATTCACCTACTTTGAAAAAGTGTGCGTTAGGGAGTTCTTTTGACACAAAGCGAAAATCTACAGTCAAGCGTCAATCAGCAGACAGCCGTGTGTTCTTTCGTCATGAGCCTGTTGTCAAAACGGCAGAAAAAAATGTTCACAAACGAAATATTGTTTCTACACTTAAAATGAACAAAGAAAAAATTAGCTAGCCTGATATAAGTCATGTTCATGACGATGCAAATGTAACGAGATTTCGAACTGTTCTGTTGCACACGTTGGGACTCATTTTATTTTTCTACAAAAAACATTTGCCATGACGGGAATCGAACCCGGGCCGCCCTGCGTTACAAGATAGATGCCTATCCACTAGACCATTTGGGAAGACTTGATATATACACCCTAAGATATCTAAGTGTTATTTCGATGAGGTCTGTAGCAGAGGCCATAGAGCACAGCAAACAAATAATCATGTGTTTAAATATCCATGTCGTTTTGAAAAATTACCATTGTCACCTGCACAGGAATGCCATGCGGCCAACATTGAAGAAATGTGCTTCTCAAATCTGTCATTAACACTGTTTTCCACACGCTTTTTTCATTGCATTGCCATATAATCAATTGGTCACTGATGCGTCACGAATAACGACAATGCGTCGAAAATTAAAGAAATGTAAACATGAATTATGTTATTACTGTCTAAGCATCGCAAAGCTGTATGCGTAAAGGCGTCTGACGTCACAGTGGCTTGCCTGAAACAAAGGAATTAGAGAAACATGTGCTTACAGGGGCGTCGAACCGCCTTCTCCCGCTGATGGAGCAAAGTTGCTACAGTGACAAAGACAAGCTCCGCGCTCATGGGCAATTCATATGGGGCAACTGTGCTGCGAGTATCTAAGCAGTCGTCGTGCATGGATAAAATGCAATGTTTCAAACAGATCTGATGAATTCACCTACTTTGAAAAAGTGTGCGTTAGGAAGTTCTTTTGACACAAAGCGAAAATCTACAGTCAAGCGTCAATCAGCAGACAGCCGTGTGTTCTTTAGTCATGAGCCTGTTGTCAAAACGGCAGAAAAAAATGTTCACAAACAAAATATTGTTTCTACACTTAAAATGAACAAAGAAAAAATGAGCTAGCCTGATATAAGTCATGTTCATGACGATGCAAATGTAACGAGATTTCGAACTGTTCTGTTGCACACGTTGGGACTCATTTTATTTTTCTACAAAAAACATTTGCCATGACGGGAATCAAACCCGGGCCGCCCTGCGTTACAAGGTAGATGCCTATCCGCTAGACCATTTGGGAAGACTTGATATGTACACCCTAAGATATCTAAGTGTCATTTCGATGAGGTCTGTAGCAGAGGCCATAGAACACAGCAAACAAATAATCATGTGTTTAAATATCCTTGTCGTTTTGAAAAATTACCATTGTCACCTGCACAGGAATGCCATGCGGCCAACATTGAAGAAATGTGCTTCTCAAATCTGTCATTAACACTGTTTTCCACACGCTTTTTTCATTGCATTGCCATATAATCAATTGGTCATTGATGCGTCACGAATAACGACAATGCGTCGAAAATTAAAGAAATGTAAACATGAATTATGTTATTACTGTCTAAGCATCGCAAAGCTGTATGCGTAAAGGCGTCTGACGTCACAGTGGCTTGCCTGAGACAAAGGAATTAGAGAAACATGTGCTTACAGGGGCGTCGAACCGCCTTCTCCCGCTGATGGAGCAAAGTTGCTACAGTGACAAAGACAAGCTCCGCGCTCATGGGCAATGTATATGGGGCAACTGTGCTGCGAGTATCTAAGCAGTCGTCGTGCATGGATAAAATGCAATGTTTCAAACAAATCTGATGAATTCACCTACTTTGAAAAAAAGTTTGCGTTAGGAAGTTCTTTTGACACAAAGCGAAAATCTACAGTCAAGCGTCAATCAGCAGACAGCCGTGTGTTCTTTAGTCATGAGCCTGTTGTCAAAACGGCAGAAAAAAATGGTCACAAACGAAATATTGTTTCTACACTTAAAATGAACAAAGAAAAAATGAGCTAGCCTGATATAAGTCATGTTCATGACGATGCAAATGTAACGAGATTTCGAACTGTTCTGTTGCACACGTTGGGACTCATTTTATTTTTCTACAAAAAACATTTGCCATGACGGGAATCGAACCCGGGCCGCCCTGCGTTACAAGGTAGATGCCTATCCGCTAGACCATTTGGGAAGACTTGATATGTACACCCTAAGATATCTAAGTGTCATTTCGATGAGGTCTGTAGCAGAGGCCATAGAGCACAGCAAACAAATAATCATGTGTTTAAATATCCTTGTCGTTTTGAAAAATTACCATTGTCACCTGCACAGGAATGCCATGCGGCCAACATTGAAGAAATGTGCTTCTCAAATCTGTCATTAACACTGTTTTCCACACGCTTTTTTCATTGCATTGCCATATAATCAATTGGTCATTGATGCGTCACGAATAACGACAATGCGTCGAAAATTAAAGAAATGTAAACATGAATTATGTTATTACTGTCTAAGCATCGCAAAGCTGTATGCGTAAAGGCGTCTGACGTCACAGTGGCTTGCCTGAAACAAAGGAATTAGAGAAACATGTGCTTACAGGGGCGTCGAACCACCTTCTCCCGCTGATGGAGCAAAGTTGCTACAGTGACAAAGACAAGCTCCGCGCTCATGGGCAATGTATATGGGGCAACTGTGCTGCGAGTATCTAAGCAGTCGTCGTGCATGGATAAAATGCAATGTTTCAAACAGATCTGATGAATTCACCTACTTTGAAAAAGTGTGCGTTAGGAAGTTCTTTTGACACAAAGCGAAAATCTACAGTCAAGCGTCAATCAGCAGACAGCCGTGTGTTCTTTAGTCATGAGCCTGTTGTCAAAACGGCAGAAAAAAATGGTCACAAACGAAATATTGTTTCTACACTTAAAATGAACAAAGAAAAAATGAGCTAGCCTGATATAAGTCATGTTCATGACGATGCAAATGTAACGAGATTTCGAACTGTTCTGTTGCACACGTTGGGACTCATTTTATTTTTCTACAAAAAACATTTGCCATGACGGGAATCGAACCCGGGCCGCCCTGCGTTACAAGGTAGATGCCTATCCGCTAGACCATTTGGGAAAACTTGATATGTACACCCTAAGATATCTAAGTGTCATTTCGATGAGGTCTGTAGCAGAGGCCATAGAGCACAGCAAACAAATAATCATGTGTTTAAATATCCTTGTCGTTTTGAAAAATTACCATTGTCACCTGCACAGGAATGCCATGCGGCCAACATTGAAGAAATGTGCTTCTCAAATCTGTCATTAACACTGTTTTCCACACGCTTTTTTCATTGCATTGCCATATAATCAATTGGTCATTGATGCGTCACGAATAACGACAATGCGTCGAAAATTAAAGAAATGTAAACATGAATTATGTTATTACTGTCTAAGCATCGCAAAGCTGTATGCGTAAAGGCGTCTGACGTCACAGTGGCTTGCCTGAAACAAAGGAATTAGAGAAACATGTGCTTACAGGGGCGTCGAACCGCCTTCTCCCGCTGATGGAGCAAAGTTGCTACAGTGACAAAGACAAGCTCCGCGCTCATGGGCAATGTATATGGGGCAACTGTGCTGCGAGTATCTAAGCAGTCGTCGTGCATGGATAAAATGCAATGTTTCAAACAGATCTGATGAATTCACCTACTTTGAAAAAGTGTGCGTTAGGAAGTTCTTTTGACACAAAGCGAAAATCTACAGTCAAGCGTCAATCAGCAGACAGCCGTGTGTTCTTTAGTCATGAGCCTGTTGTCAAAACGGCAGAAAAAAATGGTCACAAACGAAATATTGTTTCTACACTTAAAATGAACAAAGAAAAAATGAGCTAGCCTGATATAAGTCATGTTCATGACGATGCAAATGTAACGAGATTTCGAACTGTTCTGTTGCACACGTTGGGACTCATTTTATTTTTCTACAAAAAACATTTGCCATGACGGGAATCGAACCCGGGCCGCCCTGCGTTACAAGGTAGATGCCTATCCGCTAGACCATTTGGGAAGACTTGATATGTACACCCTAAGATATCTAAGTGTCATTTCGATGAGGTCTGTAGCAGAGGCCATAGAGCACAGCAAACAAATAATCATGTGTTTAAATATCCTTGTCGTTTTGAAAAATTACCATTGTCACCTGCACAGGAATGCCATGCGGCCAACATTGAAGAAATGTGCTTCTCAAATCTGTCATTAACACTGTTTTCCACACGCTTTTTTCATTGCATTGCCATATAATCAATTGGTCATTGATGCGTCACGAATAACGACAATGCGTCGAAAATTAAAGAAATGTAAACATGAATTATGTTATTACTGTCTAAGCATCGCAAAGCTGTATGCGTAAAGGCGTCTGACGTCACAGTGGCTTGCCTGAAACAAAGGAATTAGAGAAACATGTGCTTACAGGGGCGTCGAACCGCCTTCTCCCGCTGATGGAGCAAAGTTGCTACAGTGACAAAGACAAGCTCCGCGCTCATGGGCAATGTATATGGGGCAACTGTGCTGCGAGTATCTAAGCAGTCGTCGTGCATGGATAAAATGCAATGTTTCAAACAGATCTGATGAATTCACCTACTTTGAAAAAGTGTGCGTTAGGAAGTTCTTTTGACACAAAGCGAAAATCTACAGTCAAGCGTCAATCAGCAGACAGCCGTGTGTTCTTTAGTCATGAGCCTGTTGTCAAAACGGCAGAAAAAAATGGTCACAAACGAAATATTGTTTCTACACTTAAAATGAACAAAGAAAAAATGAGCTAGCCTGATATAAGTCATGTTCATGACGATGCAAATGTAACGAGATTTCGAACTGTTCTGTTGCACACGTTGGGACTCATTTTATTTTTCTACAAAAAACATTTGCCATGACGGGAATCGAACCCGGGCCGCCCTGCGTTACAAGGTAGATGCCTATCCGCTAGACCATTTGGGAAAACTTGATATGTACACCCTAAGATATCTAAGTGTCATTTCGATGAGGTCTGTAGCAGAGGCCATAGAGCACAGCAAACAAATAATCATGTGTTTAAATATCCTTGTCGTTTTGAAAAATTACCATTGTCACCTGCACAGGAATGCCATGCGGCCAACATTGAAGAAATGTGCTTCTCAAATCTGTCATTAACACTGTTTTCCACACGCTTTTTTCATTGCATTGCCATATAATCAATTGGTCATTGATGCGTCACGAATAACGACAATGCGTCGAAAATTAAAGAAATGTAAACATGAATTATGTTATTACTGTCTAAGCATCGCAAAGCTGTATGCGTAAAGGCGTCTGACGTCACAGTGGCTTGCCTGAAACAAAGGAATTAGAGAAACATGTGCTTACAGGGGCGTCGAACCGCCTTCTCCCGCTGATGGAGCAAAGTTGCTACAGTGACAAAGACAAGCTCCGCGCTCATGGGCAATTTATATGAGGTAACTGTGCTGCGAGTATCTAAGTAGTCGTCGTGCATGGATGAAATGCAATGTTTCAAACAGATCTGATGAATTCACCTACTTTGAAAAAGTGTGCGTTAGGAAGTTCTTTTGACACAAAGCGAAAATCTACAGTCAAGCGTCAATCAGCAGACAGCCGTGTGTTCTTTAGTCATGAGCCTGTTGTCAAAACGGCAGAAAAAAATGGTCACAAACGAAATATTGTTTCTACATTTAAAATGAACAAAGAAAAAATGAGCTAGCCTGATATAAGTCATGTTCATGACGATGCAAATGTAACGAGATTTCGAACTGTTCTGTTGCACACGTTGGGACTCATTTTATTTTTCTACAAAAAACATTTGCCATGACGGGAATCGAACCCGGGCCGCCCTGCGTTACAAGGTAGATGCCTATCCGCTAGACCATTTGGGAAGACTTGATATGTACACCCTAAGATATCTAAGTGTCATTTCGATGAGGTCTGTAGCAGAGGCCACAGAGCACAGCAAACAAATAATCATGTGTTTAAATATCCTTGTCGTTTTGAAAAATTACCATTGTCACCTGCACAGGAATGCCATGCGGCCAACATTGAAGAAATGTGCTTCTCAAATCTGTCATTAACACTGTTTTCCACACGCTTTTTTCATTGCATTGCCATATAATCAATTGGTCATTGATGCGTCACGAATAACGACAATGCGTCGAAAATTAAAGAAATGTAAACATGAATTATGTTATTACTGTCTAAGCATCGCATAGCTGTATGCGTAAAGGCGTCTGACGTCACAGTGGCTTGCCTGAAACAAAGGAATTAGAGAAACATGTGCTTACAGGGGCGTCGAACCGCCTTCTCCCGCTGATGGAGCAAAGTTGCTACAGTGACAAAGACAAGCTCCGCGCTCATGGGCAATTTATATGGGGCAACTGTGCTGCGAGTATCTAAGCAGTCGTCGTGCATGGATAAAATGCAATGTTTCAAACAGATCTGATGAATTCACCTACTTTGAAAAAGTGTGCGTTAGGAAGTTCTTTTGACACAAAGCGATAATCTACAGTCAAGCGTCAATCAGCAGACAGCCGTGTGTTCTTTAGTCATGAGCCTGTTGTCAAAACGGCAGAAAAAAATGTTCACAAACAAAATATTGTTTCTACACTTAAAATGAACAAAGAAAAAATTAGCTAGCCTGATATAAGTCATGTTCATGACGATGCAAATGTAACGAGATTTCGAACTGTTCTGTTGCACACGTTGGGACTCATTTTATTTTTCTACAAAAAACATTTGCCATGACGGGAATCGAACCCGGGCCGCCCTGCGTTACAAGGTAGATGCCTATCCGCTAGACCATTTGGGAAGACTTGATATGTACACCCTAAGATATCTAAGTGTCATTTCGATGAGGTCTGTAGCAGAGGCCATAGAACACAGCAAACAAATAATCATGTGTTTAAATATCCTTGTCGTTTTGAAAAATTACCATTGTCACCTGCACAGGAATGCCATGCGGCCAACATTGAAGAAATGTGCTTCTCAAATCTGTCATTAACACTGTTTTCCACACGCTTTTTTCATTGCATTGCCATATAATCAATTGGTCATTGATGCGTCACGAATAACGACAATGCGTCGAAAATTAAAGAAATGTAAACATGAATTATGTTATTACTGTCTAAGCATCGCAAAGCTGTATGCGTAAAGGCGTCTGACGTCACAGTGGCTTGCCTGAGACAAAGGAATTAGAGAAACATGTGCTTACAGGGGCGTCGAACCGCCTTCTCCCGCTGATGGAGCAAAGTTGCTACAGTGACAAAGACAAGCTCCGCGCTCATGGGCAATGTATATGGGGCAACTGTGCTGCGAGTATCTAAGCAGTCGTCGTGCATGGATAAAATGCAATGTTTCAAACAGATCTAATGAATTCACCTACTTTGAAAAAGTGTGCGTTAGGAAGTTCTTTTGACACAAAGCGAAAATCTACAGTCAAGCGTCAATCAGCAGACAGCCGTGTGTTCTTTAGTCATGAGCCTGTTGTCAAAACGGCAGAAAAAAATGGTCACAAACGAAATATTGTTTCTACACTTAAAATGAACAAAGAAAAAATGAGCTAGCCTGATATAAGTCATGTTCATGACGATGCAAATGTAACGAGATTTCGAACTGTTCTGTTGCACACGTTGGGACTCATTTTATTTTTCTACAAAAAACATTTGCCATGACGGGAATCGAACCCGGGCCGCCCTGCGTTACAAGGTAGATGCCTATCCGCTAGACCATTTGGGAAGACTTGATATGTACACCCTAAGATATCTAAGTGTCATTTCGATGAGGTCTGTAGCAGAGGCCATAGAGCACAGCAAACAAATAATCATGTGTTGAAATATCCTTGTCGTTTTGAAAAATTACCATTGTCACCTGCACAGGAATGCCATGCGGCCAACATTGAAGAAATGTGCTTCTCAAATCTGTCATTAACACTGTTTTCCACACGCTTTTTTCATTGCATTGCCATATAATCAATTGGTCATTGATGCGTCACGAATAACGACAATGCGTCGAAAATTAAAGAAATGTAAACATGAATTATGTTATTACTGTCTAAGCATCGCAAAGCTGTATGCGTAAAGGCGTCTGACGTCACAGTGGCTTGCCTGAAACAAAGGAATTAGAGAAACATGTGCTTACAGGGGCGTCGAACCTCCTTCTCCCGCTGATGGAGCAAAGTTGCTACAGTGACAAAGACAAGCTCCGCGCTCATGGGCAATGTATATGGGGCAACTGTGCTGCGAGTATCTAAGCAGTCGTCGTGCATGGATAAAATGCAATGTTTCAAACAGATCTGATGAATTCACCTACTTTGAAAAAGTGTGCGTTAGGAAGTTCTTTTGACACAAAGCGAAAATCTACAGTCAAGCGTCAATCAGCAGACAGCCGTGTGTTCTTTAGTCATGAGCCTGTTGTCAAAACGGCAGAAAAAAATGGTCACAAACGAAATATTGTTTCTACACTTAAAATGAACAAAGAAAAAATGAGCTAGCCTGATATAAGTCATGTTCATGACGATGCAAATGTAACGAGATTTCGAACTGTTCTGTTGCACACGTTGGGACTCATTTTATTTTTCTACAAAAAACATTTGCCATGACGGGAATCGAACCCGGGCCGCCCTGCGTTACAAGGTAGATGCCTATCCGCTAGACCATTTGGGAAAACTTGATATGTACACCCTAAGATATCTAAGTGTCATTTCGATGAGGTCTGTAGCAGAGGCCATAGAGCACAGCAAACAAATAATCATGTGTTTAAATATCCTTGTCGTTTTGAAAAATTACCATTGTCACCTGCACAGGAATGCCATGCGGCCAACATTGAAGAAATGTGCTTCTCAAATCTGTCATTAACACTGTTTTCCACACGCTTTTTTCATTGCATTGCCATATAATCAATTGGTCATTGATGCGTCACGAATAACGACAATGCGTCGAAAATTAAAGAAATGTAAACATGAATTATGTTATTACTGTCTAAGCATCGCAAAGCTGTATGCGTAAAGGCGTGTGACGTCACAGTGGCTTGCCTGAAACAAAGGAATTAGAGAAACATGTGCTTACAGGGGCGTCGAACCGCCTTCTCCCGCTGATGGAGCAAAGTTGCTACAGTGACAAAGACAAGCTCCGCGCTCATGGGCAATTTATATGAGGCAACTGTGCTGCGAGTATCTAAGTAGTCGTCGTGCATGGATGAAATGCAATGTTTCAAACAGATCTGATGAATTCACCTACTTTGAAAAAGTGTGCGTTAGGAAGTTCTTTTGACACAAAGCGAAAATCTACAGTCAAGCGTCAATCAGCAGACAGCCGTGTGTTCTTTAGTCATGAGCCTGTTGTCAAAACGGCAGAAAAAAATGGTCACAAACGAAATATTGTTTCTACACTTAAAATGAACAAAGAAAAAATTAGCTAGCCTGATATAAGTCATGTTCATGACGATGCAAATGTAACGAGATTTCGAACTGTTCTGTTGCACACGTTGGGACTCATTTTATTTTTCTACAAAAAACATTTGCCATGACGGGAATCGAACCCGGGCCGCCCTGCGTTACAAGGTAGATGCCTATCCGCTAGACCATTTGGGAAGACTTGATATGTACACCCTAAGATATCTAAGTGTCATTTCGATGAGGTCTGTAGCAGAGGCCATAGAGCACAGCAAACAAATAATCATGTGTTTAAATATCCTTGTCGTTTTGAAAAATTACCATTGTCACCTGCACAGGAATGCCATGCGGCCAACATTGAAGAAATGTGCTTCTCAAATCTGTCATTAACACTGTTTTCCACACGCTTTTTTCATTGCATTGCCATATAATCAATTGGTCATTGATGCGTCACGAATAACGACAATGCGTCGAAAATTAAAGAAATGTAAACATGAATTATGTTATTACTGTCTAAGCATCGCAAAGCTGTATGCGTAAAGGCGTCTGACGTCACAGTGGCTTGCCTGAAACAAAGGAATTAGAGAAACATGTGCTTACAGGGGCGTCGAACCGCCTTCTCCCGCTGATGGAGCAAAGTTGCTACAGTGACAAAGACAAGCTCCGCGCTCATGGGCAATGTATATGGGGCAACTGTGCTGCGAGTATCTAAGCAGTCGTCGTGCATGGATAAAATGCAATGTTTCAAACAGATCTGATGAATTCACCTACTTTGAAAAAGTGTGCGTTAGGAAGTTCTTTTGACACAAAGCGAAAATCTACAGTCAAGCGTCAATCAGCAGACAGCCGTGTGTTCTTTAGTCATGAGCCTGTTGTCAAAACGGCAGAAAAAAATGGTCACAAACGAAATATTGTTTCTACACTTAAAATGAACAAAGAAAAAATGAGCTAGCCTGATATAAGTCATGTTCATGACGATGCAAATGTAACGAGATTTCGAACTGTTCTGTTGCACACGTTGGGACTCATTTTATTTTTCTACAAAAAACATTTGCCATGACGGGAATCGAACCCGGGCCGCCCTGCGTTACAAGGTAGATGCCTATCCGCTAGACCATTTGGGAAGACTTGATATGTACACCCTAAGATATCTAAGTTTCATTTCGATGAGGTCTGTAGCAGAGGCCATAGAACACAGCAAACAAATAATCATGTGTTTAAATATCCTTGTCGTTTTGAAAAATTACCATTGTCACCTGCACAGGAATGCCATGCGGCCAACATTGAAGAAATGTGCTACTCAAATCTGTCATTAACACTGTTTTCCACACGCTTTTTTCATTGCATTGCCATATAATCAATTGGTCATTGATGCGTCACGAATAACGACAATGCGTCGAAAATTAAAGAAATGTAAACATGAATTATGTTATTACTGTGTAAGCATCGCAAAGCTGTATGCGTAAAGGCGTCTGACGTCACAGTGGCTTGCCTGAAACAAAGGAATTAGAGAAACATGTGCTTACAGGGGCGTCGAACCGCCTTCTCCCGCTGATGGAGCAAAGTTGCTACAGTGACAAAGACAAGCTCCGCGCTCATGGGCAATGTATATGGGGCAACTGTGCTGCGAGTATCTAAGCAGTCGTCGTGCATGGATAAAATGCAATGTTTCAAACAGATCTGATGAATTCACCTACTTTGAAAAAGTGTGCGTTAGGAAGTTCTTTTGACACAAAGCGAAAATCTACAGTCAAGCGTCAATCAGCAGACAGCCGTGTGTTCTTTAGTCATGAGCCTGTTGTCAAAACGGCAGAAAAAAATGGTCACAAACGAAATATTGTTTCTACACTTAAAATGAACAAAGAAAAAATGAGCTAGCCTGATATAAGTCATGTTCATGACGATGCAAATGTAACGAGATTTCGAACTGTTCTGTTGCACACGTTGGGACTCATTTTATTTTTCTACAAAAAACATTTGCCATGACGGGAATCGAACCCGGGCCGCCCTGCGTTACAAGGTAGATGCCTATCCGCTAGACCATTTGGGAAGACTTGATATGTACACCCTAAGATATCTAAGTGTCATTTCGATGAGGTCTGTAGCAGAGGCCATAGAGCACAGCAAACAAATAATCATGTGTTTAAATATCCTTGTCGTTTTGAAAAATTACCATTGTCACCTGCACAGGAATGCCATGCGGCCAACATTGAAGAAATGTGCTTCTCAAATCTGTCATTAACACTGTTTTCCACACGCTTTTTTCATTGCATTGCCATATAATCAATTGGTCATTGATGCGTCACGAATAACGACAATGCGTCGAAAATTAAAGAAATGTAAACATGAATTATGTTATTACTGTCTAAGCATCGCAAAGCTGTATGCGTAAAGGCGTCTGACGTCACAGTGGCTTGCCTGAAACAAAGGAATTAGAGAAACATGTGCTTACAGGGGCGTCGAACCGCCTTCTCCCGCTGATGGAGCAAAGTTGCTACAGTGACAAAGACAAGCTCCGCGCTCATGGGCAATGTATATGGGGCAACTGTGCTGCGAGTATCTAAGCAGTCGTCGTGCATGGATAAAATGCAATGTTTCAAACAGATCTGATGAATTCACCTACTTTGAAAAAGTGTGCGTTAGGAAGTTCTTTTGACACAAAGCGAAAATCTACAGTCAAGCGTCAATCAGCAGACAGCCGTGTGTTCTTTAGTCATGAGCCTGTTGTCAAAACGGCAGAAAAAAATGGTCACAAACGAAATATTGTTTCTACACTTAAAATGAACAAAGAAAAAATGAGCTAGCCTGATATAAGTCATGTTCATGACGATGCAAATGTAACGAGATTTCGAACTGTTCTGTTGCACACGTTGGGACTCATTTTATTTTTCTACAAAAAACATTTGCCATGACGGGAATCGAACCCGGGCCGCCCTGCGTTACAAGGTAGATGCCTATCCGCTAGACCATTTGGGAAGACTTGATATGTACACCCTAAGATATCTAAGTTTCATTTCGATGAGGTCTGTAGCAGAGGCCATAGAACACAGCAAACAAATAATCATGTGTTTAAATATCCTTGTCGTTTTGAAAAATTACCATTGTCACCTGCACAGGAATGCCATGCGGCCAACATTGAAGAAATGTGCTACTCAAATCTGTCATTAACACTGTTTTCCACACGCTTTTTTCATTGCATTGCCATATAATCAATTGGTCATTGATGCGTCACGAATAACGACAATGCGTCGAAAATTAAAGAAATGTAAACATGAATTATGTTATTACTGTGTAAGCATCGCAAAGCTGTATGCGTAAAGGCGTCTGACGTCACAGTGGCTTGCCTGAAACAAAGGAATTAGAGAAACATGTGCTTACAGGGGCGTCGAACCGCCTTCTCCCGCTGATGGAGCAAAGTTGCTACAGTGACAAAGACAAGCTCCGCGCTCATGGGCAATGTATATGGGTCAACTGTGCTGCGAGTATCTAAGCAGTCGTCGTGCATGGATAAAATGCAATGTTTCAAACAGATCTGATGAATTCACCTACTTTGAAAAAGTGTGCGTTAGGAAGTTCTTTTGACACAAAGCGAAAATCTACAGTCAAGCGTCAATCAGCAGACAGCCGTGTGTTCTTTAGTCATGAGCCTGTTGTCAAAACGGCAGAAAAAAATGGTCACAAACGAAATATTGTTTCTACACTTAAAATGAACAAAGAAAAAATGAGCTAGCCTGATATAAGTCATGTTCATGACGATGCAAATGTAACGAGATTTCGAACTGTTCTGTTGCACACGTTGGGACTCATTTTATTTTTCTACAAAAAACATTTGCCATGACGGGAATCGAACCCGGGCCGCCCTGCGTTACAAGGTAGATGCCTATCCGCTAGACCATTTGGGAAGACTTGATATGTACACCCTAAGATATCTAAGTGTCATTTCGATGAGGTCTGTAGCAGAGGCCATAGAGCACAGCAAACAAATAATCATGTGTTTAAATATCCTTGTCGTTTTGAAAAATTACCATTGTCACCTGCACAGGAATGCCATGCGGCCAACATTGAAGAAATGTGCTTCTCAAATCTGTCATTAACACTGTTTTCCACACGCTTTTTTCATTGCATTGCCATATAATCAATTGGTCATTGATGCGTCACGAATAACGACAATGCGTCGAAAATTAAAGAAATGTAAACATGAATTATGTTATTACTGTCTAAGCATCGCAAAGCTGTATGCGTAAAGGCGTCTGACGTCACAGTGGCTTGCCTGAAACAAAGGAATTAGAGAAACATGTGCTTACAGGGGCGTCGAACCGCCTTCTCCCGCTGATGGAGCAAAGTTGCTACAGTGACAAAGACAAGCTCCGCGCTCATGGGCAATGTATATGGGTCAACTGTGCTGCGAGTATCTAAGCAGTCGTCGTGCATGGATAAAATGCAATGTTTCAAACAGATCTGATGAATTCACCTACTTTGAAAAAGTGTGCGTTAGGAAGTTCTTTTGACACAAAGCGAAAATCTACAGTCAAGCGTCAATCAGCAGACAGCCGTGTGTTCTTTAGTCATGAGCCTGTTGTCAAAACGGCAGAAAAAAATGGTCACAAACGAAATATTGTTTCTACACTTAAAATGAACAAAGAAAAAATGAGCTAGCCTGATATAAGTCATGTTCATGACGATGCAAATGTAACGAGATTTCGAACTGTTCTGTTGCACACGTTGGGACTCATTTTATTTTTCTACAAAAAACATTTGCCATGACGGGAATCGAACCCGGGCCGCCCTGCGTTACAAGGTAGATGCCTATCCGCTAGACCATTTGGGAAGACTTGATATGTACACCCTAAGATATCTAAGTGTCATTTCGATGAGGTCTGTAGCAGAGGCCATAGAGCACAGCAAACAAATAATCATGTGTTTAAATATCCTTGTCGTTTTGAAAAATTACCATTGTCACCTGCACAGGAATGCCATGCGGCCAACATTGAAGAAATGTGCTTCTCAAATCTGTCATTAACACTGTTTTCCACACGCTTTTTTCATTGCATTGCCATATAATCAATTGGTCATTGATGCGTCACGAATAACGACAATGCGTCGAAAATTAAAGAAATGTAAACATGAATTATGTTATTACTGTCTAAGCATCGCAAAGCTGTATGCGTAAAGGCGTCTGACGTCACAGTGGCTTGCCTGAAACAAAGGAATTAGAGAAACATGTGCTTACAGGGGCGTCGAACCGCCTTCTCCCGCTGATGGAGCAAAGTTGCTACAGTGACAAAGACAAGCTCCGCGCTCATGGGCAATTTATATGGGGCAACTGTGCTGCGAGTATCTAAGCAGTCGTCGTGCATGGATAAAATGCAATGTTTGAAACAGATCTGATGAATTCACCTACTTTGAAAAAGTGTGCGTTAGGAAGTTCTTTTGACACAAAGCGAAAATCTACAGTCAAGCGTCAATCAGCAGACAGCCGTGTGTTCTTTAGTCATGAGCCTGTTGTCAAAACGGCAGAAAAAAATGGTCACAAACGAAATATTGTTTCTACACTTAAAATGAACAAAGAAAAAATGAGCTAGCCTGATATAAGTCATGTTCATGACGATGCAAATGTAACGAGATTTCGAACTGTTCTGTTGCACACGTTGGGACTCATTTTATTTTTCTACAAAAAACACTTGCCATGACGGGAATCGAACCCGGGCCGCCCTGCGTTACAAGGTAGATGCCTATCCGCTAGACCATTTGGGAAGACTTGATATGTACACCCTAAGATATCTAAGTTTCATTTCGATGAGGTCTGTAGCAGAGGCCATAGAACACAGCAAACAAATAATCATGTGTTTAAATATCCTTGTCGTTTTGAAAAATTACCATTGTCACCTGCACAGGAATGCCATGCGGCCAACATTGAAGAAATGTGCTTCTCAAATCTGTCATTAACACTGTTTTCCACACGCTTTTTTCATTGCATTGCCATATAATCAATTGGTCATTGATGCGTCACGAATAACGACAATGCGTCGAAAATTAAAGAAATGTAAACATGAATTATGTTATTACTGTGTAAGCATCGCAAAGCTGTATGCGTAAAGGCGTCTGACGTCACAGTGGCTTGCCTGAAACAAAGGAATTAGAGAAACATGTGCTTACAGGGGCGTCGAACCGCCTTCTCCCGCTGATGGAGCAAAGTTGCTACAGTGACAAAGACAAGCTCCGCGCTCATGGGCAATGTATATGGGTCAACTGTGCTGCGAGTATCTAAGCAGTCGTCGTGCATGGATAAAATGCAATGTTTCAAACAGATCTGATGAATTCACCTACTTTGAATAAGTGTGCGTTAGGGAATTCTTTTGACACAAAGCGAAAATCTACAGTCAAGCGTCAATCAGCAGACAGCCGTGTGTTCTTTAGTCATGAGCCTGTTGTCAAAACGGCAGAAAAAAATGTTCACAAACGAAATATTGTTTCTACACTTAAAATGAACAAAGAAAAAATGAGCTAGCCTGATATAAGTCATGTTCATGACGATGCAAATGTAACGAGATTTCGAACTGTTCTGTTGCACACGTTGGGACTCATTTTATTTTTCTACAAAAAACATTTGCCATGACGGGAATCGAACCCGGGCCGCCCTGCGTTACAAGGTAGATGCCTATCCGCTAGACCATTTGGGAAAACTTGATATGTACACCCTAAGATATCTAAGTGTCATTTCGATGAGGTCTGTAGCAGAGGCCATAGAGCACAGCAAACAAATAATCATGTGTTTAAATATCCTTGTCGTTTTGAAAAATTACCATTGTCACCTGCACAGGAATGCCATGCGGACAACATTGAAGAAATGTGCTTCTCAAATCTGTCATTAACACTGTTTTCCACACGCTTTTTTCATTGCATTGCCATATAATCAATTGGTCATTGATGCGTCACGAATAACGGCAATGCGTCGAAAATTAAAGAAATGTAAACATGAATTATGTTATTACTGTCTAAGCATCGCAAAGCTGTATGCGTAAAGGCGTCTGACGTCACAGTGGCTTGCCTGAAACAAAGGAATTAGAGAAACATGTGCTTACAGGGGCGTCGAACCGCCTTCTCCCGCTGATGGAGCAAAGTTGCTACAGTGACAAAGACAAGCTACGCGCTCATGGGCAATTTATATGAGGCAACTGTGTTGCGAGTATCTAAGTAGTCGTCGTGCATGGATAAAATGCAATGTTTCAAACAGATCTGATGAATTCACCTACTTTGAAAAAGTGTGCGTTAGGGAGTTCTTTTGACACAAAGCGAAAATCTACAGTCAAGCGTCAATCAGCAGACAGCCGTGTGTTCTTTAGTCATGAGCCTGTTGTCAAAACGGCAGAAAAAAATGTTCACAAACGAAATATTGTTTCTACACTTAAAATGAACAAAGAAAAAATGAGCTAGCCTGATATAAGTCATGTTCATGACGATGCAAATGTAACGAGATTTCGAACTGTTCTGTTGCACACGTTGGGACTCATTTTATTTTTCTACAAAAAACATTTGCCATGACGGGAATCGAACCCGGGCCGCCCTGCGTTACAAGGTAGATGCCTATCGGCTAGACCATTTGGGAAAACTTGATATGTACACCCTAAGATATCTAAGTGTCATTTCGATGAGGTCTGTAGCAGAGGCCATAGAGCACAGCAAACAAATAATCATGTGTTTAAATATCCTTGTCGTTTTGAAAAATTACCATTGTCACCTGCACAGGAATGCCATGCGGACAACATTGAAGAAATGTGCTTCTCAAATCTGTCATTAACACTGTTTTCCACACGCTTTTTTCATTGCATTGCCATATAATCAATTGGTCATTGATGCGTCACGAATAACGGCAATGCGTCGAAAATTAAAGAAATGTAAACATGAATTATGTTATTACTGTCTAAGCATCGCAAAGCTGTATGCGTAAAGGCGTCTGACGTCACAGTGGCTTGCCTGAAACAAAGGAATTAGAGAAACATGTGCTTACAGGGGCGTCGAACCGCCTTCTCCCGCTGATGGAGCAAAGTTGCTACAGTGACAAAGACAAGCTACGCGCTCATGGGCAATTTATATGAGGCAACTGTGCTGCGAGTATCTAAGTAGTCGTCGTGCATGGATAAAATGCAATGTTTCAAACAGATCTGATGAATTCACCTACTTTGAAAAAGTGTGCGTTAGGGAGTTCTTTTGACACAAAGCGAAAATCTACAGTCAAGCGTCAATCAGCAGACAGCCGTGTGTTCTTTAGTCATGAGCCTGTTGTCAAAACGGCAGAAAAAAATGGTCACAAACGAAATATTGTTTCTACACTTAAAATGAACAAAGAAAAAATGAGCTAGCCTGATATAAGTCATGTTCATGACGATGCAAATGTAACGAGATTTCGAACTGTTCTGTTGCACACGTTGGGACTCATTTTATTTTTCTACAAAAAACACTTGCCATGACGGGAATCGAACCCGGGCCGCCCTGCGTTACAAGGTAGATGCCTATCCGCTAGACCATTTGGGAAGACTTGATATGTACACCCTAAGATATCTAAGTTTCATTTCGATGAGGTCTGTAGCAGAGGCCATAGAACACAGCAAACAAATAATCATGTGTTTAAATATCCTTGTCGTTTTGAAAAATTACCATTGTCACCTGCACAGGAATGCCATGCGGCCAACATTGAAGAAATGTGCTTCTCAAATCTGTCATTAACACTGTTTTCCACACGCTTTTTTCATTGCATTGCCATATAATCAATTGGTCATTGATGCGTCACGAATAACGACAATGCGTCGAAAATTAAAGAAATGTAAACATGAATTATGTTATTACTGTGTAAGCATCGCAAAGCTGTATGCGTAAAGGCGTCTGACGTCACAGTGGCTTGCCTGAAACAAAGGAATTAGAGAAACATGTGCTTATAGGGGCGTCGAACCGCCTTCTCCCGCTGATGGAGCAAAGTTGCTACAGTGACAAAGACAAGCTCCGCGCTCATGGGCAATGTATATGGGTCAACTGTGCTGCGAGTATCTAAGCAGTCGTCGTGCATGGATAAAATGCAATGTTTCAAACAGATCTGATGAATTCACCTACTTTGAAAAAGTGTGCGTTAGGAAGTTCTTTTGACACAAAGCGAAAATCTACAGTCAAGCGTCAATCAGCAGACAGCCGTGTGTTCTTTAGTCATGAGCCTGTTGTGAAAACGGCAGAAAAAAATGGTCACAAACGAAATATTGTTTCTACACTTAAAATGAACAAAGAAAAAATGAGCTAGCCTGATATAAGTCATGTTCATGACGATGCAAATGTAACGAGATTTCGAACTGTTCTGTTGCACACGTTGGGACTCATTTTATTTTTCTACAAAAAACATTTGCCATGACGGGAATCGAACCCGGGCCGCCCTGCGTTACAAGGTAGATGCCTATCCGCTAGACCATTTGGGAAGACTTGATATGTACACCCTAAGATATCTAAGTGTCATTTCGATGAGGTCTGTAGCAGAGGCCATAGAGCACAGCAAACAAATAATCATGTGTTTAAATATCCTTGTCGTTTTGAAAAATTACCATTGTCACCTGCACAGGAATGCCATGCGGCCAACATTGAAGAAATGTGCTTCTCAAATCTGTCATTAACACTGTTTTCCACACGCTTTTTTCATTGCATTGCCATATAATCAATTGGTCATTGATGCGTCACGAATAACGACAATGCGTCGAAAATTAAAGAAATGTAAACATGAATTATGTTATTACTGTCTAAGCATCGCAAAGCTGTATGCGTAAAGGCGTCTGACGTCACAGTGGCTTGCCTGAAACAAAGGAATTAGAGAAACATGTGCTTACAGGGGCGTCGAACCGCCTTCTCCCGCTGATGGAGCAAAGTTGCTACAGTGACAAAGACAAGCTCTGCGCTCATGGGCAATGTATATGGGGCAACTGTGCTGCGAGTATCTAAGCAGTCGTCGTGCATGGATAAAATGCAATGTTTCAAACAGATCTGATGAATTCACCTACTTTGAAAAAGTGTGCGTTAGGAAGTTCTTTTGACACAAAGCGAAAATCTACAGTCAAGCGTCAATCAGCAGACAGCCGTGTGTTCTTTAGTCATGAGCCTGTTGTCAAAACGGCAGAAAAAAATGGTCACAAACGAAATATTGTTTCTACACTTAAAATGAACAAAGAAAAAATGAGCTAGCCTGATATAAGTCATGTTCATGACGATGCAAATGTAACGAGATTTCGAACTGTTCTGTTGCACACGTTGGGACTCATTTTATTTTTCTACAAAAAACATTTGCCATGACGGGAATCGAACCCGGGCCGCCCTGCGTTACAAGGTAGATGCCTATCCGCTAGACCATTTGGGAAGACTTGATATGTACACCCTAAGATATCTAAGTGTCATTTCGATGAGGTCTGTAGCAGAGGCCATAGAACACAGCAAACAAATAATCATGTGTTGAAATATCCTTGTCGTTTTGAAAAATTACCATTGTCACCTGAACAGGAATGCCATGCGGCCAACATTGAAGAAATGTGCTTCTCAAATCTGTCATTAACACTGTTTTCCACACGCTTTTTTCATTGCATTGCCATATAATCAATTGGTCATTGATGCGTCACGAATAACGACAATGCGTCGAAAATTAAAGAAATGTAAACATGAATTATGTTATTACTGTCTAAGCATAGCAAAGCTGTATGCGTAAAGGCGTCTGACGTCACAGTGGCTTGCCTGAAACAAAGGAATTAGAGAAACATATGCTTACAGGGACGTCGAACCGCCTTCTCCCGCTGATGGAGCAAAGTTGCTACAGTGACAAAGACAAGCTCCGCGCTCATGGGCAATTTATATGAGGCAACTGTGCTGCGAGTATCTAAGTAGTCGTCGTGCATGGATAAAATGCAATGTTTCAAACAGATCTGATGAATTCACCTACTTTGAAAAAGTGTGCGTTAGGGAGTTCTTTTGACACAAAGCGAAAATCTACAGTCAAGCGTCAATCAGCAGACAGCCGTGTGTTCTTTAGTCATGAGCCTGTTGTCAAAACGGCAGAAAAAAATGGTCACAAACGAAATATTGTTTCTACACTTAAAATGAACAAAGAAAAAATGAGCTAGCCTGATATAAGTCATGTTCATGACGATGCAAATGTAACGAGATTTCGAACTGTTCTGTTGCACACGTTGGGACTCATTTTATTTTTCTACAAAAAACATTTGCCATGACGGGAATCGAACCCGGGCCGCCCTGCGTTACAAGGTAGATGCCTATCCGCTAGACCATTTGGGAAGACTTGATATGTACACCCTAAGATATCTAAGTGTCATTTCGATGAGGTCTGTAGCAGAGGACATAGAACACAGCAAACAAATAATCATGTGTTGAAATATCCTTGTCGTTTTGAAAAATTACCATTGTCACCTGAACAGGAATGCCATGCGGCCAACATTGAAGAAATGTGCTTCTCAAATCTGTCATTAACACTGTTTTCCACACGCTTTTTTCATTGCATTGCCATATAATCAATTGGTCATTGATGCGTCACGAATAACGACAATGCGTCGAAAATTAAAGAAATGTAAACATGAATTATGTTATTACTGTCTAAGCATAGCAAAGCTGTATGCGTAAAGGCGTCTGACGTCACAGTGGCTTGCCTGAAACAAAGGAATTAGAGAAACATGTGCTTACAGGGGCGTCGAACCGCCTTCTCCCGCTGATGGAGCAAAGTTGCTACAGTGACAAAGACAAGCTCCGCGCTCATGGGCAATGTATATGGGTCAACTGTGCTGCGAGTATCTAAGCAGTCGTCGTGCATGGATAAAATGCAATGTTTCAAACAGATCTGATGAATTCACCTACTTTGAAAAAGTGTGCGTTAGGAAGTTCTTTTGACACAAAGCGAAAATCTACAGTCAAGCGTCAATCAGCAGACAGCCGTGTGTTCTTTAGTCATGAGCCTGTTGTGAAAACGGCAGAAAAAAATGGTCACAAACGAAATATTGTTTCTACACTTAAAATGAACAAAGAAAAAATGAGCTAGCCTGATATAAGTCATGTTCATGACGATGCAAATGTAACGAGATTTCGAACTGTTCTGTTGCACACGTTGGAACTCAATTTATTTTTCTACAAAAAACATTTGCCATGACGGGAATCGAACCCGGCCGCCCTGCGTTACAAGGTAGATGCCTATCCGCTAGACCATTTGGGAAAACTTGATATGTACACCCTAAGATATCTAAGTGTCATTTCGATGAGGTCTGTAGCAGAGGCCATAGAGCACAGCAAACAAATAATCATGTGTTTAAATATCCTTGTCGTTTTGAAAAATTACCATTGTCACCTGCACAGGAATGCCATGCGGCCAACATTGAAGAAATGTGCTTCTCAAATCTGTCATTAACACTGTTTTCCACACGCTTTTTTCATTGCATTGCCATATAATCAATTGGTCATTGATGCGTCACGAATAACGGCAATGCGTCGAAAATTAAAGAAATGTAAACATGAATTATGTTATTACTGTCTAAGCATCGCAAAGCTGTATGCGTAAAGGCGTCTGACGTCACAGTGGCTTGCCTGAAACAAAGGAATTAGAGAAACATGTGCTTCCAGGGGCGTCGAACCGCCTTCTCCCGCTGATGGAGCAAAGTTGCTACAGTGACAAAGACAAGCTCCGCGCTCATGGGCAATTTATATGGGGCAACTGTGCTGCGAGTATCTAAGCAGTCGTCGTGCATGGATAAAATGCAATGTTTCAAACAGATCTGATGAATTCACCTACTTTGAAAAAGTGTGCGTTAGGAAGTTCTTTTGACACAAAGCGAAAATCTACAGTCAAGCGTCAATCAGCAGACAGCCGTGTGTTCTTTAGTCATGAGCCTGTTGTCAAAACGGCAGAAAAAAATGGTCACAAACGAAATATTGTTTCTACACTTAAAATGAACAAAGAAAAAATGAGCTAGCCTGATATAAGTCATGTTCATGACGATGCAAATGTAACGAGATTTCGAACTGTTCTGTTGCACACGTTGGGACTCATTTTATTTTTCTACAAAAAACACTTGCCATGACGGGAATCGAACCCGGGCCGCCGTGCGTTACAAGGTAGATGCCTATCCGCTAGACCATTTGGGAAGACTTGATATGTACACCCTAAGATATCTAAGTTTCATTTCGATGAGGTCTGTAGCAGAGGCCATAGAACACAGCAAACAAATAATCATGTGTTTAAATATCCTTGTCGTTTTGAAAAATTACCATTGTCACCTGCACAGGAATGCCATGCGGCCAACATTGAAGAAATGTGCTTCTCAAATCTGTCATTAACACTGTTTTCCACACGCTTTTTTCATTGCATTGCCATATAATCAATTGGTCATTGATGCGTCACGAATAACGACAATGCGTCGAAAATTAAAGAAATGTAAACATGAATTATGTTATTACTGTGTAAGCATCGCAAAGCTGTATGCGTAAAGGCGTCTGACGTCACAGTGGCTTGCCTGAAACAAAGGAATTAGAGAAACATGTGCTTACAGGGGCGTCGAACCGCCTTCTCCCGCTGATGGAGCAAAGTTGCTACAGTGACAAAGACAAGCTCCGCGCTCATGGGCAATGTATATGGGTCAACTGTGCTGCGAGTATCTAAGCAGTCGTCGTGCATGGATAAAATGCAATGTTTCAAACAGATCTGATGAATTCACCTACTTTGAAAAAGTGTGCGTTAGGAAGTTCTTTTGACACAAAGCGAAAATCTACAGTCAAGCGTCAATCAGCAGACAGCCGTGTGTTCTTTAGTCATGAGCCTGTTGTCAAAACGGCAGAAAAAAATGGTCACAAACGAAATATTGTTTCTACACTTAAAATGAACAAAGAAAAAATGAGCTAGCCTGATATAAGTCATGTTCATGACGATGTAAATGTAACGAGATTTCGAACTGTTCTGTTGCACACGTTGGGACTCATTTTATTTTTCTACAAAAAACATTTGCCATGACGGGAATCGAACCCGCGCCGCCGTGCGTTACAAGGTAGATGCCTATCCGCTAGACCATTTGGGAAAACTTGATACGTACACCCTAAGATATCTAAGTGTCATTTCGATGAGGTCTGTAGCAGAGGCCATAGAGCACAGCAAACAAATAATCATGTGTTTAAATATCCTTGTCGTTTTGAAAAATTACCATTGTCACCTGCACAGGAATGCCATGCGGCCAACATTGAAGAAATGTGCTTCTCAAATCTGTCATTAACACTGTTTTCCACACGCTTTTTTCATTGCATTGCCATATAATCAATTGGTCATTGATGCGTCACGAATAACGACAATGCGTCGAAAATTAAAGAAATGTAAACATGAATTATGTTATTACTGTCTAAGCATCGCAAAGCTGTATGCGTAAAGGCGTCTGACGTCACAGTGGCTTGCCTGAAACAAAGGAATTAGAGAAACATGTGCTTACAGGGGCGTCGAACCGCCTTCTCCCGCTGATGGAGCAAAGTTGCTACAGTGACAAAGACAAGCTCCGCGCTCATGGGCAATGTATATGGGGCAACTGTGCTGCGAGTATCTAAGCAGTCGTCGTGCATGGATAAAATGCAATGTTTCAAACAGATCTGATGAATTCACCTACTTTGAAAAAGTGTGCGTTAGGAAGTTCTTTTCACACAAAGCGAAAATCTACAGTCAAGCGTCAATCAGCAGACAGCCGTGTGTTCTTTAGTCATGAGCCTGTTGTCAAAACGGCAGAAAAAAATGGTCACAAACGAAATATTGTTTCTACACTTAAAATGAACAAAGAAAAAATGAGCTAGCCTGATATAAGTCATGTTCATGACGATGCAAATGTAACGAGATTTCGAACTGTTCTGTTGCACACGTTGGGACTCATTTTATTTTTCTACAAAAAACATTTGCCATGACGGGAATCGAACCCGGGCCGCCCTGCGTTACAAGGTAGATGCCTATCCGCTAGACCATTTGGGAAGACTTGATATGTACACCCTAAGATATCTAAGTTTCATTTCGATGAGGTCTGTAGCAGAGGCCATAGAACACAGCAAACAAATAATCATGTGTTTAAATATCCTTGTCGTTTTGAAAAATTACCATTGTCACCTGCACAGGAATGCCATGCGGCCAACATTGAAGAAATGTGCTTCTCAAATCTGTCATTAACACTGTTTTCCACACGCTTTTTTCATTGCATTGCCATATAATCAATTGGTCATTGATGCGTCACGAATAACGACAATGCGTCGAAAATTAAAGAAATGTAAACATGAATTATGTTATTACTGTGTAAGCATCGCAAAGCTGTATGCGTAAAGGCGTCTGACGTCACAGTGGCTTGCCTGAAACAAAGGAATTAGAGAAACATGTGCTTACAGGGGCGTCGAACCGCCTTCTCCCGCTGATGGAGCAAAGTTGCTACAGTGACAAAGACAAGCTCCGCGCTCATGGGCAATGTATATGGGTCAACTGTGCTGCGAGTATCTAAGCAGTCGTCGTGCATGGATAAAATGCAATGTTTCAAACAGATCTGATGAATTCACCTACTTTGAAAAAGTGTGCGTTAGGAAGTTCTTTTGACACAAAGCGAAAATCTACAGTCAAGCGTCAATCAGCAGACAGCCGTGTGTTCTTTAGTCATGAGCCTGTTGTCAAAACGGCAGAAAAAAATGGTCACAAACGAAATATTGTTTCTACACTTAAAATGAACAAAGAAAAAATGAGCTAGCCTGATATAAGTCATGTTCATGACGATGTAAATGTAACGAGATTTCGAACTGTTCTGTTGCACACGTTGGGACTCATTTTATTTTTCTACAAAAAACATTTGCCATGACGGGAATCGAACCCGCGCCGCCGTGCGTTACAAGGTAGATGCCTATCCGCTAGACCATTTGGGAAAACTTGATACGTACACCCTAAGATATCTAAGTGTCATTTCGATGAGGTCTGTAGCAGAGGCCATAGAGCACAGCAAACAAATAATCATGTGTTTAAATATCCTTGTCGTTTTGAAAAATTACCATTGTCACCTGCACAGGAATGCCATGCGGCCAACATTGAAGAAATGTGCTTCTCAAATCTGTCATTAACACTGTTTTCCACACGCTTTTTTCATTGCATTGCCATATAATCAATTGGTCATTGATGCGTCACGAATAACGACAATGCGTCGAAAATTAAAGAAATGTAAACATGAATTATGTTATTACTGTCTAAGCATCGCAAAGCTGTATGCGTAAAGGCGTCTGACGTCACAGTGGCTTGCCTGAAACAAAGGAATTAGAGAAACATGTGCTTACAGGGGCGTCGAACCGCCTTCTCCCGCTGATGGAGCAAAGTTGCTACAGTGACAAAGACAAGCTCCGCGCTCATGGGCAATGTATATGGGGCAACTGTGCTGCGAGTATCTAAGCAGTCGTCGTGCATGGATAAAATGCAATGTTTCAAACAGATCTGATGAATTCACCTACTTTGAAAAAGTGTGCGTTAGGAAGTTCTTTTCACACAAAGCGAAAATCTACAGTCAAGCGTCAATCAGCAGACAGCCGTGTGTTCTTTAGTCATGAGCCTGTTGTCAAAACGGCAGAAAAAAATGGTCACAAACGAAATATTGTTTCTACACTTAAAATGAACAAAGAAAAAATGAGCTAGCCTGATATAAGTCATGTTCATGACGATGCAAATGTAACGAGATTTCGAACTGTTCTGTTGCACACGTTGGGACTCATTTTATTTTTCTACAAAAAACATTTGCCATGACGGGAATCGAACCCGGGCCGCCCTGCGTTACAAGGTAGATGCCTATCCGCTAGACCATTTGGGAAAACTTGATATGTACACCCTAAGATATCTAAGTGTCATTTCGATGAGGTCTGTAGCAGAGGCCATAGAGCACAGCAAACAAATAATCATGTGTTTAAATATCCTTGTCGTTTTGAAAAATTACCATTGTCACCTGCACAGGAATGCCATGCGGCCAACATTGAAGAAATGTGCTTCTCAAATCTGTCATTAACACTGTTTTCCACACGCTTTTTTCATTGCATTGCCATATAATCAATTGGTCATTGATGCGTCACGAATAACGACAATGCGTCGAAAATTAAAGAAATGTAAACATGAATTATGTTATTACTGTCTAAGCATCGCAAAGCTGTATGCGTAAAGGCGTCTGACGTCACAGTGGCTTGCCTGAAACAAAGGAATTAGAGAAACATGTGCTTACAGGGGCGTCGAACCGCCTTCTCCCGCTGATGGAGCAAAGTTGCTACAGTGACAAAGACAAGCTCCGCGCTCATGGGCAATTTATATGGGGCAACTGTGCTGCGAGTATCTAAGCAGTCGTCGTGCATGGATAAAATGCAATGTTTCAAACAGATCTGATGAATTCACCTACTTTGAAAAAGTGTGCGTTAGGAAGTTCTTTTGACACAAAGCGAAAATCTACAGTCAAGCGTCAATCAGCAGACAGCCGTGTGTTCTTTAGTCATGAGCCTGTTGTCAAAACGGCAGAAAAAAATGGTCACAAACGAAATATTGTTTCTACACTTAAAATGAACAAAGAAAAAATGAGCTAGCCTGATATAAGTCATGTTCATGACGATGTAAATGTAACGAGATTTCGAACTGTTCTGTTGCACACGTTGGGACTCATTTTATTTTTCTACAAAAAACATTTGCCATGACGGGAATCGAACCCGCGCCGCCGTGCGTTACAAGGTAGATGCCTATCCGCTAGACCATTTGGGAAGACTTGATATGTACACCCTAAGATATCTAAGTGTCATTTCGATGAGGTCTGTAGCAGAGGCCATAGAGCACAGCAAACAAATAATCATGTGTTTAAATATCCTTGTCGTTTTGAAAAATTACCATTGTCACCTGCACAGGAATGCCATGCGGCCAACATTGAAGAAATGTGCTTCTCAAATCTGTCATTAACACTGTTTTCCACACGCTTTTTTCATTGCATTGCCATATAATCAATTGGTCATTGATGCGTCACGAATAACGACAATGCGTCGAAAATTAAAGAAATGTAAACATGAATTATGTTATTACTGTCTAAGCATCGCAAAGCTGTATGCGTAAAGGCGTCTGACGTCACAGTGGCTTGCCTGAAACAAAGGAATTAGAGAAACATGTGCTTACAGGGGCGTCGAACCGCCTTCTCCCGCTGATGGAGCAAAGTTGCTACAGTGACAAAGACAAGCTCCGCGCTCATGGGCAATGTATATGGGGCAACTGTGCTGCGAGTATCTAAGCAGTCGTCGTGCATGGATAAAATGCAATGTTTCAAACAGATCTGATGAATTCACCTACTTTGAAAAAGTGTGCGTTAGGAAGTTCTTTTGACACAAAGCGAAAATCTACAGTCAAGCGTCAATCAGCAGACAGCCGTGTGTTCTTTAGTCATGAGCCTGTTGTCAAAACGGCAGAAAAAAATGGTCACAAACGAAATATTGTTTCTACACTTAAAATGAACAAAGAAAAAATGAGCTAGCCTGATATAAGTCATGTTCATGACGATGCAAATGTAACGAGATTTCGAACTGTTCTGTTGCACACGTTGGGACTCATTTTATTTTTCTACAAAAAACATTTGCCATGACGGGAATCGAACCCGGGCCGCCCTGCGTTACAAGGTAGATGCCTATACGCTAGACCATTTGGGAAAACTTGATATGTACACCCTAAGATATCTAAGTGTCATTTCGATGAGGTCTGTAGCAGAGGCCATAGAGCACAGCAAACAAATAATCATGTGTTTAAATATCCTTGTCGTTTTGAAAAATTACCATTGTCACCTGCACAGGAATGCCATGCGGCCAACATTGAAGAAATGTGCTTCTCAAATCTGTCATTAACACTGTTTTCCACACGCTTTTTTCATTGCATTGCCATATAATCAATTGGTCATTGATGCGTCACGAATAACGACAATGCGTCGAAAATTAAAGAAATGTAAACATGAATTATGTTATTACTGTCTAAGCATCGCAAAGCTGTATGCGTAAAGGCGTCTGACGTCACAGTGGCTTGCCTGAAACAAAGGAATCAGAGAAACATGTACTTACAGGGGCGTCGAAGCGCCTTCT
Source organism: Argentina silus (assembly GCF_951799395.1). Taxonomy (NCBI): domain Eukaryota; kingdom Metazoa; phylum Chordata; class Actinopteri; order Argentiniformes; family Argentinidae; genus Argentina; species Argentina silus. The sequence continues at coordinate 180,288 of NW_028152657.1, read as the reverse complement.
CCCGCTGATGGAGCAAAGTTGCTACAGTGACAAAGACAAGCTCCGCGCTCATGGGCAATGTATATGGGTCAACTGTGCTGCGAGTATCTAAGCAGTCGTCGTGCATGGATAAAATGCAATGTTTCAAACAGATCTGATGAATTCACCTACTTTGAAAAAGTGTGCGTTAGGAAGTTCTTTTGACACAAAGCGAAAATCTACAGTCAAGCGTCAATCAGCAGACAGCCGTGTGTTCTTTAGTCATGAGCCTGTTGTCAAAACGGCAGAAAAAAATGGTCACAAACGAAATATTGTTTCTACACTTAAAATGAACAAAGAAAAAATGAGCTAGCCTGATATAAGTCATGTTCATGACGATGCAAATGTAACGAGATTTCGAACTGTTCTGTTGCACACGTTGGGACTCATTTTATTTTTCTACAAAAAATATTTGCCATCACGGGAATCGAACCCGGGCCGCCCTGCGTTACAAGGTAGATGCCTATCCGCTAGACCATTTGGGAAAACTTGATATGTACACCCTAAGATATCTAAGTGTCATTTCGATGAGGTCTGTAGCAGAGGCCATAGAGCACAGCAAACAAATAATCATGTGTTTAAATATCCTTGTCGTTTTGAAAAATTACCATTGTCACCTGCACAGGAATGCCATGCGGCCAACATTGAAGAAATGTGCTTCTCAAATCTGTCATTAACACTGTTTTCCACACGCTTTTTTCATTGCATTGCCATATAATCAATTGGTCATTGATGCGTCACGAATAACGACAATGCGTCGAAAATTAAAGAAATGTAAACATGAGTTATGTTATTACTGTCTAAGCATCGCAAAGCTGTATGCGTAAAGGCGTCTGACGTCACAGTGGCTTGCCTGAAACAAAGGAATTAGAGAAACATGTGCTTACAGGGGCGTCGAACCGCCTTCTCCCGCTGATGGAGCAAAGTTGCTACAGTGACAAAGACAAGCTCCGCGCTCATGGGCAATTTATATGAGGCAACTGTGCTGCGAGTATCTAAGTAGTCGTCGTGCATGGATAAAATGCAATGTTTCAAACAGATCTGATGAATTCACCTACTTTGAAAAAGTGTGCGTTAGGGAGTTCATTTGACACAAAGCGAAAATCTACAGTCAAGCGTCAATCAGCAGACAGCCGTGTGTTCTTTAGTCATGAGCCTGTTGTCAAAACGGCAGAAAAAAATGTTCACAAACGAAATATTGTTTCTACACTTAAAATGAACAAAGAAAAAATGAGCTAGCCTGATATAAGTCATGTTCATGACGATGCAAATGTAACGAGATTTCGAACTGTTCTGTTGCACACGTTGGGACTCATTTTATTTTTCTACAAAAAACATTTGCCATGACGGGAATCGAACCCGGGCCGCCCTGCGTTACAAGGTAGATGCCTATCCGCTAGACCATGTGGGAAGACTTGATATGTACACCCTAAGATATCTAAGTGTCATTTCGATGAGATCTGTAGCAGAGGCCATAGAGCACAGCAAACAAATAATCATGTGTTTAAATATCCTTGTCGTTTTGAAAAATTACCATTGTCACCTGCACAGGAATGCAATGCGGCCAAAATTGAAGAAATGTGCTTCTCAAATCTGTCATTAACACTGTTTTCCACACGCTTTTTTCATTGCATTGCCATATAATCAATTGGTCATTGATGCGTCACGAATAACGACAATGCGTCGAAAATTAAAGAAATGTAAACATGAATTATGTTATTACTGTCTAAGCATCGCAAAGCTGTATGCGTAAAGGCGTCTGACGTCACAGTGGCTTGCCTGAAACAAAGGAATTAGAGAAACATGTGCTTACAGGGGCGTCGAACCGCCTTCTCCCGCTGATGGAGCAAAGTTGCTACAGTGACAAAGACAAGCTCCGCGCTCATGGGCAATGTATATGGGGCAACTGTGCTGCGAGTATCTAAGCAGTCGTCGTGCATGGATAAAATGCAATGTTTCAAACAGATCTGATGAATTCACCTACTTTGAAAAAGTGTGCGTTAGGAAGTTCTTTTGACACAAAGCGAAAATCTACAGTCAAGCGTCAATCAGCAGACAGCCGTGTGTTCTTTAGTCATGAGCCTGTTGTCAAAACGGCAGAAAAAAATGGTCACAAACGAAATATTGTTTCTACACTAAAAATGAACAAAGAAAAAATGAGCTAGCCTGATATAAGTCATGTTCATGACGATGCAAATGTAACGAGATTTCGAACTGTTCTGTTGCACACGTTGGGACTCATTTTATTTTTCTACAAAAAACATTTGCCATGACGGGAATCGAACCCGGGCCTCCCTGCGTTACAAGGTAGATGCCTATCCGCTAGACCATTTGGGAAAACTTGATATATACACCATAAGATATCTAAGTGTCATTTCGATGAGGTCTGTAGCAGAGGCCATAGAGCACAGCAAACAAATAATCATGTGTTTAAATATCCTTGTCGTTTTGAAAAATTACCATTGTCACCTGCACAGGAATGCCATGCGGCCAACATTGAAGAAATGTGCTTCTCAAATCTGTCATTAACACTGTTTTCCACACGCTTTTTTCATTGCATTGCCATATAATCAATTGGTCATTGATGCGTCACGAATAACGACAATGCGTCGAAAATTAAAGAAATGTAAACATGAATTATGTTATTACTGTCTAAGCATCGCAAAGCTGTATGCGTAAAGGCGTCTGACGTCACAGTGGCTTGCCTGAAACAAAGGAATTAGAGAAACATGTGCTTACAGGGGCGTCGAACCGCCTTCTCCCGCTGATGGAGCAAAGTTGCTACAATGACAAAGACAAGCTCCGCTCTCATGGGCAATTTATATGGGGCAACTGTGCTGCGAGTATCTAAGCAGTCGTCGTGCATGGATAAAATGCAATGTTTCAAACAGATCTGATGAATTCACCTACTTTGAAAAAGTGTGCGTTAGGAAGTTCTTTTGACACAAAGCGAAAATCTACAGTCAAGCGTCAATCAGCAGACAGCCGTGTGTTCTTTAGTCATGAGCCTGTTGTCAAAACGGCAGAAAAAAATGTTCACAAACAAAATATTGTTTCTACACTTAAAATGAACAAAGAAAAAATGAGCTAGCCTGATATAAGTCATGTTCATGACGATGCAAATGTAACGAGATTTCGAACTGTTCTGTTGCACACGTTGGGACTCATTTTATTTTTCTACAAAAAACATTTGCCATGACGGGAATCGAACCCGGGCCGCCCTGCGTTACAAGGTAGATGCCTATCCGCTAGACCATTTGGGAAGACTTGATATGTACACCCTAAGATATCTAAGTGTCATTTCGATGAGGTCTGTAGCAGAGGCCATAGAACACAGCAAACAAATAATCATGTGTTTAAATATCCTTGTCGTTTTGAAAAATTACCATTGTCACCTGCACAGGAATGCCATGCGGCCAACATTGAAGAAATGTGCTTCTCAAATCTGTCATTAACACTGTTTTCCACACGCTTTTTTCATTGCATTGCCATATAATCAATTGGTCATTGATGCGTCACGAATAACGACAATGCGTCGAAAATTAAAGAAATGTAAACATGAATTATGTTATTACTGTCTAAGCATCGCAAAGCTGTATGCGTAAAGGCGTCTGACGTCACAGTGGCTTGCCTGAAACAAAGGAATCAGAGAAACATGTGCTTACAGGGGCGTCGAACCTCCTTCTCCCGCTGATGGAGCAAAGTTGCTACAGTGACAAAGACAAGCTCCGCGCTCATGGGCAATTTATATGGGGCAACTGTGTTGCGAGTATCTAAGCAGTCGTCGTGCATGGATAAAATGCAATGTTTCAAACAGATCTGATGAATTCACCTACTTTGAAAAAGTGTGCGTTAGGAAGTTCTTTTGACACAAAGCGAAAATCTACAGTCAAGCGTCAATCAGCAGACAGCCGTGTGTTCTTTCGTCATGAGCCTGTTGTCAAAACGGCAGAAAAAAATGTTCACAAACGAAATATTGTTTCTACACTTAAAATGAACAAAGAAAAAATTAGCTACCCTGATATAAGTCATGTTCATGACGATGCAAATGTAACGAGATTTCGAACTGTTCTGTTGCACACGTTGGGACTCATTTTATTTTTCTACAAAAAACATTTGCCATGACGGGAATCGAACCCGGGCCGCCCTGCGTTACAAGATAGATGCCTATCCGCTAGACCATTTGGGAAGACTTGATATGTACACCCTAAGATATCTAAGTGTCATTTCGATGAGGTCTGTAGCAGAGGCCATAGAGCACAGCAAACAAATAATCATGTGTTTAAATATCCTTGTCGTTTTGAAAAATTACCATTGTCACCTGCACAGGAATGCCATGCGGCCAACATTGAAGAAATGTGCTTCTCAAATCTGTCATTAACACTGTTTTCCACACGCTTTTTTCATTGCATTGCCATATAATCAATTGATCATTGATGCGTCACGAATAACGACAATGCGTCGAAAATTTAAGAAATGTAAACATGAATTATGTTATTACTGTCTAAGCATCGCAAAGCTGTATGCCTAAAGGCGTCTGACGTCACAGTGGCTTGCCTGAAACAAAGGAATTAGAGAAACATGTGCTTACAGGGGCGTCGAACCGCCTTCTCCCGCTGATGGAGCAAAGTTGCTACAGTGACAAAGACAAGCTCCGCGCTCATGGGCAATTTATATGGGGCAACTGTGCTGCGAGTATCTAAGCAGTCGTCGTGCATGGATAAAATGCAATGTTTCAAACAGATCTGATGAATTCACCTACTTTGAAAAAGTGTGCGTTAGGAAGTTCTTTTGACACAAAGCGAAAATCTACAGTCAAGCGTCAATCAGCAGACAGCCGTGTGTTCTTTAGTCATGAGCCTGTTGTCAAAACGGCAGAAAAAAATGGTCACAAACGAAATATTGTTTCTACACTTAAAATGAACAAAGAAAAAATGAGCTAGCCTGATATAAGTCATGTTCATCACGATGCAAATGTAACGAGATTTCGAACTGTTCTGTTGCACACGTTGGGACTCATTTTATTTTTCTACAAAAAACATTTGCCATGACGGGAATCGAACCCGGGCCGCCCTGCGTTACAAGGTAGATGCCTATCCGCTAGACCATTTGGGAAAACTTGATATATACACCATAAGATATCTAAGTGTCATTTCGATGAGGTCTGTAGCAGAGGCCATAGAGCACAGCAAACAAATAATCATGTGTTTAAATATCCTTGTCGTTTTGAAAAATTACCATTGTCACCTGCACAGGAATGCCATGCGGCCAACATTGAAGAAATGTGCTTCTCAAATCTGTCATTAACACTGTTTTCCACACGCTTTTTTCATTGCATTGCCATATAATCAATTGGTCATTGATGCGTCACGAATAACGACAATGCGTCGAAAATTAAAGAAATGTAAACATGAATTATGTTATTACTGTCTAAGCATCGCAAAGCTGTATGCGTAAAGGCGTCTGACGTCACAGTGGCTTGCCTGAAACAAAGGAATTAGAGAAACATGTGCTTACAGGGGCGTCGAACCGCCTTCTCCCGCTGATGGAGCAAAGTTGCTACAATGACAAAGACAAGCTCCGCTCTCATGGGCAATTTATATGGGGCAACTGTGCTGCGAGTATCTAAGCAGTCGTCGTGCATGGATAAAATGCAATGTTTCAAACAGATCTGATGAATTCACCTACTTTGAAAAAGTGTGCGTTAGGAAGTTCTTTTGACACAAAGCGAAAATCTACAGTCAAGCGTCAATCAGCAGACAGCCGTGTGTTCTTTAGTCATGAGCCTGTTGTCAAAACGGCAGAAAAAAATGTTCACAAACAAAATATTGTTTCTACACTTAAAATGAACAAAGAAAAAATGAGCTAGCCTGATATAAGTCATGTTCATGACGATGCAAATGTAACGAGATTTCGAACTGTTCTGTTGCACACGTTGGGACTCATTTTATTTTTCTACAAAAAACATTTGCCATGACGGGAATCGAACCCGGGCCGCCCTGCGTTACAAGGTAGATGCCTATCCGCTAGACCATTTGGGAAGACTTGATATGTACACCCTAAGATATCTAAGTGTCATTTCGATGAGGTCTGTAGCAGAGGCCATAGAACACAGCAAACAAATAATCATGTGTTTAAATATCCTTGTCGTTTTGAAAAATTACCATTGTCACCTGCACAGGAATGCCATGCGGCCAACATTGAAGAAATGTGCTTCTCAAATCTGTCATTAACACTGTTTTCCACACGCTTTTTTCATTGCATTGCCATATAATCAATTGGTCATTGATGCGTCACGAATAACGACAATGCGTCGAAAATTAAAGAAATGTAAACATGAATTATGTTATTACTGTCTAAGCATCGCAAAGCTGTATGCGTAAAGGCGTCTGACGTCACAGTGGCTTGCCTGAAACAAAGGAATCAGAGAAACATGTGCTTACAGGGGCGTCGAACCTCCTTCTCCCGCTGATGGAGCAAAGTTGCTACAGTGACAAAGACAAGCTCCGCGCTCATGGGCAATTTATATGGGGCAACTGTGTTGCGAGTATCTAAGCAGTCGTCGTGCATGGATAAAATGCAATGTTTCAAACAGATCTGATGAATTCACCTACTTTGAAAAAGTGTGCGTTAGGAAGTTCTTTTGACACAAAGCGAAAATCTACAGTCAAGCGTCAATCAGCAGACAGCCGTGTGTTCTTTCGTCATGAGCCTGTTGTCAAAACGGCAGAAAAAAATGGTCACAAACGAAATATTGTTTCTACACTTAAAATGAACAAAGAAAAAATGAGCTAGCCTGATATAAGTCATGTTCATCACGATGCAAATGTAACGAGATTTCGAACTGTTCTGTTGCACACGTTGGGACTCATTTTATTTTTCTACAAAAAACATTTGCCATGACGGGAATCGAACCCGGGCCGCCCTGCGTTACAAGGTAGATGCCTATCCGCTAGACCATTTGGGAAAACTTGATATATACACCCTAAGATATCTAAGTGTCATTTCGATGAGGTCTGTAGCAGAGGCCATAGAGCACAGCAAACAAATAATCATGTGTTTAAATATCCTTGTCGTTTTGAAAAATTACCATTGTCACCTGCACAGGAATGCCATGCGGCCAACATTGAAGAAATGTGCTTCTCAAATCTGTCATTAACACTGTTTTCCACACGCTTTTTTCATTGCATTGCCATATAATCAATTGGTCATTGATGCGTCACGAATAACGACAATGCGTCGAAAATTAAAGAAATGTAAACATGAATTATGTTATTACTGTCTAAGCATCGCAAAGCTGTATGCGTAAAGGCGTCTGACGTCACAGTGGCTTGCCTGAAACAAAGGAATTAGAGAAACATGTGCTTACAGGGGCGTCGAACCGCCTTCTCCCGCTGATGGAGCAAAGTTGCTACAGTGACAAAGACAAGCTCCGCGCTCATGGGCAATTTATATGGGGCAACTGTGCTGCGAGTATCTAAGCAGTCGTCGTGCATGGATAAAATGCAATGTTTCAAACAGATCTGATGAATTCACCTACTTTGAAAAAGTGTGCGTTAGGAAGTTCTTTTGACACAAAGCGAAAATCTACAGTCAAGCGTCAATCAGCAGACAGCCGTGTGTTCTTTCGTCATGAGCCTGTTGTCAAAACGGCAGAAAAAAATGTTCACAAACGAAATATTGTTTCTACACTTAAAATGAACAAAGAAAAAATTAGCTAGCCTGATATAAGTCATGTTCATGACGATGCAAATGTAACGAGATTTCGAACTGTTCTGTTGCACACGTTGGGACTCATTTTATTTTTCTACAAAAAACATTTGCCATGACGGGAATCGAACCCGGGCCGCCCTGCGTTACAAGATAGATGCCTATCCGCTAGACCATTTGGGAAGACTTGATACGTACACCCTAAGATATCTAAGTGTCATTTCGATGAGGTCTGTAGCAGAGGCCATAGAGCACAGCAAACAAATAATCATGTGTTTAAATATCCTTGTCGTTTTGAAAAATTACCATTGTCACCTGCACAGGAATGCCATGCGGCCAACATTGAAGAAATGTGCTTCTCAAATCTGTCATTAACACTGTTTTCCACACGCTTTTTTCATTGCATTGCCATATAATCAATTGGTCATTGATGCGTCACGAATAACGACAATGCGTCGAAAATTAAAGAAATGTAAACATGAATTATGTTATTACTGTCTAAGCATCGCAAAGCTGTATGCGTAAAGGCGTCTGACGTCACAGTGGCTTGCCTGAAACAAAGGAATTAGAGAAACATGTGCTTACAGGGGCGTCGAACCGCCTTCTCCCGCTGATGGAGCAAAGTTGCTACAGTGACAAAGACAAGCTCCGCTCTCATGGGCAATTTATATGGGGCAACTGTGCTGCGAGTATCTAAGCAGTCGTCGTGCATGGATAAAATGCAATGTTTCAAACAGATCTGATGAATTCACCTACTTTGAAAAAGTGTGCGTTAGGAAGTTCTTTTGACACAAAGCGAAAATCTACAGTCAAGCGTCAATCAGCAGACAGCCGTGTGTTCTTTAGTCATGAGCCTGTTGTCAAAACGGCAGAAAAAAATGTTCACAAACGAAATATTGTTTCTACACTTAAAATGAACAAAGAAAAAATTAGCTAGCCTGATATAAGTCATGTTCATGACGATGCAAATGTAACGAGATTTCGAACTGTTCTGTTGCACACGTTGGGACTCATTTTATTTTTCTACAAAAAACATTTGCCATGACGGGAATCGAACCCGGGCCGCCCTGCGTTACAAGATAGATGCCTATCCGCTAGACCATTTGGGAAGACTTGATACGTACACCCTAAGATATCTAAGTGTCATTTCGATGAGGTCTGTAGCAGAGGCCATAGAGCACAGCAAACAAATAATCATGTGTTTAAATATCCTTGTCGTTTTGAAAAATTACCATTGTCACCTGCACAGGAATGCCATGCGGCCAACATTGAAGAAATGTGCTTCTCAAATCTGTCATTAACACTGTTTTCCACACGCTTTTTTCATTGCATTGCCATATAATCAATTGGTCATTGATGCGTCACGAATAACGACAATGCGTCGAAAATTAAAGAAATGTAAACATGAATTATGTTATTACTGTCTAAGCATCGCAAAGCTGTATGCGTAAAGGCGTCTGACGTCACAGTGGCTTGCCTGAAACAAAGGAATTAGAGAAACATGTGCTTACAGGGGCGTCGAACCGCCTTCTCCCGCTGATGGAGCAAAGTTGCTACAGTGACAAAGACAAGCTCCGCTCTCATGGGCAATTTAAATGGGGCAACTGTGCTGCGAGTATCTAAGCAGTCGTCGTGCATGGATAAAATGCAATGTTTCAAACAGATCTGATGAATTCACCTACTTTGAAAAAGTGTGCGTTAGGAAGTTCTTTTGACACAAAGCGAAAATCTACAGTCAAGCGTCAATCAGCAGACAGCCGTGTGTTCTTTAGTCATGAGCCTGTTGTCAAAACGGCAGAAAAAAATGTTCACAAACAAAATATTGTTTCTACACTTAAAATGAACAAAGAAGAAATTAGCTACCCTGATATAAGTCATGTTCATGACGATGCAAATGTAACGAGATTTCGAACTGTTCTGTTGCACACGTTGGGACTCATTTTATTTTTCTACAAAAAACATTTGCCATGACGGGAATCGAACCCGGGCCGCCCTGCGTTACAAGATAGATGCCTATCCGCTAGACCATTTGGGAAGACTTGATATGTACACCCTAAGATATCTAAGTGTCATTTCGATGAGGTCTGTAGCAGAGGCCATAGAGCACAGCAAACAAATAATCATGTGTTTAAATATCCTTGTCGTTTTGAAAAATTACCATTGTCACCTGCACAGGAATGCCATGCGGCCAACATTGAAGAAATGTGCTTCTCAAATCTGTCATTAACACTGTTTTCCACACGCTTTTTTCATTGCATTGCCATATAATCAATTGGTCATTGATGCGTCACGAATAACGACAATGCGTCGAAAATTAAAGAAATGTAAACATGAATTATGTTATTACTGTCTAAGCATCGCAAAGCTGTATGCGTAAAGGCGTCTGACGTCACAGTGGCTTGCCTGAAACAAAGGAATTAGAGAAACATGTGCTTACAGGGGCGTCGAACCGCCTTCTCCCGCTGATGGAGCAAAGTTGCTACAGTGACAAAGACAAGCTCCGCTCTCATGGGCAATTTATATGGGGCAACTGTGCTGCGAGTATCTAAGCAGTCGTCGTGCATGGATAAAATGCAATGTTTCAAACAGATCTGATGAATTCACCTACTTTGAAAAAGTGTGCGTTAGGAAGTTCTTTTGACACAAAGCGAAAATCTACAGTCAAGCGTCAATCAGCAGACAGCCGTGTGTTCTTTAGTCATGAGCCTGTTGTCAAAACGGCAGAAAAATTTTTTCACAAACAAAATATTGTTTCTACACTTAAAATGAACAAAGAAAAAATGAGCTAGCCTGATATAAGTCATGTTCATGACGATGCAAATGTAACGAGATTTCGAACTGTTCTGTTGCACACGTTGGGACTCATTTTATTTTTCTACAAAAAACATTTGCCATGACGGGAATCGAACCCGGGCCGCCCTGCGTTACAAGATAGATGCCTATCCGCTAGACCATTTGGGAAGACTTGATATGTACACCCTAAGATATCTAAGTGTCATTTCGATGAGGTCTGTAGCAGAGGCCATAGAGCACAGCAAACAAATAATCATGTGTTTAAATATCCTTGTCGTTTTGAAAAATTACCATTGTCACCTGCACAGGAATGCCATGCGGCCAACATTGAAGAAATGTGCTTCTCAAATCTGTCATTAACACTGTTTTCCACACGCTTTTTTCATTGCATTGCCATATAATCAATTGGTCATTGATGCGTCACGAATAACGACAATTCGTCGAAAATTAAAGAAATGTAAACATGAATTATGTTATTACTGTCTAAGCATCGCAAAGCTGTATGCCTAAAGGCGTCTGACGTCACAGTGGCTTGCCTGAAACAAAGGAATTAGAGAAACATGTGCTTACAGGGGCGTCGAACCGCCTTCTCCCGCTGATGGAGCAAAGTTGCTACAGTGACAAAGACAAGCTCCGCGCTCATGGGCAATTTATATGGGGCAACTGTGCTGCGAGTATCTAAGCAGTCGTCGTGCATGGATAAAATGCAATGTTTCAAACAGATCTGATGAATTCACCTACTTTTAAAAAGTGTGCGTTAGGAAGTTCTTTTGACACAAAGCGAAAATCTACAGTCAAGCGTCAATCAGCAGACAGCCGTGTGTTCTTTAGTCATGAGCCTGTTGTCAAAACGGCAGAAAAAAATGTTCACAAACAAAATATTGTTTCTACACTTAAAATGAACAAAGAAAAAATGAGCTAGCCTGATATAAGTCATGTTCATGACGATGCAAATGTAACGAGATTTCGAACTGTTCTGTTGCACACGTTGGGACTCATTTTATTTTTCTACAAAAAACATTTGCCATGACGGGAATCGAACCCGGGCCGCCCTGCGTTACAAGATAGATGCCTATCCGCTAGACCATTTGGGAAGACTTGATATGTACACCCTAAGATATCTAAGTGTCATTTCGATGAGGTCTGTAGCAGAGGCCATAGAGCACAGCAAACAAATAATCATGTGTTTAAATATCCTTGTCGTTTTGAAAAATTACCATTGTCACCTGCACAGGAATGCCATGCGGCCAACATTGAAGAAATGTGCTTCTCAAATCTGTCATTAACACTGTTTTCCACACGCTTTTTTCATTGCATTGCCATATAATCAATTGGTCATTGATGCGTCACGAATAACGACAATTCGTCGAAAATTAAAGAAATGTAAACATGAATTATGTTATTACTGTCTAAGCATCGCAAAGCTGTATGCCTAAAGGCGTCTGACGTCACAGTGGCTTGCCTGAAACAAAGGAATTAGAGAAACATGTGCTTACAGGGGCGTCGAACCGCCTTCTCCCGCTGATGGAGCAAAGTTGCTACAGTGACAAAGACAAGCTCCGCGCTCATGGGCAATTTATATGGGGCAACTGTGCTGCGAGTATCTAAGCAGTCGTCGTGCATGGATAAAATGCAATGTTTCAAACAGATCTGATGAATTCACCTACTTTTAAAAAGTGTGCGTTAGGAAGTTCTTTTGACACAAAGCGAAAATCTACAGTCAAGCGTCAATCAGCAGACAGCCGTGTGTTCTTTAGTCATGAGCCTGTTGTCAAAACGGCAGAAAAAAATGTTCACAAACAAAATATTGTTTCTACACTTAAAATGAACAAAGAAAAAATGAGCTAGCCTGATATAAGTCATGTTCATGACGATGCAAATGTAACGAGATTTCGAACTGTTCTGTTGCACACGTTGGGACTCATTTTATTTTTCTACAAAAAACATTTGCCATGACGGGAATCGAACCCGGGCCGCCCTGCGTTACAAGATAGATGCCTATCCGCTAGACCATTTGGGAAGACTTGATATGTACACCCTAAGATATCTAAGTGTCATTTCGATGAGGTCTGTAGCAGAGGCCATAGAGCACAGCAAACAAATAATCATGTGTTTAAATATCCTTGTCGTTTTGAAAAATTACCATTGTCACCTGCACAGGAATGCCATGCGGCCAACATTGAAGAAATGTGCTTCTCAAATCTGTCATTAACACTGTTTTCCACACGCTTTTTTCATTGCATTGCCATATAATCAATTGGTCATTGATGCGTCACGAATAACGACAATGCGTCGAAAATTAAAGAAATGTAAACATGAATTATGTTATTACTGTCTAAGCATCGCAAAGCTGTATGCCTAAAGGCGTCTGACGTCACAGTGGCTTGCCTGAAACAAAGGAATTAGAGAAACATGTGCTTACAGGGGCGTCGAACCGCCTTCTCCCGCTGATGGAGCAAAGTTGCTACAGTGACAAAGACAAGCTCCGCGCTCATGGGCAATTTATATGGGGCAACTGTGCTGCGAGTATCTAAGCAGTCGTCGTGCATGGATAAAATGCAATGTTTCAAACAGATCTGATGAATTCACCTACTTTTAAAAAGTGTGCGTTAGGAAGTTCTTTTGACACAAAGCGAAAATCTACAGTCAAGCGTCAATCAGCAGACAGCCGTGTGTTCTTTAGTCATGAGCCTGTTGTCAAAACGGCAGAAAAAAATGTTCACAAACAAAATATTGTTTCTACACTTAAAATGAACAAAGAAAAAATGAGCTAGCCTGATATAAGTCATGTTCATGACGATGCAAATGTAACGAGATTTCGAACTGTTCTGTTGCACACGTTGGGACTCATTTTATTTTTCTACAAAAAACATTTGCCATGACGGGAATCGAACCCGGGCCGCCCTGCGTTACAAGATAGATGCCTATCCGCTAGACCATTTGGGAAGACTTGATATGTACACCCTAAGATATCTAAGTGTCATTTCGATGAGGTCTGTAGCAGAGGCCATAGAGCACAGCAAACAAATAATCATGTGTTTAAATATCCTTGTCGTTTTGAAAAATTACCATTGTCACCTGCACAGGAATGCCATGCGGCCAACATTGAAGAAATGTGCTTCTCAAATCTGTCATTAACACTGTTTTCCACACGCTTTTTTCATTGCATTGCCATATAATCAATTGGTCATTGATGCGTCACGAATAACGACAATGCGTCGAAAATTAAAGAAATGTAAACATGAATTATGTTATTACTGTCTAAGCATCGCAAAGCTGTATGCCTAAAGGCGTCTGACGTCACAGTGGCTTGCCTGAAACAAAGGAATTAGAGAAACATGTGCTTACAGGGGCGTCGAACCGCCTTCTCCCGCTGATGGAGCAAAGTTGCTACAGTGACAAAGACAAGCTCCGCGCTCATGGGCAATTTATATGGGGCAACTGTGCTGCGAGTATCTAAGCAGTCGTCGTGCATGGATAAAATGCAATGTTTCAAACAGATCTGATGAATTCACCTACTTTTAAAAAGTGTGCGTTAGGAAGTTCTTTTGACACAAAGCGAAAATCTACAGTCAAGCGTCAATCAGCAGACAGCCGTGTGTTCTTTAGTCATGAGCCTGTTGTCAAAACGGCAGAAAAAAATGTTCACAAACAAAATATTGTTTCTACACTTAAAATGAACAAAGAAAAAATGAGCTAGCCTGATATAAGTCATGTTCATGACGATGCAAATGTAACGAGATTTCGAACTGTTCTGTTGCACACGTTGGGACTCATTTTATTTTTCTACAAAAAACATTTGCCATGACGGGAATCGAACCCGGGCCGCCCTGCGTTACAAGGTAGATGCCTATCCGCTAGACCATTTGGGAAGACTTGATATGTACACCCTAAGATATCTAAGTGTCATTTCGATGAGGTCTGTAGCAGAGGCCATAGAACACAGCAAACAAATAATCATGTGTTTAAATATCCTTGTCGTTTTGAAAAATTACCATTGTCACCTGCACAGGAATGCCATGCGGCCAACATTGAAGAAATGTGCTTCTCAAATCTGTCATTAACACTGTTTTCCACACGCTTTTTTCAATGCATTGCCATATAATCAATTGGTCATTGATGCGTCACGAATAACGACAATGCGTCGAAAATTAAAGAAATGTAAACATGAATTATGTTATTACTGTCTAAGCATCGCAAAGCTGTATGCGTAAAGGCGTCTGACGTCACAGTGGCTTGCCTGAAACAAAGGAATTAGAGAAACATGTGCTTACAGGGGCGTCGAACCGCCTTCTCCCGCTGATGGAGCAAAGTTGCTACAGTGACAAAGACAAGCTCCGCGCTCATGGGCAATTTATATGGGGCAACTGTGCTGCGAGTATCTAAGCAGTCGTCGTGCATGGATAAAATGCAATGTTTCAAACAGATCTGATGAATTCACCTACTTTGAAAAAGTGTGCGTTAGGAAGTTCTTTTGACACAAAGCGAAAATCTACAGTCAAGCGTCAATCAGCAGACAGCCGTGTGTTCTTTAGTCATGAGCCTGTTGTCAAAACGGCAGAAAAAAATGTTCACAAACAAAATATTGTTTCTACACTTAAAATGAACAAAGAAAAAATGAGCTAGCCTGATATAAGTCATGTTCATGACGATGCAAATGTAACGAGATTTCGAACTGTTCTGTTGCACACGTTGGGACTCATTTTATTTTTCTACAAAAAACATTTGCCATGACGGGAATCGAACCCGGGCCGCCCTGCGTTACAAGGTAGATGCCTATCCGCTAGACCATTTGGGAAGACTTGATATGTACACCCTAAGATATCTAAGTGTCATTTCGATGAGGTCTGTAGCAGAGGCCATAGAACACAGCAAACAAATAATCATGTGTTTAAATATCCTTGTCGTTTTGAAAAATTACCATTGTCACCTGCACAGGAATGCCATGCGGCCAACATTGAAGAAATGTGCTTCTCAAATCTGTCATTAACACTGTTTTCCACACGCTTTTTTCATTGCATTGCCATATAATCAATTGGTCATTGATGCGTCACGAATAACGACAATGCGTCGAAAATTAAAGAAATGTAAACATGAATTATGTTATTACTGTCTAAGCATCGCAAAGCTGTATGCGTAAAGGCGTCTGACGTCACAGTGGCTTGCCTGAAACAAAGGAATTAGAGAAACATGTGCTTACAGGGGCGTCGAACCGCCTTCTCCCGCTGATGGAGCAAAGTTGCTACAGTGACAAAGACAAGCTCCGCGCTCATGGGCAATGTATATGGGGCAACTGTGCTGCGAGTATCTAAGTAGTCGTCGTGCATGGATAAAATGCAATGTTTCAAACAGATCTGATGAATTCACCTACTTTGAAAAAGTGTGCGTTAGGAAGTTCTTTTGACACAAAGCGAAAATCTACAGTCAAGCGTCAATCAGCAGACAGCCGTGTGTTCTTTAGTCATGAGCCTGTTGTCAAAACGGCAGAAAAAAATGGTCACAAACGAAATATTGTTTCTACACTTAAAATGAACAAAGAAAAAATGAGCTAGCCTGATATAAGTCATGTTCATGACGATGCAAATGTAACGAGATTTCGAACTGTTCTGTTGCACACGTTGGGACTCATTTTATTTTTCTACAAAAAACATTTGCCATGACGGGAATCGAACCCGGGCCGCCCTGCGTTACAAGGTAGATGCCTATCCGCTAGACCATTTGGGAAATCTTGATATGTACACCCTAAGATATCTAAGTGTCATTTCGATGAGATCTGTAGCAGAGGCCATAGAGCACAGCAAACAAATAATCATGTGTTTAAATATCCTTGTCGTTTTGAAAAATTACCATTGTCATCTGCACAGGAATGCAATGCGGCCAACATTGAAGAAATGTGCTTCTCAAATCTGTCATTAACACTGTTTTCCACACGCTTTTTTCATTGCATTGCCATATAATCAATTGGTCATTGATGCGTCACGAATAACGACAATGCGTCGAAAATTAAAGAAATGTAAACATGAATTATGTTATTACTGTCTAAGCATCGCAAAGCTGTATGCGTAAAGGCGTCTGACGTCACAGTGGCTTGCCTGAAACAAAGGAATTAGAGAAACATGTGCTTACAGGGGCGTCGAACCGCCTTCTCCCGCTGATGGAGCAAAGTTGCTACAGTGACAAAGACAAGCTCCGCTCTCATGGGCAATTTATATGGGGCAACTGTGCTGCGAGTATCTAAGCAGTCGTCGTGCATGGATAAAATGCAATGTTTCAAACAGATCTGATGAATTCACCTACTTTGAAAAAGTGTGCGTTAGGAAGTTCTTTTGACACAAAGCGAAAATCTACAGTCAAGCGTCAATCAGCAGACAGCCGTGTGTTCTTTCGTCATGAGCCTGTTGTCAAAACGGCAGAAAAAAATGTTCACAAACGAAATATTGTTTCTACACTTAAAATGAACAAAGAAAAAATTAGCTACCCTGATATAAGTCATGTTCATGACGATGCAAATGTAACGAGATTTCGAACTGTTCTGTTGCACACGTTGGGACTCATTTTATTTTTCTACAAAAAACATTTGCCATGACGGGAATCGAACCCGGGCCGCCCTGCGTTACAAGATAGATGCCTATCCGCTAGACCATTTGGGAAGACTTGATATGTACACCCTAAGATATCTAAGTGTCATTTCGATGAGGTCTGTAGCAGAGGCCATAGAGCACAGCAAACAAATAATCATGTGTTTAAATATCCTTGTCGTTTTGAAAAATTACCATTGTCACCTGCACAGGAAAGCCATGCGGCCAACATTGAAGAAATGTGCTTCTCAAATCTGTCATTAACACTGTTTTCCACACGCTTTTTTCATTGCATTGCCATATAATCAATTGGTCATTGATGCGTCACGAATAACGACAATGCGTCGAAAATTAAAGAAATGTAAACATGAATTATGTTATTACTGTCTAAGCATCGCAAAGCTGTATGCCTAAAGGCGTCTGACGTCACAGTGGCTTGCCTGAAACAAAGGAATTAGAGAAACATGTGCTTACAGGGGCGTCGAACCGCCTTCTCCCGCTGATGGAGCAAAGTTGCTACAGTGACAAAGACAAGCTCCGCGCTCATGGGCAATTTATATGGGGCAACTGTGCTGCGAGTATCTAAGCAGTCGTCGTGCATGGATAAAATGCAATGTTTCAAACAGATCTGATGAATTCACCTACTTTGAAAAAGTGTGCGTTAGGAAGTTCTTTTGACACAAAGCGAAAATCTACAGTCAAGCGTCAATCAGCAGACAGCCGTGTGTTCTTTAGTCATGAGCCTGTTGTCAAAACGGCAGAAAAAAATGTTCACAAACAAAATATTGTTTCTACACTTAAAATGAACAAAGAAAAAATGAGCTAGCCTGATATAAGTCATGTTCATGACGATGCAAATGTAACGAGATTTCGAACTGTTCTGTTGCACACGTTGGGACTCATTTTATTTTTCTACAAAAAACATTTGCCATGACGGGAATCGAACCCGGGCCGCCCTGCGTTACAAGGTAGATGCCTATCCGCTAGACCATTTGGGAAGACTTGATATGTACACCCTAAGATATCTAAGTGTCATTTCGATGAGGTCTGTAGCAGAGGCCATAGAACACAGCAAACAAATAATCATGTGTTTAAATATCCTTGTCGTTTTGAAAAATTACCATTGTCACCTGCACAGGAATGCCATGCGGCCAACATTGAAGAAATGTGCTTCTCAAATCTGTCATTAACACTGTTTTCCACACGCTTTTTTCATTGCATTGCCATATAATCAATTGGTCATTGATGCGTCACGAATAACGACAATGCGTCGAAAATTAAAGAAATGTAAACATGAATTATGTTATTACTGTCTAAGCATCGCAAAGCTGTATGCGTAAAGGCGTCTGACGTCACAGTGGCTTGCCTGAAACAAAGGAATTAGAGAAACATGTGCTTACAGGGGCGTCGAACCGCCTTCTCCCGCTGATGGAGCAAAGTTGCTACAGTGACAAAGACAAGCTCCGCGCTCATGGGCAATTTATATGGGGCAACTGTGCTGCGAGTATCTAAGCAGTCGTCGTGCATGGATAAAATGCAATGTTTCAAACAGATCTGATGAATTCACCTACTTTGAAAAAGTGTGCGTTAGGAAGTTCTTTTGACACAAAGCGAAAATCTACAGTCAAGCGTCAATCAGCAGACAGCCGTGTGTTCTTTAGTCATGAGCCTGTTGTCAAAACGGCAGAAAAAAATGTTCACAAACAAAATATTGTTTCTACACTTAAAATGAACAAAGAAAAAATGAGCTAGCCTGATATAAGTCATGTTCATGACGATGCAAATGTAACGAGATTTCGAACTGTTCTGTTGCACACGTTGGGACTCATTTTATTTTTCTACAAAAAACATTTGCCATGACGGGAATCGAACCCGGGCCGCCCTGCGTTACAAGGTAGATGCCTATCCGCTAGACCATTTGGGAAGACTTGATATGTACACCCTAAGATATCTAAGTGTCATTTCGATGAGGTCTGTAGCAGAGGCCATAGAGCACAGCAAACAAATAATCATGTGTTTAAATATCCTTGTCGTTTTGAAAAATTACCATTGTCACCTGCACAGGAATGCAATGCGGCCAACATTGAAGAAATGTGCTTCTCAAATCTGTCATTAACACTGTTTTCCACACGCTTTTTTCATTGCATTGCCATATAATCAATTGGTCATTGATGCGTCACGAATAACGACAATGCGTCGAAAATTAAAGAAATGTAAACATGAATTATGTTATTACTGTCTAAGCATCGCAAAGCTGTATGCGTAAAGGCGTCTGACGTCACAGTGGCTTGCCTGAAACAAAGGAATTAGAGAAACATGTGCTTACAGGGGCGTCGAACCGCCTTCTCCCGCTGATGGAGCAAAGTTGCTACAGTGACAAAGACAAGCTCCGCGCTCATGGGCAATGTATATGGGGCAACTGTGCTGCGAGTATCTAAGTAGTCGTCGTGCATGGATAAAATGCAATGTTTCAAACAGATCTGATGAATTCACCTACTTTGAAAAAGTGTGCGTTAGGAAGTTCTTTTGACACAAAGCGAAAATCTACAGTCAAGCGTCAATCAGCAGACAGCCGTGTGTTCTTTAGTCATGAGCCTGTTGTCAAAACGGCAGAAAAAAATGGTCACAAACGAAATATTGTTTCTACACTTAAAATGAACAAAGAAAAAATGAGCTAGCCTGATATAAGTCATGTTCATGACGATGCAAATGTAACGAGATTTCGAAC
The DNA here is from genome assembly GCF_951799395.1 of Argentina silus. Taxonomy (NCBI): domain Eukaryota; kingdom Metazoa; phylum Chordata; class Actinopteri; order Argentiniformes; family Argentinidae; genus Argentina; species Argentina silus. The sequence continues at coordinate 160,461 of NW_028152657.1, read as the reverse complement.
TGTTCTGTTGCACACGTTGGGACTCATTTTATTTTTCTACAAAAAACATTTGCCATGACGGGAATCGAACCCGGGCCGCCCTGCGTTACAAGGTAGATGCCTATCCGCTAGACCATTTGGGAAAACTTGATATGTACACCCTAAGATATCTAAGTGTCATTTCGATGAGGTCTGTAGCAGAGGCCATAGAGCACAGCAAACAAATAATCATGTGTTTAAATATCCTTGTCGTTTTGAAAAATTACCATTGTCACCTGCACAGGAATGCCATGCGGCCAACATTGAAGAAATGTGCTTCTCAAATCTGTCATTAACACTGTTTTCCACACGCTTTTTTCATTGCATTGCCATATAATCAATTGGTCATTGATGCGTCACGAATAACGACAATGCGTCGAAAATTAAAGAAATGTAAACATGAATTATGTTATTACTGTCTAAGCATCGCAAAGCTGTATGCGTAAAGGCGTCTGACGTCACAGTGGCTTGCCTGAAACAAAGGAATTAGAGAAACATGTGCTTACAGGGGCGTCGAACCGCCTTCTCCCGCTGATGGAGCAAAGTTGCTACAGTGACAAAGACAAGCTCCGCGCTCATGGGCAATGTATATGGGGCAACTGTGCTGCGAGTATCTAAGTAGTCGTCGTGCATGGATAAAATGCAATGTTTCAAACAGATCTGATGAATTCACCTACTTTGAAAAAGTGTGCGTTAGGAAGTTCTTTTGACACAAAGCGAAAATCTACAGTCAAGCGTCAATCAGCAGACAGCCGTGTGTTCTTTAGTCATGAGCCTGTTGTCAAAACGGCAGAAAAAAATGTTCACAAACGAAATATTGTTTCTACACTTAAAATGAACATAGAAAAAATGAGCTAGCCTGATATAAGTCATGTTCATGACGATGCAAATGTAACGAGATTTCGAACTGTTCTGTTGCACACGTTGGGACTCATTTTATTTTTCTACAAAAAACATTTGCCATGACGGGAATCGAACCCGGGCCGCCCTGCGTTACAAGGTAGATGCCTATCCGCTAGACCATTTGGGAAGACTTGATATGTACACCCTAAGATATCTAAGTGTCATTTCGATGAGGTCTGTAGCAGAGGCCATAGAGCACAGCAAACAAATAATCATGTGTTTAAATATCCTTGTCGTTTTGAAAAATTACCATTGTCACCTGCACAGGAATGCAATGCGGCCAACATTGAAGAAATGTGCTTCTCAAATCTGTCATTAACACTGTTTTCCACACGCTTTTTTCATTGCATTGCCATATAATCAATTGGTCATTGATGCGTCACGAATAACGACAATGCGTCGAAAATTAAAGAAATGTAAACATGAATTATGTTATTACTGTCTAAGCATCGCAAAGCTGTATGCGTAAAGGCGTCTGACGTCACAGTGGCTTGCCTGAAACAAAGGAATTAGAGAAACATGTGCTTACAGGGGCGTCGAACCGCCTTCTCCCGCTGATGGAGCAAAGTTGCTACAGTGACAAAGACAAGCTCCGCGCTCATGGGCAATGTATATGGGGCAACTGTGCTGCGAGTATCTAAGTAGTCGTCGTGCATGGATAAAATGCAATGTTTCAAACAGATCTGATGAATTCACCTACTTTGAAAAAGTGTGCGTTAGGAAGTTCTTTTGACACAAAGCGAAAATCTACAGTCAAGCGTCAATCAGCAGACAGCCGTGTGTTCTTTAGTCATGAGCCTGTTGTCAAAACGGCAGAAAAAAATGGTCACAAACGAAATATTGTTTCTACACTTAAAATGAACAAAGAAAAAATGAGCTAGCCTGATATAAGTCATGTTCATGACGATGCAAATGTAACGAGATTTCGAACTGTTCTGTTGCACACGTTGGGACTCATTTTATTTTTCTACAAAAAACATTTGCCATGACGGGAATCGAACCCGGGCCGCCCTGCGTTACAAGGTAGATGCCTATCCGCTAGACCATTTGGGAAAACTTGATATGTACACCCTAAGATATCTAAGTGTCATTTCGATGAGGTCTGTAGCAGAGGCCATAGAGCACAGCAAACAAATAATCATGTGTTTAAATATCCTTGTCGTTTTGAAAAATTACCATTGTCACCTGCACAGGAATGCCATGCGGCCAACATTGAAGAAATGTGCTTCTCAAATCTGTCATTAACACTGTTTTCCACACGCTTTTTTCATTGCATTGCCATATAATCAATTGGTCATTGATGCGTCACGAATAACGACAATGCGTCGAAAATTAAAGAAATGTAAACATGAATTATGTTATTACTGTCTAAGCATCGCAAAGCTGTATGCGTAAAGGCGTCTGACGTCACAGTGGCTTGCCTGAAACAAAGGAATTAGAGAAACATGTGCTTACAGGGGCGTCGAACCGCCTTCTCCCGCTGATGGAGCAAAGTTGCTACAGTGACAAAGACAAGCTCCGCGCTCATGGGCAATGTATATGGGGCAACTGTGCTGCGAGTATCTAAGTAGTCGTCGTGCATGGATAAAATGCAATGTTTCAAACAGATCTGATGAATTCACCTACTTTGAAAAAGTGTGCGTTAGGAAGTTCTTTTGACACAAAGCGAAAATCTACAGTCAAGCGTCAATCAGCAGACAGCCGTGTGTTCTTTAGTCATGAGCCTGTTGTCAAGACGGCAGAAAAAAATGGTCACAAACGAAATATTGTTTCTACACTTAAAATGAACAAAGAAAAAATGAGCTAGCCTGATATAAGTCATGTTCATGACGATGCAAATGTAACGAGATTTCGAACTGTTCTGTTGCACACGTTGGGACTCATTTTATTTTTCTACAAAAAACATTTGCCATGACGGGAATCGAACCCGGGCCGCCCTGCGTTACAAGGTAGATGCCTATCCGCTAGACCATTTGGGAAAACTTGATATGTACACCCTAAGATATCTAAGTGTCATTTCGATGAGGTCTGTAGCAGAGGCCAAAGAGCACAGCAAACAAATAATCATGTGTTTAAATATCCTTGTCGTTTTGAAAAATTACCATTGTCACCTGCACAGGAATGCCATGCGGCCAACATTGAAGAAATGTGCTTCTCAAATCTGTCATTAACACTGTTTTCCACACGCTTTTTTCATTGCATTGCCATATAATCAATTGGTCATTGATGCGTCACGAATAACGACAATGCGTCGAAAATTAAAGAAATGTAAACATGAATTATGTTATTACTGTCTAAGCATCGCAAAGCTGTATGCGTAAAGGCGTCTGACGTCACAGTGGCTTGCCTGAAACAAAGGAATTAGAGAAACATGTGCTTACAGGGGCGTCGAACCGCCTTCTCCCGCTGATGGAGCAAAGTTGCTACAGTGACAAAGACAAGCTCCGCGCTCATGGGCAATGTATATGGGGCAACTGTGCTGCGAGTATCTAAGTAGTCGTCGTGCATGGATAAAATGCAATGTTTCAAACAGATCTGATGAATTCACCTACTTTGAAAAAGTGTGCGTTAGGAAGTTCTTTTGACACAAAGCGAAAATCTACAGTCAAGCGTCAATCAGCAGACAGCCGTGTGTTCTTTAGTCATGAGCCTGTTGTCAAAACGGCAGAAAAAAATGTTCACAAACGAAATATTGTTTCTACACTTAAAATGAACATAGAAAAAATGAGCTAGCCTGATATAAGTCATGTTCATGACGATGCAAATGTAACGAGATTTCGAACTGTTCTGTTGCACACGTTGGGACTCATTTTATTTTTCTACAAAAAACATTTGCCATGACGGGAATCGAACCCGGGCCGCCCTGCGTTACAAGGTAGATGCCTATCCGCTAGACCATTTGGGAAAACTTGATATGTACACCCTAAGATATCTAAGTGTCATTTCGATGAGATCTGTAGCAGAGGCCATAGAGCACAGCAAACAAATAATCATGTGTTTAAATATCCTTGTCGTTTTGAAAAATTACCATTGTCACCTGCACAGGAATGCAATGCGGCCAACATTGAAGAAATGTGCTTCTCAAATCTGTCATTAACACTGTTTTCCACACGCTTTTTTCATTGCATTGCCATATAATCAATTGGTCATTGATGCGTCACGAATAACGACAATGCGTCGAAAATTAAAGAAATGTAAACATGAATTATGTTATTACTGTCTAAGCATCGCAAAGCTGTATGCGTAAAGGCGTCTGACGTCACAGTGGCTTGCCTGAAACAAAGGAATTAGAGAAACATGTGCTTACAGGGGCGTCGAACCGCCTTCTCCCGCTGATGGAGCAAAGTTGCTACAGTGACAAAGACAAGCTCCGCGCTCATGGGCAATGTATATGGGGCAACTGTGCTGCGAGTATCTAAGTAGTCGTCGTGCATGGATAAAATGCAATGTTTCAAACAGATCTGATGAATTCACCTACTTTGAAAAAGTGTGCGTTAGGAAGTTCTTTTGACACAAAGCGAAAATCTACAGTCAAGCGTCAATCAGCAGACAGCCGTGTGTTCTTTAGTCATGAGCCTGTTGTGAAAACGGCAGAAAAAAATGGTCACAAACGAAATATTGTTTCTACACTTAAAATGAACAAAGAAAAAATGAGCTAGCCTGATATAAGTCATGTTCATGACGATGCAAATGTAACGAGATTTCGAACTGTTCTGTTGCACACGTTGGGACTCATTTTATTTTTCTACAAAAAACATTTGCCATGACGGAAATCGAACCCGGGCCGCCCTGCGTTACAAGGTAGATGCCTATCCGCTAGACCATTTGGGAAAACTTGATATGTACACCCTAAGATATCTAAGTGTCATTTCGATGAGATCTGTAGCAGAGGCCATAGAGCACAGCAAACAAATAATCATGTGTTTAAATATCCTTGTCGTTTTGAAAAATTACCATTGTCACCTGCACAGGAATGCAATGCGGCCAACATTGAAGAAATGTGCTTCTCAAATCTGTCATTAACACTGTTTTCCACACGCTTTTTTCATTGCATTGCCATATAATCAATTGGTCATTGATGCGTCACGAATAACGACAATGCGTCGAAAATTAAAGAAATGTAAACATGAATTATGTTATTACTGTCTAAGCATCGCAAAGCTGTATGCGTAAAGGCGTCTGACGTCACAGTGGCTTGCCTGAAACAAAGGAATTAGAGAAACATGTGCTTACAGGGGCGTCGAACCGCCTTCTCCCGCTGATGGAGCAAAGTTGCTACAGTGACAAAGACAAGCTCCGCGCTCATGGGCAATTTATATGAGGCAACTGTGCTGCGAGTATCTAAGTAGTCGTCGTGCATGGATAAAATGCAATGTTTCAAACAGATCTGATGAATTCACCTACTTTGAAAAAGTGTGGTTAGGGAGTTCGTTTGACACAAAGCGAAAATCTACAGTCAAGCGTCAATCAGCAGACAGCCGTGTGTTCTTTAGTCATGAGCCTGTTGTCTAAACGGCAGAAAAAAATGTTCACAAACGAAATATTGTTTCTACACTTAAAATGAACAAAGAAAAAATGAGCTAGCCTGATATAAGTCATTTTCATGACGATGCAAATGTAACGAGATTTCGAACTGTTCTGTTGCACACGTTGGGACTCATTTTATTTTTCTACAAAAAACATTTGCCATGACGGGAATCGAACCCGGGCCGCCCTGCGTTACAAGGTAGATGCCTATCCGCTAGACCATTTGGGAAAACTTGATATGTACACCCTAAGATATCTAAGTGTCATTTCGATGAGATCTGTAGCAGAGGCCATAGAGCACAGCAAACAAATAATCATGTGTTTAAATATCCTTGTCGTTTTGAAAAATTACCATTGTCACCTGCACAGGAATGCCATGCGGCCAACATTGAAGAAATGTGCTTCTCAAATCTGTCATTAACACTGTTTTCCACACGCTTTTTTCATTGCATTGCCATATAATCAATTGGTCATTGATGCGTCACGAATAACGACAATGCGTCGAAAATTAAAGAAATGTAAACATGAATTATGTTATTACTGTCTAAGCATCGCAAAGCTGTATGCGTAAAGGCGTCTGACGTCACAGTGGCTTGCCTGAAACAAAGGAATTAGAGAAACATGTGCTTACAGGGGCGTCGAACCGCCTTCTCCCGCTGATGGAGCAAAGTTGCTACAGTGACAAAGACAAGCTCCGCGCTCATGGGCAATTTATATGGGGCAACTGTGCTGCGAGTATCTAAGCAGTCGTCGTGCATGGATAAAATGCAATGTTTCAAACAGATCTGATGAATTCACCTACTTTGAAAAAGTGTGCGTTAGGAAGTTCTGTTGACACAAAGCGAAAATCTACAGTCAAGCGTCAATCAGCAGACAGCCTGTGTTCTTTAGTCATGAGCCTGTTGTCAAAACGGCAGAAAAAAATGTTCACAAACGAAATATTGTTTCTACACTTAAAATGAACAAAGAAAAAATTAGCTAGCCTGATATAAGTCATGTTCATGACGATGCAAATGTAACGAGATTTCGAACTGTTCTGTTGCACACGTTGGGACTCATTTTATTTTTCTACAAAAAACATTTGCCATGACGGGAATCGAACCCGGGCCGCCCTGCGTTACAAGATAGATGCCTATCCGCTAGACCATTTGGGAAGACTTGATATGTACACCCTAAGATATCTAAGTGTCATTTCGATGAGGTCTGTAGCAGAGGCCATAGAACACAGCAAACAAATAATCATGTGTTGAAATATCCTTGTCGTTTTGAAAAATTACCATTGTCACCTGCACAGGAATGCCATGCGGCCAACATTGAAGAAATGTGCTTCTCAAATCTGTCATTAACACTGTTTTCCACACGCTTTTTTCATTGCATTGCCATATAATCAATTGGTCATTGATGCGTCACGAATAACGACAATGCGTCGAAAATTAAAGAAATGTAAACATGAATTATGTTATTACTGTCTAAGCATCGCAAAGCTGTATGCGTAAAGGCGTCTGACGTCACAGTGGCTTGCCTGAAACAAAGGAATTAGAGAAACATGTGCTTACAGGGGCGTCGAACCGCCTTCTCCCGCTGATGGAGCAAAGTTGCTACAGTGACAAAGACAAGCTCCGCACTCATGGGCAATTTCTATGGGGCAACTGTGCTGCGAGTATCTAAGCAGTCGTCGTGCATGGATAAAATGCAATGTTTCAAACAGATCTGATGAATTCACCTACTTTGAAAAAGTGTGCGTTAGGAAGTTCTTTTGACACAAAGCGAAAATCTACAGTCAAGCGTCAATCAGCAGACAGCCGTGTGTTCTTTCGTCATGAGCCTGTTGTCAAAACGGCAGAAAAAAATGTTCACAAACGAAATATTGTTTCTACACTTAAAATGAACAAAGAAAAAATTAGCTAGCCTGATATAAGTCATGTTCATGACGATGCAAATGTAACGAGATTTCGAACTGTTCAGTTGCACACGTTGGGACTCATTTTATTTTTCTACAAAAATAATTTGCCATGACGGGAATCGAACCCGGGCCGCCCTGCATGACAAGGCAGATTTCTATCCGCTAGACCATTTGGGAAGACTTGATATGTACACCCTAAGATATCTAAGTGTCATTTCGATGAGGTCTGTAGCAGAGGCCATAGAACACAGCAAACAAATAATCATGTGTTTAAATATCCTTGTCGTTTTGAAAAATTACCATTGTCACCTGCACAGGAATGCCATGCGGCCAACATTGAAGAAATGTGCTTCTCAAATCTGTCATTAACACTGTTTTCCACACGCTTTTTTCATTGCATTGCCATATAATCAATTGGTCATTGATGCGTCACGAATAACGACAATGCGTCGAAAATTAAAGAAATGTAAACATGAATTATGTTATTACTGTCTAAGCATCGCAAAGCTGTATGCGTAAAGGCGTCTGACGTCACAGTGGCTTGCCTGAAACAAAGGAATTAGAGAAACATGTGCTTACAGGGGCGTCGAACCGCCTTCTCCCGCTGATGGAGCAAAGTTGCTACAGTGACAAAGACAAGCTCCGCGCTCATGGGCAATTTATATGGGGCAACTGTGCTGCGAGTATCTAAGCAGTCGTCGTGCATGGATAAAATGCAATGTTTCAAACAGATCTGATGAATTCACCTACTTTGAAAAAGTGTGCGTTAGGAAGTTCTGTTGACACAAAGCGAAAATCTACAGTCAAGCGTCAATCAGCAGACAGCCTGTGTTCTTTAGTCATGAGCCTGTTGTCAAAACGGCAGAAAAAAATGTTCACAAACGAAATATTGTTTCTACACTTAAAATGAACAAAGAAAAAATTAGCTAGCCTGATATAAGTCATGTTCATGACGATGCAAATGTAACGAGATTTCGAACTGTTCTGTTGCACACGTTGGGACTCATTTTATTTTTCTACAAAAAACATTTGCCATGACGGGAATCGAACCCGGGCCGCCCTGCGTTACAAGATAGATGCCTATCCGCTAGACCATTTGGGAAGACTTGATATGTACACCCTAAGATATCTAAGTGTCATTTCGATGAGGTCTGTAGCAGAGGCCATAGAACACAGCAAACAAATAATCATGTGTTGAAATATCCTTGTCGTTTTGAAAAATTACCATTGTCACCTGCACAGGAATGCCATGCGGCCAACATTGAAGAAATGTGCTTCTCAAATCTGTCATTAACACTGTTTTCCACACGCTTTTTTCATTGCATTGCCATATAATCAATTGGTCATTGATGCGTCACGAATAACGACAATGCGTCGAAAATTAAAGAAATGTAAACATGAATTATGTTATTACTGTCTAAGCATCGCAAAGCTGTATGCGTAAAGGCGTCTGACGTCACAGTGGCTTGCCTGAAACAAAGGAATTAGAGAAACATGTGCTTACAGGGGCGTCGAACCGCCTTCTCCCGCTGATGGAGCAAAGTTGCTACAGTGACAAAGACAAGCTCCGCGCTCATGGGCAATTTCTATGGGGCAACTGTGCTGCGAGTATCTAAGCAGTCGTCGTGCATGGATAAAATGCAATGTTTCAAACAGATCTGATGAATTCACCTACTTTGAAAAAGTGTGCGTTAGGAAGTTCTTTTGACACAAAGCGAAAATCTACAGTCAAGCGTCAATCAGCAGACAGCCGTGTGTTCTTTCGTCATGAGCCTGTTGTCAAAACGGCAGAAAAAAATGTTCACAAACGAAATATTGTTTCTACACTTAAAATGAACAAAGAAAAAATTAGCTAGCCTGATATAAGTCATGTTCATGACGATGCAAATGTAACGAGATTTCGAACTGTTCAGTTGCACACGTTGGGACTCATTTTATTTTTCTACAAAAATCATTTGCCATGACGGGAATCGAACCCGGGCCGCCCTGCATGACAAGGCAGATTTCTATCCGCTAGACCATTTGGGAAGACTTGATATGTACACCCTAAGATATCTAAGTGTCATTTCGATGAGGTCTGTAGCAGAGGCCATAGAACACAGCAAACAAATAATCATGTGTTTAAATATCCTTGTCGTTTTGAAAAATTACCATTGTCACCTGCACAGGAATGCCATGCGGCCAACATTGAAGAAATGTGCTTCTCAAATCTGTCATTAACACTGTTTTCCACACGCTTTTTTCATTGCATTGCCATATAATCAATTGGTCATTGATGCGTCACGAATAACGACAATGCGTCGAAAATTAAAGAAATGTAAACATGAATTATGTTATTACTGTCTAAGCATCGCAAAGCTGTATGCGTAAAGGCGTCTGACGTCACAGTGGCTTGCCTGAAACAAAGGAATTAGAGAAACATGTGCTTACAGGGGCGTCGAACCGCCTTCTCCCGCTGATGGAGCAAAGTTGCTACAGTGACAAAGACAAGCTCCGCGCTCATGGGCAATTTCTATGGGGCAACTGTGCTGCGAGTATCTAAGCAGTCGTCGTGCATGGATAAAATGCAATGTTTCAAACAGATCTGATGAATTCACCTACTTTGAAAAAGTGTGCGTTAGGAAGTTCTTTTGACACAAAGCGAAAATCTACAGTCAAGCGTCAATCAGCAGACAGCCGTGTGTTCTTTCGTCATGAGCCTGTTGTCAAAACGGCAGAAAAAAATGTTCACAAACGAAATATTGTTTCTACACTTAAAATGAACAAAGAAAAAATTAGCTAGCCTGATATAAGTCATGTTCATGACGATGCAAATGTAACGAGATTTCGAACTGTTCAGTTGCACACGTTGGGACTCATTTTATTTTTCTACAAAAATCATTTGCCATGACGGGAATCGAACCCGGGCCGCCCTGCATGACAAGGCAGATTTCTATCCGCTAGACCATTTGGGAAGACTTGATATGTACACCCTAAGATATCTAAGTGTCATTTCGATGAGGTCTGTAGCAGAGGCCATAGAACACAGCAAACAAATAATCATGTGTTTAAATATCCTTGTCGTTTTGAAAAATTACCATTGTCACCTGCACAGGAATGCCATGCGGCCAACATTGAAGAAATGTGCTTCTCAAATCTGTCATTAACACTGTTTTCCACACGCTTTTTTCATTGCATTGCCATATAATCAATTGGTCATTGATGCGTCACGAATAACGACAATGCGTCGAAAATTAAAGAAATGTAAACATGAATTATGTTATTACTGTCTAAGCATCGCAAAGCTGTATGCGTAAAGGCGTCTGACGTCACAGTGGCTTGCCTGAAACAAAGGAATTAGAGAAACATGTGCTTACAGGGGCGTCGAACCGCCTTCTCCCGCTGATGGAGCAAAGTTGCTACAGTGACAAAGACAAGCTCCGCGCTCATGGGCAATTTATATGGGGCAACTGTGCTGCGAGTATCTAAGCAGTCGTCGTGCATGGATAAAATGCAATGTTTCAAACAGATCTGATGAATTCACCTACTTTGAAAAAGTGTGCGTTAGGAAGTTCTGTTGACACAAAGCGAAAATCTACAGTCAAGCGTCAATCAGCAGACAGCCTGTGTTCTTTAGTCATGAGCCTGTTGTCAAAACGGCAGAAAAAAATGTTCACAAACGAAATATTGTTTCTACACTTAAAATGAACAAAGAAAAAATTAGCTAGCCTGATATAAGTCATGTTCATGACGATGCAAATGTAACGAGATTTCGAACTGTTCTGTTGCACACGTTGGGACTCATTTTATTTTTCTACAAAAAACATTTGGCATGACGGGAATCGAACCCGGGCCGCCCTGCGTTACAAGATAGATGCCTATCCGCTAGACCATTTGGGAAGACTTGATATGTACACCCTAAGATATCTAAGTGTCATTTCGATGAGGTCTGTAGCAGAGGCCATAGAACACAGCAAACAAATAATCATGTGTTGAAATATCCTTGTCGTTTTGAAAAATTACCATTGTCACCTGCACAGGAATGCCATGCGGCCAACATTGAAGAAATGTGCTTCTCAAATCTGTCATTAACACTGTTTTCCACACGCTTTTTTCATTGCATTGCCATATAATCAATTGGTCATTGATGCGTCACGAATAACGACAATGCGTCGAAAATTAAAGAAATGTAAACATGAATTATGTTATTACTGTCTAAGCATCGCAAAGCTGTATGCGTAAAGGCGTCTGACGTCACAGTGGCTTGCCTGAAACAAAGGAATTAGAGAAACATGTGCTTACAGGGGCGTCGAACCGCCTTCTCCCGCTGATGGAGCAAAGTTGCTACAGTGACAAAGACAAGCTCCGCGCTCATGGGCAATTTCTATGGGGCAACTGTGCTGCGAGTATCTAAGCAGTCGTCGTGCATGGATAAAATGCAATGTTTCAAACAGATCTGATGAATTCACCTACTTTGAAAAAGTGTGCGTTAGGAAGTTCTTTTGACACAAAGCGAAAATCTACAGTCAAGCGTCAATCAGCAGACAGCCGTGTGTTCTTTCGTCATGAGCCTGTTGTCAAAACGGCAGAAAAAAATGTTCACAAACGAAATATTGTTTCTACACTTAAAATGAACAAAGAAAAAATTAGCTAGCCTGATATAAGTCATGTTCATGACGATGCAAATGTAACGAGATTTCGAACTGTTCAGTTGCACACGTTGGGACTCATTTTATTTTTCTACAAAAATCATTTGCCATGACGGGAATCGAACCCGGGCCGCCCTGCATGACAAGGCAGATTTCTATCCGCTAGACCATTTGGGAAGACTTGATATGTACACCCTAAGATATCTAAGTGTCATTTCGATGAGGTCTGTAGCAGAGGCCATAGAACACAGCAAACAAATAATCATGTGTTTAAATATCCTTGTCGTTTTGAAAAATTACCATTGTCACCTGCACAGGAATGCCATGCGGCCAACATTGAAGAAATGTGCTTCTCAAATCTGTCATTAACACTGTTTTCCACACGCTTTTTTCATTGCATTGCCATATAATCAATTGGTCATTGATGCGTCACGAATAACGACAATGCGTCGAAAATTAAAGAAATGTAAACATGAATTATGTTATTACTGTCTAAGCATCGCAAAGCTGTATGCGTAAAGGCGTCTGACGTCACAGTGGCTTGCCTGAAACAAAGGAATTAGAGAAACATGTGCTTACAGGGGCGTCGAACCGCCTTCTCCCGCTGATGGAGCAAAGTTGCTACAGTGACAAAGACAAGCTCCGCGCTCATGGGCAATTTATATGGGGCAACTGTGCTGCGAGTATCTAAGCAGTCGTCGTGCATGGATAAAATGCAATGTTTCAAACAGATCTGATGAATTCACCTACTTTGAAAAAGTGTGCGTTAGGAAGTTCTGTTGACACAAAGCGAAAATCTACAGTCAAGCGTCAATCAGCAGACAGCCTGTGTTCTTTAGTCATGAGCCTGTTGTCAAAACGGCAGAAAAAAATGTTCACAAACGAAATATTGTTTCTACACTTAAAATGAACAAAGAAAAAATTAGCTAGCCTGATATAAGTCATGTTCATGACGATGCAAATGTAACGAGATTTCGAACTGTTCTGTTGCACACGTTGGGACTCATTTTATTTTTCTACAAAAAACATTTGCCATGACGGGAATCGAACCCGGGCCGCCCTGCGTTACAAGATAGATGCCTATCCGCTAGACCATTTGGGAAGACTTGATATGTACACCCTAAGATATCTAAGTGTCATTTCGATGAGGTCTGTAGCAGAGGCCATAGAACACAGCAAACAAATAATCATGTGTTGAAATATCCTTGTCGTTTTGAAAAATTACCATTGTCACCTGCACAGGAATGCCATGCGGCCAACATTGAAGAAATGTGCTTCTCAAATCTGTCATTAACACTGTTTTCCACACGCTTTTTTCATTGCATTGCCATATAATCAATTGGTCATTGATGCGTCACGAATAACGACAATGCGTCGAAAATTAAAGAAATGTAAACATGAATTATGTTATTACTGTCTAAGCATCGCAAAGCTGTATGCGTAAAGGCGTCTGACGTCACAGTGGCTTGCCTGAAACAAAGGAATTAGAGAAACATGTGCTTACAGGGGCGTCGAACCGCCTTCTCCCGCTGATGGAGCAAAGTTGCTACAGTGACAAAGACAAGCTCCGCGCTCATGGGCAATTTCTATGGGGCAACTGTGCTGCGAGTATCTAAGCAGTCGTCGTGCATGGATAAAATGCAATGTTTCAAACAGATCTGATGAATTCACCTACTTTGAAAAAGTGTGCGTTAGGAAGTTCTTTTGACACAAAGCGAAAATCTACAGTCAAGCGTCAATCAGCAGACAGCCGTGTGTTCTTTCGTCATGAGCCTGTTGTCAAAACGGCAGAAAAAAATGTTCACAAACGAAATATTGTTTCTACACTTAAAATGAACAAAGAAAAAATTAGCTAGCCTGATATAAGTCATGTTCATGACGATGCAAATGTAACGAGATTTCGAACTGTTCTGTTGCACACGTTGGGACTCATTTTATTTTTCTACAAAAAACATTTGCCATGACGGGAATCGAACCCGGGCAGCCCTGCGTTAAAAGATAGATGCCTATCCGCTAGACCATTTGGGAAGACTTGATATGTACACCCTAAGATATCTAAGTGTCATTTCGATGAGGTCTGTAGCAGAGGCCATAGAGCACAGCAAACAAATAATCATGTGTTTAAATATCCTTGTCGTTTTGAAAAATTACCATTGTCACCTGCACAGGAATGCCATGCGGCCAACATTGAAGAAATGTGCTTCTCAAATCTGTCATTAACACTGTTTTCCACACGCTTTTTTCATTGCATTGCCATATAATCAATTGGTCATTGATGCGTCACGAATAACGACAATGCGTCGAAAATTAAAGAAATGTAAACATGAATTATGTTATTACTGTCTAAGCATCGCAAAGCTGTATGCGTAAAGGCGTCTGACGTCACAGTGGCTTGCCTGAAACAAAGGAATTAGAGAAACATGTGCTTACAGGGGCGTCGAACCGCCTTCTCCCGCTGATGGAGCAAAGTTGCTACAGTGACAAAGACAAGCTCCGCGCTCATGGGCAATTTATATGGGGCAACTGTGCTGCGAGTATCTAAGCAGTCGTCGTGCATGGATAAAATGCAATGTTTCAAACAGATCTGATGAATTCACCTACTTTGAAAAAGTGTGCGTTAGGAAGTTCTTTTGACACAAAGCGAAAATCTACAGTCAAGCGTCAATCAGCAGACAGCCGTGTGTTCTTTAGTCATGAGCCTGTTGTCAAAACGGCAGAAAAAAATGTTCACAAACGAAATATTGTTTCTACACTTAAAATGAACAAAGAAAAAATGAGCTAGCCTGATATAAGTCATGTTCATGACGATGCAAATGTAACGAGATTTCGAACTGTTCTGTTGCACACGTTGGGACTCATTTTATTTTTCTACAAAAAACATTTGCCATGACGGGAATCGAACCCGGGCCGCCCTGCGTTACAGGGTAGATGCCTATCCGCTAGACCATTTGGGAAGACTTGATATGTACACCCTAAGATATCTAAGTGTCATTTCGATGAGGTCTGTAGCAGAGGCCATAGAACACAGCAAACAAATAATCATGTGTTGAAATATCCTTGTCGTTTTGAAAAATTACCATTGTCACCTGCACAGGAATGCCATGCGGCCAACATTGAAGAAATGTGCTTCTCAAATCTGTCATTAACACTGTTTTCCACACGCTTTTTTCATTGCATTGCCATATAATCAATTGGTCATTGATGCGTCACGAATAACGACAATGCGTCGAAAATTAAAGAAATGTAAACATGAATTATGTTATTACTGTCTAAGCATCGCAAAGCTGTATGCGTAAAGGCGTCTGACGTCACAGTGGCTTGCCTGAAACAAAGGAATTAGAGAAACATGTGCTTACAGGGGCGTCGAACCGCCTTCTCCCGCTGATGGAGCAAAGTTGCTACAGTGACAAAGACAAGCTCCGCGCTCATGGGCAATTTATATGGGGCAACTGTGCTGCGAGTATCTAAGCAGTCGTCGTGCATGGATAAAATGCAATGTTTCAAACAGATCTGATGAATTCACCTACTTTGAAAAAGTGTGCGTTAGGAAGTTCTTTTGACACAAAGCGAAAATCTACAGTCAAGCGTCAATCAGCAGACAGCCGTGTGTTCTTTAGTCATGAGCCTGTTGTCAAAACGGCAGAAAAAAATGTTCACAAACAAAATATTGTTTCTACACTTAAAATGAACAAAGAAAAAATGAGCTAGCCTGATATAAGTCATGTTCATGACGATGCAAATGTAACGAGATTTCGAACTGTTCTGTTGCACACGTTGGGACTCATTTTATTTTTCTACAAAAATAATTTGCCATGACGGGAATCGAACCCGGGCCGCCCTGCATGACAAGGCAGATTCCTATCCGCTAGACCATTTGGGAAGACTTGATATGTACACCCTAAGATATCTAAGTGTCATTTCGATGAGGTCTGTAGCAGAGGCCATAGAACACAGCAAACAAATAATCATGTGTTGAAATATCCTTGTCGTTTTGAAAAATTACCATTGTCACCTGCACAGGAATGCCATGCGGCCAACATTGAAGAAATGTGCTTCTCAAATCTGTCATTAACACTGTTTTCCACACGCTTTTTTCATTGCATTGCCATATAATCAATTGGTCATTGATGCGTCACGAATAACGACAATGCGTCGAAAATTAAAGAAATGTAAACATGAATTATGTTATTACTGTCTAAGCATCGCAAAGCTGTATGCGTAAAGGCGTCTGACGTCACAGTGGCTTGCCTGAAACAAAGGAATTAGAGAAACATGTGCTTACAGGGGCGTCGAACCGCCTTCTCCCGCTGATGGAGCAAAGTTGCTACAGTGACAAAGACAAGCTCCGCGCTCATGGGCAATTTCTATGGGGCAACTGTGCTGCGAGTATCTAAGCAGTCGTCGTGCATGGATAAAATGCAATGTTTCAAACAGATCTGATGAATTCACCTACTTTGAAAAAGTGTGCGTTAGGAAGTTCTTTTGACACAAAGCGAAAATCTACAGTCAAGCGTCAATCAGCAGACAGCCGTGTGTTCTTTCGTCATGAGCCTGTTGTCAAAACGGCAGAAAAAAATGTTCACAAACGAAATATTGTTTCTACACTTAAAATGAACAAAGAAAAAATTAGCTAGCCTGATATAAGTCATGTTCATGACGATGCAAATGTAACGAGATTTCGAACTGTTCTGTTGCACACGTTGGGACTCATTTTATTTTTCTACAAAAAACATTTGCCATGACGGGAATCGAACCCGGGCAGCCCTGCGTTAAAAGATAGATGCCTATCCGCTAGACCATTTGGGAAGACTTGATATGTACACCCTAAGATATCTAAGTGTCATTTCGATGAGGTCTGTAGCAGAGGCCATAGAGCACAGCAAACAAATAATCATGTGTTTAAATATCCTTGTCGTTTTGAAAATTACCATTGTCACCTGCACAGGAATGCCATGCGGCCAACATTGAAGAAATGTGCTTCTCAAATCTGTCATTAACACTGTTTTCCACACGCTTTTTTCATTGCATTGCCATATAATCAATTGGTCATTGATGCGTCACGAATAACGACAATGCGTCGAAAATTAAAGAAATGTAAACATGAATTATGTTATTACTGTCTAAGCATCGCAAAGCTGTATGCGTAAAGGCGTCTGACGTCACAGTGGCTTGCCTGAAACAAAGGAATTAGAGAAACATGTGCTTACAGGGGCGTCGAACCGCCTTCTCCCGCTGATGGAGCAAAGTTGCTACAGTGACAAAGACAAGCTCCGCGCTCATGGGCAATTTATATGGGGCAACTGTGCTGCGAGTATCTAAGCAGTCGTCGTGCATGGATAAAATGCAATGTTTCAAACAGATCTGATGAATTCACCTACTTTGAAAAAGTGTGCGTTAGGAAGTTCTTTTGACACAAAGCGAAAATCTACAGTCAAGCGTCAATCAGCAGACAGCCGTGTGTTCTTTAGTCATGAGCCTGTTGTCAAAACGGCAGAAAAAAATGTTCACAAACGAAATATTGTTTCTACACTTAAAATGAACAAAGAAAAAATGAGCTAGCCTGATATAAGTCATGTTCATGACGATGCAAATGTAACGAGATTTCGAACTGTTCTGTTGCACACGTTGGGACTCATTTTATTTTTCTACAAAAAACATTTGCCATGACGGGAATCGAACCCGGGCCGCCCTGCGTTACAGGGTAGATGCCTATCCGCTAGACCATTTGGGAAGACTTGATATGTACACCCTAAGATATCTAAGTGTCATTTCGATGAGGTCTGTAGCAGAGGCCATAGAACACAGCAAACAAATAATCATGTGTTGAAATATCCTTGTCGTTTTGAAAAATTACCATTGTCACCTGCACAGGAATGCCATGCGGCCAACATTGAAGAAATGTGCTTCTCAAATCTGTCATTAACACTGTTTTCCACACGCTTTTTTCATTGCATTGCCATATAATCAATTGGTCATTGATGCGTCACGAATAACGACAATGCGTCGAAAATTAAAGAAATGTAAACATGAATTATGTTATTACTGTCTAAGCATCGCAAAGCTGTATGCGTAAAGGCGTCTGACGTCACAGTGGCTTGCCTGAAACAAAGGAATTAGAGAAACATGTGCTTACAGGGGCGTCGAACCGCCTTCTCCCGCTGATGGAGCAAAGTTGCTACAGTGACAAAGACAAGCTCCGCGCTCATGGGCAATTTATATGGGGCAACTGTGCTGCGAGTATCTAAGCAGTCGTCGTGCATGGATAAAATGCAATGTTTCAAACAGATCTGATGAATTCACCTACTTTGAAAAAGTGTGCGTTAGGAAGTTCTTTTGACACAAAGCGAAAATCTACAGTCAAGCGTCAATCAGCAGACAGCCGTGTGTTCTTTAGTCATGAGCCTGTTGTCAAAACGGCAGAAAAAAATGTTCACAAACAAAATATTGTTTCTACACTTAAAATGAACAAAGAAAAAATGAGCTAGCCTGATATAAGTCATGTTCATGACGATGCAAATGTAACGAGATTTCGAACTGTTCTGTTGCACACGTTGGGACTCATTTTATTTTTCTACAAAAATAATTTGCCATGACGGGAATCGAACCCGGGCCGCCCTGCATGACAAGGCAGATTCCTATCCGCTAGACCATTTGGGAAGACTTGATATGTACACCCTAAGATATCTAAGTGTCATTTCGATGAGGTCTGTAGCAGAGGCCATAGAACACAGCAAACAAATAATCATGTGTTGAAATATCCTTGTCGTTTTGAAAAATTACCATTGTCACCTGCACAGGAATGCCATGCGGCCAACATTGAAGAAATGTGCTTCTCAAATCTGTCATTAACACTGTTTTCCACACGCTTTTTTCATTGCATTGCCATATAATCAATTGGTCATTGATGCGTCACGAATAACGACAATGCGTCGAAAATTAAAGAAATGTAAACATGAATTATGTTATTACTGTCTAAGCATCGCAAAGCTGTATGCGTAAAGGCGTCTGACGTCACAGTGGCTTGCCTGAAACAAAGGAATTAGAGAAACATGTGCTTACAGGGGCGTCGAACCGCCTTCTCCCGCTGATGGAGCAAAGTTGCTACAGTGACAAAGACAAGCTCCGCGCTCATGGGCAATTTCTATGGGGCAACTGTGCTGCGAGTATCTAAGCAGTCGTCGTGCATGGATAAAATGCAATGTTTCAAACAGATCTGATGAATTCACCTACTTTGAAAAAGTGTGCGTTAGGAAGTTCTTTTGACACAAAGCGAAAATCTACAGTCAAGCGTCAATCAGCAGACAGCCGTGTGTTCTTTCGTCATGAGCCTGTTGTCAAAACGGCAGAAAAAAATGTTCACAAACGAAATATTGTTTCTACACTTAAAATGAACAAAGAAAAAATTAGCTAGCCTGATATAAGTCATGTTCATGACGATGCAAATGTAACGAGATTTCGAACTGTTCTGTTGCACACGTTGGGACTCATTTTATTTTTCTACAAAAAACATTTGCCATGACGGGAATCGAACCCGGGCAGCCCTGCGTTAAAAGATAGATGCCTATCCGCTAGACCATTTGGGAAGACTTGATATGTACACCCTAAGATATCTAAGTGTCATTTCGATGAGGTCTGTAGCAGAGGCCATAGAGCACAGCAAACAAATAATCATGTGTTTAAATATCCTTGTCGTTTTGAAAAATTACCATTGTCACCTGCACAGGAATGCCATGCGGCCAACATTGAAGAAATGTGCTTCTCAAATCTGTCATTAACACTGTTTTCCACACGCTTTTTTCATTGCATTGCCATATAATCAATTGGTCATTGATGCGTCACGAATAACGACAATGCGTCGAAAATTAAAGAAATGTAAACATGAATTATGTTATTACTGTCTAAGCATCGCAAAGCTGTATGCGTAAAGGCGTCTGACGTCACAGTGGCTTGCCTGAAACAAAGGAATTAGAGAAACATGTGCTTACAGGGGCGTCGAACCGCCTTCTCCCGCTGATGGAGCAAAGTTGCTACAGTGACAAAGACAAGCTCCGCGCTCATGGGCAATTTATATGGGGCAACTGTGCTGCGAGTATCTAAGCAGTCGTCGTGCATGGATAAAATGCAATGTTTCAAACAGATCTGATGAATTCACCTACTTTGAAAAAGTGTGCGTTAGGAAGTTCTTTTGACACAAAGCGAAAATCTACAGTCAAGCGTCAATCAGCAGACAGCCGTGTGTTCTTTAGTCATGAGCCTGTTGTCAAAACGGCAGAAAAAAATGGTCACAAACGAAATATTGTTTCTACACTTAAAATGAACAAAGAAAAAATGAGCTAGCCTGATATAAGTCATGTTCATGACGATGCAAATGTAACGAGATTTCGAACTGTTCTGTTGCACACGTTGGGACTCATTTTATTTTTCTACAAAAAACATTTGCCATGACGGGAATCGAACCCGGGCCGCCCTGCGTTACAAGGTAGATGCCTATCCGCTAGACCATTTGGGAAAACTTGATATGTACACCCTAAGATATCTAAGTGTCATTTCGATGAGGTCTGTTGCAGAGGCCAAAGAGCACAGCAAACAAATAATCATGTGTTTAAATATCCTTGTCGTTTTGAAAAATTACCATTGTCACCTGCACAGGAATGCCATGCGGCCAACATTGAAGAAATGTGCTTCTCAAATCTGTCATTAACACTGTTTTCCACACGCTTTTTTCATTGCATTGCCATATAATCAATTGGTCATTGATGCGTCACGAATAACGACAATGCGTCGAAAATTAAAGAAATGTAAACATGAATTATGTTATTACTGTCTAAGTATCGCAAAGCTGTATGCGTAAAGGCGTCTGACGTCACGGTGGCTTGCCTGAAACAAAGGAATTAGAGAAACATGTGCTTACAGGGGCGTCGAACCGCCTTCTCCCGCTGATGGAGTAAAATTGCTACAGTGACAAAGACAAGCTCCGCGCTCATGGGCAATTTATATGGGGCAACTGTGCTGCGAGTATCTAAGCAGTCGTCGTGCATGGATAAAATGCAATGTTTCAAACAGATCTGATGAATTCACCTACTTTGAAAAAGTGTGCGTTAGGAAGTTCTTTTGACACAAAGCGAAAATCTACAGTCAAGCGTCAAT
This sequence comes from Argentina silus, assembly GCF_951799395.1. Classification (NCBI taxonomy): domain Eukaryota; kingdom Metazoa; phylum Chordata; class Actinopteri; order Argentiniformes; family Argentinidae; genus Argentina; species Argentina silus. The sequence goes on along the minus strand of NW_028152657.1, from coordinate 139,335 downwards.
CAGCAGACAGCCGTGTGTTCTTTAGTCATGAGCCTGTTGTCAAAACGGCAGAAAAAAATGTTCACAAACGAAATATTGTTTCTACACTTAAAATGAACAAAGAAAAAATGAGCTAGCCTGATATAAGTCATGTTCATGACGATGCAAATGTAACGAGATTTCGAACTGTTCTGTTGCACACGTTGGGACTCATTTTATTTTTCTACAAAAAACATTTGCCACGACGGGAATCGAACCCGGGCCGCCCTGCGTTACAAGGTAGATGCCTATCCGCTAGACCATTTGGGAAAACTTGTTATGTACACCCTAAGATATCTAAGTGTCATTTCGATGAGGTCTGTAGCAGAGGCCAAAGAGCACAGCAAACAAATAATCATGAGTTTAAATATCCTTGTCGTTTTGAAAAATTACCATTGTCACCTGCACAGGAATGCCATGCGGCCAACATTGAAGAAATGTGCTTCTCAAATCTGTCAATAACACTGTTTTCCACACGCTTTTTTCATTGCATTGCCATATAATCAATTGGTCATTGATGCGTCACGAATAACGACAATGCGTCGAAAATTAAAGAAATGTAAACATGAATTATGTTATTACTGTCTAAGCATCGCAAAGCTGTATGCGTAAAGGCGTCTGACGTCACAGTGGCTTGCCTGAAACAAAGGAATTAGAGAAACATGTGCTTACAGGGGCGTCGAACCGCCTTCTCCCGCTGATGGAGCAAAGTTGCTACAGTGACAAAGACAAGCTCCGCGCTCATGGGCAATTTATATGAGGCAACTGTGCTGCGAGTATCTAAGTAGTCGTCGTGCATGGATAAAATGCAATGTTTCAAACAGATCTGATGAATTCACCTACTTTGAAAAAGTGTGCGTTAGGGAGTTCTTTTGACACAAAGCGAAAATCTACAGTCAAGCGTCAATCAGCAGACAGCCGTGTGTTCTTTAGTAATGAGCCTGTTGTCAAAACGGCAGAAAAAAATGTTCACAAACGAAATATTGTTTCTACACTTAAAATGAACAAAGAAAAAATTAGCTAGCCTGATATAAGTCATGTTCATGACGATGCAAATGTAACGAGATTTCGAACTGTTCTGTTGCACACGTTGGGACTCATTTTATTTTTCTACAAAAAACATTTGCCATGACGGGAATCGAACCCGGGCCGCCCTGCGTTACAAGGTAGATGCCTATCCGCTAGACCATTTGGGAAAACTTCATATGTACACCCTAAGATATCTAAGTGTCATTTCGATGAGGTCTGTAGCAGAGGCCATAGAGCACAGCAAACAAATAATCATGTGTTTAAATATCCTTGTCGTTTTGAAAAATTACCATTGTCACCTGCACAGGAATGCCATGCGGCCAACATTGAAGAAATGTGCTTCTCAAATCTGTCATTAACACTGTTTTCCACACGCTTTTTTCATTGCATTGCCATATAATCAATTGGTCATTGATGCGTCACGAATAACGACAATGCGTCGAAAATTAAAGAAATGTAAACATGAATTATGTTATTACTGTCTAAGCATCGCAAAGCTGTATGCGTAAAGGCGTCTGACGTCACAGTGGCTTGCCTGAAACAAAGGAATTAGAGAAACATGTGCTTAAAGGGGCGTCGAAGCGCCTTCTCCCGCTGATGGAGCAAAGTTGCTACAGTGACAAAGACAAGCTCCGCGCTCATGGGCAATTTATATGAGGCAACTGTGCTGCGAGTATCTAAGTAGTCGTCGTGCATGGATAAAATGCAATGTTTCAAACAGATCTGATGAATTCACCTACTTTGAAAAAGTGTGCGTTAGGGAGTTCTTTTGACACAAAGCGAAAATCTACAGTCAAGCGTCAATCAGCAGACAGCCGTGTGTTCTTTAGTAATGAGCCTGTTGTCAAAACGGCAGAAAAAAATGTTCACAAACTAAATATTGTTTCTACACTTAAAATGAACAAAGAAAGAATTAGCTAGCCTGATATAAGTCATGTTCATGACAATGCAAATGTAACGAGATTTCGAACTGTTCTGTTGCACACGTTGGGACTCATTTTATTTTTCTACAAAAAACATTTGCCATGACGGGAATCGAACCCGGGCCACCCTGCGTTACAAGGTAGATGCCTATCCGCTAGACCATTTGGGAAGACTTGATATGTACACCCTAAGATATCTAAGTGTCATTTCGATGAGGTCTGTAGCAGAGGCCATAGAGCACAGCAAACAAATAATCATGTGTTTAAATATCCTTGTCGTTTTGAAAAATTACCATTGTCACCTGCACAGGAATGCCATGCGGCCAACATTGAAGAAATGTGCTTCTCAAATCAGTCATTAACACTGTTTTCCACACGCTTTTTTCATTGCATTGCCATATAATCAATTGGTCATTGATGCGTCACGAATAACGACAATGCGTCGAAAATTAAAGAAATGTAAACATGAATTATGTTATTACTGTCTAAGCATCGCAAAGCTGTATGCGTAAAGGCGTCTGACGTCACAGTGGCTTGCCTGAAACAAAGGAATTAGAGAAACATGTGCTTACAGGGGCGTCGAACCACCTTCTCCCGCTGATGGAGCAAAGTTGCTACAGTGACAAAGACAAGCTCCGCGCTCATGGGCAATTTATATGAGGCAACTGTGCTGCGAGTATCTAAGTAGTCGTCGTGCATGGATAAAATGCAATGTTTCAAACAGATCTGATGAATTCACCTACTTTGAAAAAGTGTGCGTTAGGGAGTTCTTTTGACACAAAGCGAAAATCTACAGTCAAGCGTCAATCAGCAGACAGCCGTGTGTTCTTTAGTCATGAGCCTGTTGTCAAAACTGCAGAAAAAAATGGTTACAAACGAAATATTGTTTCTACACTTAAAATGAACAAAGAAAAAATGAGCTAGCCTGATATAAGTCATGTTCATGACGATGCAAATGTAACGAGATTTCGAACTGTTCTGTTGCACACGTTGGGACTCATTTTATTTTTCTACAAAAAACATTTGCCATGACGGGAATCGAACCCGGGCCGCCCTGCGTTACAAGGTAGATGCCTATCCGCTAGACCATTTGGGAAAACTTGATATGTACACCCTAAGATATCTAAGTGTCATTTCGATGAGGTCTGTAGCAGAGGCCATAGAGCACAGCAAACAAATAATCATGTGTTTAAATATCCTTGTCGTTTTGAAAAATTACCATTGTCACCTGCACAGGAATGCCATGCGGCCAACATTGAAGAAATGTGCTTCTCAAATCTGTCATTAACACTGTTTTCCACACGCTTTTTTCATTGCATTGCCATATAATCAATTGGTCATTGATGCGTCACGAATAACGACAATGCGTCGAAAATTAAAGAAATGTAAACATGAATTATGTTATTACTGTCTAAGCATCGCAAAGCTGTATGCGTAAAGGCGTCTGACGTCACAGTGGCTTGCCTGAAACAAAGGAATCAGAGAAACATGTGCTTACAGGGGCGTCGAAGCGCCTTCTCCCGCTGATGGAGCAAAGTTGCTACAGTGACAAAGACAAGCTCCGCGCTCATGGGCAATTTATATGAGGCAACTGTGCTGCGAGTATCTAAGTAGTCGTCGTGCATGGATAAAATGCAATGTTTCAAACAGATCTGATGAATTCACCTACTTTGAAAAAGTGTGCGTTAGGGAGTTCTTTTGACACAAAGCGAAAATCTACAGTCAACCGTCAATCAGCAGACAGCCGTGTGTTCTTTAGTAATGAGCCTGTTGTCAAAACGGCAGAAAAAAATGTTCACAAACGAAATATTGTTTCTACACTTAAAATGAACAAAGAAAAAATGAGCTAGCCTGATATAAGTCATGTTCATGACGATGCAAATGTAACGAGATTTCGAACTGTTCTGTTGCACACGTTGGGACTCATTTTATTTTTCTACAAAAAACATTTGCCATGACGGGAATCGAACCCGGGCCGCCCTGCGTTACAAGGTAGATGCCTATCCGCTAGACCATTTGGGAAAACTTGATATGTACACCCTAAGATATCTAAGTGTCATTTCGATGAGGTCTGTAGCAGAGGCCATAGAGCACAGCAAACAAATAATCATGTGTTTAAATATCCTTGTCGTTTTGAAAAATTACCATTGACACCTGCACAGGAATGCCATGCGGCCAACATTGAAGAAAGGTGCTTCTCAAATCTGTCATTAACACTGTTTTCCACACGCTTTTTACATTGCATTGCCATATAATCAATTGGTCATTGATGCGTCACGAATAACGACAATGCGTCGAAAATTAAAGAAATGTAAACATGAATTATGTTATTACTGTCTAAGCATCGCAAAGCTGTATGCGCAAAGGCGTCTGACGTCACTGTGGCTTGCCTGAAACAAAGGAATTAGAGAAACATGTGCTTACAGGGCCGTCGAACCGGCTTGTCCCCCTGATGGAGCAAAGTTGCTACAGTGACAAAGACAAGCTCCGCGCTCATGGGCAATTTATATGGGGCAACTGTGCTGCGAGTATCTAAGTAGTCGTCGTCCATGGATAAAATGCAATGTTTCAAACAGATCTGATGAATTCACCTACTTTGAAAAAGTGTGCGTTAGGGAGTTCTTTTGACACAAAGCGAAAATCTACAGTCAAGCGTCAATCAGCAGACAGCCATGTGTTCTTTAGTCATGAGCCTGTTGTCAAAACGGCAGAAAAAAATGTTCACAAACGAAATATTGTTTCTACACTTAAAATGAACAAAGAAAAAATGAGCTAGCCTGATATAAGTCATGTTCATGACGATGCAAATGTAACGAGATTTCGAACTGTTCTGTTGCACACGTTGGGACTCATTTTATTTTTCTACAAAAAACATTTGCCATGACGGGAATCGAACCCGGGCCGCCCTGCGTTACAAGGTAGATGCCTATCCGCTAGACCATTTGGGAAGACTTGATATGTACATCCTAAGATATCTAAGTGTCATTTCGATGAGGTCTGTAGCAGAGGCCATAGAGCACAGCAAACAAATAATCATGTGTTTAAATATCCTTGTCGTTTTGAAAAATTACCATTGTCACCTGCACAGGAATGCCATGCGGCCAACATTGAAGAAATGTGCTTCTCAAATCTGTCATTAACACTGTTTTCCACACCCTTTTTTCATTGCATTGCCATATAATCAATTGGTCATTGATGCGTCACGAATAACGACAATGCGTCGAAAATTAAAGAAATGTAAACATGAATTATGTTAATACTGTCTAAGCATCGCAAAGCTGTATGCGTAAAGGCGTCTGACGTCACAGTGGCTTGCCTGAAACAAAGGAATTAGAGAAACATGTGCTTACAGGGCCGTCGAACCGGCTTGTCCCCCTGATGGAGCAAAGTTGCTACAGTGACAAAGACAAGCTCCGCGCTCATGGGCAATTTATATGGGGCAACTGTGCTGCGAGTATCTAAGTAGTCGTCGTGCATGGATAAAATGCAATGTTTCAAACAGATCTGATGAATTCACCTACTTTGAAAAAGTGTGCGTTAGGGAGTTCTTTTGACACAAAGCGAAAATCTACAGTCAAGCGTCAATCAGCAGACAGCCGTGTGTTCTTTAGTCATGAGCCTGTTGTCAAAACGGCAGAAAAAAATGGTCACAAACGAAATATTGTTTCTACACTTAAAATGAACAAAGAAAAAATGAGCTAGCCTGATATAAGTCATGTTCATGACGATGCAAATGTAACGAGATTTCGAACTGTTCTGTTGCACACGTTGGGACTCATTTTATTTTTCTACAAAAAACATTTGCCATGACGGGAATCGAACCCGGGCCGCCCTGCGTTACAAGGTAGATGCCTATCCGCTAGACCATTTGGGAAAACTTGATATGTACACCCTAAGATATCTAAGTGTCATTTCGATGAGGTCTGTAGCAGAGGCCATAGAGCACAGCAAACAAATAATCATGTGTTTAAATATCCTTGTCGTTTTGAAAAATTACCATTGTCACCTGCACAGGAATGCCATGCGGCCAACATTGAAGAAATGTGCTTCTCAAATCTGTCATTAACACTGTTTTCCACATGCTTTTTTCATTGCATTGCCATATAATCAATTGGTCATTGATGCGTCACGAATAACGACAATGCGTCGAAAATTAAAGAAATGTAAACATGAATTATGTTATTACTGTCTAAGCATCGCAAAGCTGTATGCGTAAAGGCGTCTGACGTCACAGTGGCTTGCCTGAAACAAAGGAATTAGAGAAACATGTGCTTACAGGGCCGTCGAACCGGCTTGTCCCCCTGATGGAGCAAAGTTGCTACAGTGACAAAGACAAGCTCCGCGCTCATGGGCAATTTATATGGGGCAACTGTGCTGCGAGTATCTAAGTAGTCGTCGTGCATGGATAAAATGCAATGTTTCAAACAGATCTGATGAATTCACCTACTTTGAAAAAGTGTGCGTTAGGGAGTTCTTTTGACACAAAGCGAAAATCTACAGTCAAGCGTCAATCAGCAGACAGCCGTGTGTTCTTTAGTCATGAGCCTGTTGTCAAAACGGCAGAAAAAAATGTTCACAAACGAAATATTGTTTCTACACTTAAAATGAACAAAGAAAAAATTAGTTAGCCTGATATAAGTCATGTTCATGACGATGCAAATGTAACGAGATTTCGAACTGTTCTGTTGCACACGTGGGGACTCATTTTATTTTTCTACAAAAAACATTTGCCATGACGGGAATCGAACCCGGGCCGCCCTGCGTTACAAGGTAGATGCCTATCCGCTAGACCATTTGGGAAAACTTGATATGTACACCCTAAGATATCTAAGTGTCATTTCGATGAGGTCTGTAGCAGAGGCCATAGAGCACAGCAAACAAATAATCATGTGTTTAAATATCCTTGTCGTTTTGAAAAATTACCATTGTCACCTGCACAGGAATGCCATGCGGCCAACATTGAAGAAATGTGCTTCTCAAATCTGTCATTAACACTGTTTTCCACACGCTTTTTTCATTGCATTGCCATATAATCAATTGGTCATTGATGCGTCACGAATAACGACAATGCGTCGAAAATTAAAGAAATGTAAACATGAATTATGTTATTACTGTCTAAGCATCGCAAAGCTGTATGCGTAAAGGCGTCTGACGTCACAGTGGCTTGCCTGAAACAAAGGAATCAGAGAAACATGTGCTTACAGGGGCGTCGAACCGCCTTCTCCCGCTGATGGAGCAAAGTTGCTTCAGTGACAAAGACAAGCTCCGCGCTCATGGGCAATTTATATGAGGCATCTGTGCTTCGAGTATCTAAGTAGTCGTCGTGCATGGATAAAATGCAATGTTTCAAACAGATCTGATGAATTCACCTACTTTGAAAAAGTGTGCGTTAGGAAGTTCTTTTGACACAAAGCGAAAATCTACAGTCAAGCGTCAATCAGCAGACAGCCGTGTGTTCTTTAGTCATGAGCCTGTTGTCAAAACGGCAGAAAAAAATGTTCACAAACGAAATATTGTTTCTACACTTAAAATGAACAAAGAAAAAATGAACTAGCCTGATATAAGTCATGTTCATGACGATGCAAATGTAACGAGATTTCGAACTGTTCTGTTGCACAAGTGGGGACTCATTTTATTTTTCTACAAAAAACATTTGCCATGACGGGAATCGAACCCGGGCCGCCCTGCGTTACAAGGTAGATGCCTATCCGCTAGACCATTTGGGAAAACTTGATATGTACACCCTAAGATATCTAAGTGTCATTTCGATGAGGTCTGTAGCAGAGGCCATAGAGCACAGCAAACAAATAATCATGTGTTTAAATATCCTTGTCGTTTTGAAAAATTACCATTGTCACCTGCACAGGAATGCCATGCGGCCAACATTGAAGAAATGTGCTTCTCAAATCTGTCATTAACACTGTTTTCCACACGCTTTTTTCATTGCATTGCCATATAATCAATTGGTCATTGATGCGTCACGAATAACGACAATGCGTCGAAAATTAAAGAAATGTAAACATGAATTATGTTATTACTGTCTAAGCATCGCAAAGCTGTATGCGTAAAGGCGTCTGACGTCACAGTGGCTTGCCTGAAACAAAGGAATCAGAGAAACATGTGCTTACAGGGGCGTCGAACCGCCTTCTCCCGCTGATGGAGCAAAGTTGCTACAGTGACAAAGACAAGCTCCGCGCTCATGGGCAATTTATATGAGGCAACTGTGCTGCGAGTATCTAAGTAGTCGTCGTGCATGGATAAAATGCAATGTTTCAAACAGATCTGATGAATTCACCTACTTTGAAAAAGTGTGCGTTAGGAAGTTCTTTTGACACAAAGCGAAAATCTACAGTCAAGCGTCAATCAGCAGACAGCCGTGTGTTCTTTAGTCATGAGCCTGTTGTCAAAACGGTAGAAAAAAATGGTCACAAACGAAATATTGTTTCTATACTTAAAATGAACAAAGAAAAAATGAGCTAGCCTGATATAAGTCATGTTCATGACGATGCAAATGTAACGAGATTTCGAACTGTTCTGTTGCACACGTTGGGACTCATTTTATTTTTCTACAAAAAACATTTGCCATGACGAGAATCGAACCCGGGCCGCCCTGCGTTACAAGGTAGATGCCTATCCGCTAGACCATTTGGGAAGACTTGATATGTACACCCTAAGATATCTAAGTGTCATTTCGATGAGGTCTGTAGCAGAGGCCATAGAGCACAGCAAACAAATAATCATGTGTTTAAATATCCTTGTCGTTTTGAAAAATTACCATTGTCACCTGCACAGGAATGCCATGCGGCCAACATTGAAGAAATGTGCTTCTCAAATCTGTCATTAACACTGTTTTCCACACGCTTTTTTCATTGCATTGCCATATAATCAATTGGTCATTGATGCGTCACGAATAACGACAATGCGTCGAAAATTAAAGAAATGTAAACATGAATTATGTTATTACTGTCTAAGCATCGCAAAGCTGTATGCGTAAAGGTGTCTGACGTCACAGTGGCTTGCCTGAAACAAAGGAATCAGAGAAACATGTGCTTACAGGGGCTTCGAAGCGCCTTCTCCCGTTGATGGAGCAAAGTTGCTACGGTGACAAAGACAAGCTCCGCGCTCATGGGCAATGTATATGGGGCAACTGTGCTGCGAGTATCTAAGCAGTCGTCGTGCATGGATAAAATGCAATGTTTCAAACAGATCTGATGAATTCACCTACTTTGAAAAAGTGTGCGTTAGGAAGTTCTTTTGACACAAAGCGAAAATCTACAGTCAAGCGTCAATCAGCAGACAGCCGTGTGTTCTTTAGTCATGAGCCTGTTGTCAAAACGGCAGAAAAAAATGTTCACAAACGAAATATTGTTTCTACACTTAAAATGAACAAAGAAAAAATGAGCTAGCCTGATATAAGTCATGTTCATGACGATGCAAATGTAACGAGATTTCGAACTGTTCTGTTGCACACGTTGGGACTCATTTTATTTTTCTACAAAAAACATTTGCCATGACGAGAATCGAACCCGGGCCGCCCTGCGTTACAAGGTAGATGCCTATCCGCTAGACCATTTGGGAAGACTTGATATGTACACCCTAAGATATCTAAGTGTCATTTCGATGAGGTCTGTAGCAGAGGCCATAGAGCACAGCAAACAAATAATCATGTGTTTAAATATCCTTGTCGTTTTGAAAAATTACCATTGTCACCTGCACAGGAATGCCATGCGGCCAACATTGAAGAAATGTGCTTCTCAAATCTGTCATTAACACTGTTTTCCACACGCTTTTTTCATTGCATTGCCATATAATCAATTGGTCATTGATGCGTCACGAATAACGACAATGCGTCGAAAATTAAAGAAATGTAAACATGAATTATGTTATTACTGTCTAAGCATCGCAAAGCTGTATGCGTAAAGGTGTCTGACGTCACAGTGGCTTGCCTGAAACAAAGGAATCAGAGAAACATGTGCTTACAGGGGCTTCGAAGCGCCTTCTCCCGTTGATGGAGCAAAGTTGCTACGGTGACAAAGACAAGCTCCGCGCTCATGGGCAATGTATATGGGGCAACTGTGCTGCGAGTATCTAAGCAGTCGTCGTGCATGGATAAAATGCAATGTTTCAAACAGATCTGATGAATTCACCTACTTTGAAAAAGTGTGCGTTAGGAAGTTCTTTTGACACAAAGCGAAAATCTACAGTCAAGCGTCAATCAGCAGACAGCCGTGTGTTCTTTAGTCATGAGCCTGTTGTCAAAACGGCAGAAAAAAATGTTCACAAACGAAATATTGTTTCTACACTTAAAATGAACAAAGAAAAAATGAGCTAGCCTGATATAAGTCATGTTCATGACGATGCAAATGTAACGAGATTTCGAACTGTTCTGTTGCACACGTTGGGACTCATTTTATTTTTCTACAAAAAACACTTGCCATGACGGGAATCGAACCCCGGCCGCCCTGCGTTACAAGGTAGATGCCTATCCGCTAGACCATTTGGGAAAACTTGATATGTACACCCTAAGATATCTAAGTGTCATTTCGATGAGGTCTGTAGCAGAGGCCATAGAGCACAGCAAACAAATAATCATGTGTTTAAATATCCTTGTCGTTTTGAAAAATTACCATTGTCACCTGCACAGGAATGCCATGCGGCCAACATTGAAGAAATGTGCTTCTCAAATCTGTCATTAACACTGTTTTCCACACGCTTTTTTCATTGCATTGCCATATAATCAATTGGTCATTGATGCGTCACGAATAACGACAATGCGTCGAAAATTAAAGAAATGTAAACATGAATTATGTTATTACTGTCTAAGCATCGCAAAGCTGTATGCGTAAAGGTGTCTGACGTCACAGTGGCTTGCCTGAAACAAAGGAATCAGAGAAACATGTGCTTACAGGGGCTTCGAAGCGCCTTCTCCCGTTGATGGAGCAAAGTTGCTACAGTGACAAAGACAAGCTCCGCGCTCATGGGCAATGTATATGGGGCAACTGTGCTGCGAGTATCTAAGCAGTCGTCGTGCATGGATAAAATGCAATGTTTCAAACAGATCTGATGAATTCACCTACTTTGAAAAAGTGTGCGTTAGGAAGTTCTTTTGACACAAAGCGAAAATCTACAGTCAAGCGTCAATCAGCAGACAGCCGTGTGTTCTTTAGTCATGAGCCTGTTGTCAAAACGGCAGAAAAAAATGTTCACAAACGAAATATTGTTTCTACACTTAAAATGAACAAAGAAAAAATGAGCTAGCCTGATATAAGTCATGTTCATGACGATGCAAATGTAACGAGATTTCGAACTGTTCTGTTGCACACGTTGGGACTCATTTTATTTTTCTACAAAAAACACTTGCCATGACGGGAATCGAACCCCGGCCGCCCTGCGTTACAAGGTAGATGCCTATCCGCTAGACCATTTGGGAAAACTTGATATGTACACCCTAAGATATCTAAGTGTCATTTCGATGAGGTCTGTAGCAGAGGCCATAGAGCACAGCAAACAAATAATCATGTGTTTAAATATCCTTGTCGTTTTGAAAAATTACCATTGTCACCTGCACAGGAATGCCATGCGGCCAACATTGAAGAAATGTGCTTCTCAAATCTGTCATTAACACTGTTTTCCACACGCTTTTTTCATTGCATTGCCATATAATCAATTGGTCATTGATGCGTCACGAATAACGACAATGCGTCGAAAATTAAAGAAATGTAAACATGAATTATGTTATTACTGTCTAAGCATCGCAAAGCTGTATGCGTAAAGGCGTCTGACGTCAAAGTGGCTTGCCTGAAACAAAGGAATCAGAGAAACATGTGCTTACAGGGGCGTCGAACCGCCTTCTCCCGCTGATGGAGCAAAGTTGCTACAGTGACAAAGACAAGCTCCGCGCTCATGGGCAATTTATATGAGGCAACTGTGCTGCGAGTATCTAAGTAGTCGTCGTGCATGGATAAAATGCAATGTTTCAAACAGATCTGATGAATTCACCTACTTTGAAAAAGTGTGCGTTAGGAAGTTCTTTTGACACAAAGCGAAAATCTACAGTCAAGCGTCAATCAGCAGACAGCCGTGTGTTCTTTAGTAATGAGCCTGTTGTCAAAACGGCAGAAAAAAATGTTCACAAACGAAATATTGTTTCTACACTTAAAATGAACAAAGAAAAAATTAACTAGCCTGATATAAGTCATGTTCATGACGATGCAAATGTAACGAGATTTCGAACTGTTCTGTTGCACACGTTGGGACTCATTTTATTTTTCTACAAAAAACATTTGCCATGACGGGAATCGAACCCGGGCCGCCCTGCGTTACAAGGTAGATGCCTATCCGCTAGACCATTTGGGAAAACTTGATATGTACACCCTAAGATATCTAAGTGTCATTTCGATGAGGTCTGTAGCAGAGGCCATAGAGCACAGCAAACAAATATTCATGTGTTTAAATATCCTTGTCGTTTTGAAAAATTACCATTGTCACCTGCACAGGAATGCCATGCGGCCAACATTGAAGAAATGTGCTTCTCAAATCTGTCATTAACACTGTTTTCCACACGCTTTTTTCATTGCATTGCCATATAATCAATTGGTCATTGATGCGTCACGAATAACGACAATGCGTCGAAAATTAAAGAAATGTAAACATGAATTATGTTATTATTGTCTAAGCATCGCAAAGCTGTATGCGTAAAGGCGTCTGACGTCACAGTGGCTTGCCTGAAACAAAGGAATCAGAGAAACATGTGCTTACAGGGGCGTCGAAGCGCCTTCTCCCGCTGATGGAGCAAATTTGCTACAGTGACAAAGACAAGCTCCGCGCTCATGGGCAATGTATATGGGGCAACTGTGCTGCGAGTATCTAAGCAGTCGTCGTGCATGGATAAAATGCAATGTTTCAAACAGATCTGATGAATTCACCTACTTTGAAAAAGTGTGCGTTAGGAAGTTCTTTTGACACAAAGCGAAAATCTACAGTCAAGCGTCAATCAGCAGACAGCCGTGTGTTCTTTAGTCATGAGCCTGTTGTCAAAACGGCAGAAAAAAATGGTCACAAACGAAATATTGTTTCTACACTTAAAATGAACAAAGAAAAAATGAGCTAGCCTGATATAAGTCATGTTCATGACGATGCAAATGTAACGAGATTTCGAACTGTTCTGTTGCACACGTTGGGACTCATTTTATTTTTCTACAAAAAACACTTGCCATGACGGGAATCGAACCCGGGCCGCCCTGCGTTACAAGGTAGATGCCTATCCGCTAGACCATTTGGGAAAACTTGATATGTACACCCTAGGATATCTAAGTGTCATTTCGATGAGGTCTGTAGCAGAGGCCATAGAGCACAGCAAACAAATAATCATGTGTTTAAATATCCTTGTCGTTTTGAAAAATTACCATTGTCACCTGCACAGGAATGCCATGCGGCCAACATTGAAGAAATGTGCTTCTCAAATCTGTCATTAACACTGTTTTCCACACGCTTTTTTCATTGCATTGCCATATAATCAATTGGTCATTGATGCGTCACGAATAACGACAATGCGTCGAAAATTAAAGAAATGTAAACATGAATTATGTTATTACTGTCTAAGCATCGCAAAGCTGTATGCGTAAAGGCGTCTGACGTCACAGTGGCTTGCCTGAAACAAAGGAATCAGAGAAACATGTGCTTACAGGGGCGTCGAAGCGCCTTCTCCCGCTGATGGAGCAAAGTTGCGACAGTGACAAAGACAAGCTCCGCGCTCATGGGCAATGTATATGGGGCAACTGTGCTGCGAGTATCTAAGCAGTCGTCGTGCATGGATAAAATGCAATGTTTCAAACAGATCTGATGAATTCACCTACTTTGAAAAAGTGTGCGTTAGGAAGTTCTTTTGACACAAAGCGAAAATCTACAGTCAAGCGTCAATCAGCAGACAGCCGTGTGTTCTTTAGTCATGAGCCTGTTGTCAAAACGGTAGAAAAAAATGGTCACAAACGAAATATTGTTTCTATACTTAAAATGAACAAAGAAAAAATGAGCTAGCCTGATATAAGTCATGTTCATGACGATGCAAATGTAACGAGATTTCGAACTGTTCTGTTGCACACGTTGGGACTCATTTTATTTTTCTACAAAAAACATTTGCCATGACGAGAATCGAACCCGGGCCGCCCTGCGTTACAAGGTAGATGCCTATCCGCTAGACCATTTGGGAAGACTTGATATGTACACCCTAAGATAGCTAAGTGTCATTTCGATGAGGTCTGTAGCAGAGGCCATAGAGCACAGCAAACAAATAATCATGTGTTTAAATATCCTTGTCGTTTTGAAAAATTACCATTGTCACCTGCACAGGAATGCCATGCGGCCAACATTGAAGAAATGTGCTTCTCAAATCTGTCATTAACACTGTTTTCCACACGCTTTTTTCATTGCATTGCCATATAATCAATTGGTCATTGATGCGTCACGAATAACGACAATGCGTCGAAAATTAAAGAAATGTAAACATGAATTATGTTATTACTGTCTAAGCATCGCAAAGCTGTATGCGTAAAGGCGTCTGACGTCACAGTGGCTTGCCTGAAACAAAGGAATCAGAGAAACATGTGCTTACAGGGGCTTCGAAGCGCCTTCTCCCGTTGATGGAGCAAAGTTGCTACAGTGACAAAGACAAGCTCCGCGCTCATGGGCAATGTATATGGGGCAACTGTGCTGCGAGTATCTAAGCAGTCGTCGTGCATGGATAAAATGCAATGTTTCAAACAGATCTGATGAATTCACCTACTTTGAAAAAGTGTGCGTTAGGAAGTTCTTTTGACACAAAGCGAAAATCGACAGTCAAGCGTCAATCAGCAGACAGCCGTGTGTTCTTTAGTAATGAGCCTGTTGTCAAAACGGCAGAAAAAAATGTTCACAAACGAAATATTGTTTCTACACTTAAAATGAACAAAGAAAAAATTAGCTAGCCTGATATAAGTCATATTCATGACGATGCAAATGTAACGAGATTTCGAACTGTTCTGTTGCACACGTTGGGACTCATTTTATTTTTCTACAAAAAACATTTGCCATGACGGGAATCGAACCCGGGCCGCCCTGCGTTACAAGGTAGATGCCTATCCGCTAGACCATTTGGGAAAACTTGATATGTACACCCTAAGATATCTAAGTGTCATTTCGATGAGGTCTGTAGCAGAGGCCATAGAGCACAGCAAACAAATAATCATGTGTTTAAATATCCTTGTCGTTTTGAAAAATTACCATTGTCACCTGCACAGGAATGCCATGCGGCCAACATTGAAGAAATGTGCTTCTCAAATCTGTCATTAACACTGTTTTCCACACGCTTTTTTCATTGCATTGCCATATAATCAATTGGTCATTGATGCGTCACGAATAACGACAATGCGTCGAAAATTAAAGAAATGTAAACATGAATTATGTTATTATTGTCTAAGCATCGCAAAGCTGTATGCGTAAAGGCGTCTGACGTCACAGTGGCTTGCCTGAAACAAAGGAATCAGAGAAACATGTGCTTACAGGGGCGTCGAAGCGCCTTCTCCCGCTGATGGAGCAAATTTGCTACAGTGACAAAGACAAGCTCCGCGCTCATGGGCAATGTATATGGGGCAACTGTGCTGCGAGTATCTAAGCAGTCGTCGTGCATGGATAAAATGCAATGTTTCAAACAGATCTGATGAATTCACCTACTTTGAAAAAGTGTGCGTTAGGAAGTTCTTTTGACACAAAGCGAAAATCTACAGTCAAGCGTCAATCAGCAGACAGCCGTGTGTTCTTTAGTCATGAGCCTGTTGTCAAAACGGCAGAAAAAAATGGTCACAAACGAAATATTGTTTCTACACTTAAAATGAACAAAGAAAAAATGAGCTAGCCTGATATAAGTCATGTTCATGACGATGCAAATGTAACGAGATTTCGAACTGTTCTGTTTCACACGTTGGGACTCATTTTATTTTTCTACAAAAAACACTTGCCATGACGGGAATCGAACCCGGGCCGCCCTGCGTTACAAGGTAGATGCCTATCCGCTAGACCATTTGGGAAAACTTGATATGTACACCCTAGGATATCTAAGTGTCATTTCGATGAGGTCTGTAGCAGAGGCCATAGAGCACAGCAAACAAATAATCATGTGTTTAAATATCCTTGTCGTTTTGAAAAATTACCATTGTCACCTGCACAGGAATGCCATGCGGCCAACATTGAAGAAATGTGCTTCTCAAATCTGTCATTAACACTGTTTTCCACACGCTTTTTTCATTGCATTGCCATATAATCAATTGGTCATTGATGCGTCACGAATAACGACAATGCGTCGAAAATTAAAGAAATGTAAACATGAATTATGTTATTACTGTCTAAGCATCGCAAAGCTGTATGCGTAAAGGCGTCTGACGTCACAGTGGCTTGCCTGAAACAAAGGAATCAGAGAAACATGTGCTTACAGGGGCGTCGAACCGCCTTCTCCCGCTGATGGAGCAAAGTTGCTACAGTGACAAAGACAAGCTCCGCGCTCATGGGCAATTTATATGAGGCAACTGTGCTTCGAGTATCTAAGTAGTCGTCGTGCATGGATAAAATGCAATGTTTCAAACAGATCTGATGAATTCACCTACTTTGAAAAAGTGTGCGTTAGGAAGTTCTTTTGACACAAAGCGAAAATCTACAGTCAAGCGTCAATCAGCAGACAGCCGTGTGTTCTTTAGTCATGAGCCTGTTGTCAAAACGGCAGAAAAAAATGTTCACAAACGAAATATTGTTTCTACACTTAAAATGAACAAAGAAAAAGTGAGCTAGCCTGATATAAGTCATGTTCATGACGATGCAAATGTAACGAGATTTCGAACTGTTCTGTTGCACACGTGGGGACTCATTTTATTTTTCTACAAAAAACATTTGCCATGACGGGAATCGAACCCGGGCCGCCCTGCGTTACAAGGTAGATGCCTATCCGCTAGACCATTTGGGAAAACTTGATATGTACACCCTAAGATATCTAAGTGTCATTTCGATGAGGTCTGTAGCAGAGGCCATAGAGCACAGCAAACAAATAATCATGTGTTTAAATATCCTTGTCGTTTTGAAAAATTACCATTGTCACCTGCACAGGAATGCCATGCGGCCAACATTGAAGAAATGTGCTTCTCAAATCTGTCATTAACACTGTTTTCCACACGCTTTTTTCATTGCATTGCCATATAATCAATTGGTCATTGATGCGTCACGAATAACGACAATGCGTCGAAAATTAAAGAAATGTAAACATGAATTATGTTATTACTGTCTAAGCATCGCAAAGCTGTATGCGTAAAGGCGTCTGACGTCACAGTGGCTTGCCTGAAACAAAGGAATCAGAGAAACATGTGCTTACAGGGGCGTCGAACCGCCTTCTCCCGCTGATGGAGCAAAGTTGCTACAGTGACAAAGACAAGCTCCGCGCTCATGGGCAATTTATATGAGGCAACTGTGCTTCGAGTATCTAAGTAGTCGTCGTGCATGGATAAAATGCAATGTTTCAAACAGATCTGATGAATTCACCTACTTTGAAAAAGTGTGCGTTAGGAAGTTCTTTTGACACAAAGCGAAAATCTACAGTCAAGCGTCAATCAGCAGACAGCCGTGTGTTCTTTAGTCATGAGCCTGTTGTCAAAACGGCAGAAAAAAATGTTCACAAACGAAATATTGTTTCTACACTTAAAATGAACAAAGAAAAAATGAGCTAGCCTGATATAAGTCATGTTCATGACGATGCAAATGTAACGAGATTTCGAACTGTTCTGTTGCACACGTGGGGACTCATTTTATTTTTCTACAAAAAACATTTGCCATGACGGGAATCGAACCCGGGCCGCCCTGCGTTACAAGGTAGATGCCTATCCGCTAGACCATTTGGGAAAACTTGATATGTACACCCTAAGATATCTAAGTGTCATTTCGATGAGGTCTGTTGCAGAGGCCATAGAGCACAGCAAACAAATAATCATGTGTTTAAATATCCTTGTCGTTTTGAAAAATTACCATTGTCACCTGCACAGGAATGCCATGCGGCCAACATTGAAGAAATGTGCTTCTCAAATCTGTCATTAACACTGTTTTCCACACGCTTTTTTCATTGCATTGCCATATAATCAATTGGTCATTGATGCGTCACGACAATGCGTCGAAAATTAAAGAAATGTAAACATGAATTATGTTATTACTGTCTAAGCATCGCAAAGCTGTATGCGTAAAGGCGTCTGACGTCACAGTGGCTTGCCTGAAACAAAGGAATCAGAGAAACATGTGCTTACAGGGGCGTCGAAGCGCCTTCTCCCGCTGATGGAGCAAAGTTGCTACAGTGACAAAGACAAGCTCCGCGCTCATGGGCAATTTATATGAGGCAACTGTGCTTCGAGTATCTAAGTAGTCGTCGTGCATGGATAAAATGCAATGTTTCAAACAGATCTGATGAATTCACCTACTTTGAAAAAGTGTGCGTTAGGAAGTTCTTTTGACACAAAGCGAAAATCTACAGTCAAGCGTCAATCAGCAGACAGCCGTGTGTTCTTTAGTCATGAGCCTGTTGTCAAAACGGCAGAAAAAAATGTTCACAAACGAAATATTGTTTCTACACTTAAAATGAACAAAGAAAAAATGAGCTAGCCTGATATAAGTCATGTTCATGACGATGCAAATGTAACGAGATTTCGAACTGTTCTGTTGCACACGTGGGGACTCATTTTATTTTTCTACAAAAAACATTTGCCATGACGGGAATCGAACCCGGGTCGCCCTGCGTTACAAGGTAGATGCCTATCCGCTAGACCATTTGGAAAAACTTGATATGTACACCCTAAGATATCTAAGTGTCATTTCGATGAGGTCTGTAGCAGAGGCCATAGAGCACAGCAAACAAATAATCATGTGTTTAAATATCCTTGTCGTTTTGAAAAATTACCATTGTCACCTGCACAGGAATGCCATGCGGCCAACATTGAAGAAATGTGCTTCTCAAATCTGTCATTAACACTGTTTTCCACACGCTTTTTTCATTGCATTGCCATATAATCAATTGGTCATTGATGCGTCACGAATAACGACAATGCGTCGAAAATTAAAGAAATGTAAACATGAATTATGTTATTACTGTCTAAGCATCGCAAAGCTGTATGCGTAAAGGCGTCTGACGTCACAGTGGCTTGCCTGAAACAAAGGAATCAGAGAAACATGTGCTTACAGGGGCTTCGAAGCGCCTTCTCCCGTTGATGGAGCAAAGTTGCTACAGTGACAAAGACAAGCTCCGCGCTCATGGGCAATGTATATGGGGCAACTGTGCTGCGAGTATCTAAGCAGTCGTCGTGCATGGATAAAATGCAATGTTTCAAACAGATCTGATGAATTCACCTACTTTGAAAAAGTGTGCGTTAGGAAGTTCTTTTGACACAAAGCGAAAATCTACAGTCAAGCGTCAATCAGCAGACAGCCGTGTGTTCTTTAGTCATGAGCCTGTTGTCAAAACGGCAGAAAAAAATGTTCACAAACGAAATATTGTTTCTACACTTAAAATGAACAAAGAAAAAATGAGCTAGCCTGATATAAGTCATGTTCATGACGATGCAAATGTAACGAGATTTCGAACTGTTCTGTTGCACACGTTGGGACTCATTTTATTTTTCTACAAAAAACACTTGCCATGACGGGAATCGAACCCCGGCCGCCCTGCGTTACAAGGTAGATGCCTATCCGCTAGACCATTTGGGAAAACTTGATATGTACACCCTAAGATATCTAAGTGTCATTTCGATGAGGTCTGTAGCAGAGGCCATAGAGCACAGCAAACAAATAATCATGTGTTTAAATATCCTTGTCGTTTTGAAAAATTACCATTGTCACCTGCACAGGAATGCCATGCGGCCAACATTGAAGAAATGTGCTTCTCAAATCTGTCATTAACACTGTTTTCCACACGCTTTTTTCATTGCATTGCCATATAATCAATTGGTCATTGATGCGTCACGAATAACGACAATGCGTCGAAAATTAAAGAAATGTAAACATGAATTATGTTATTACTGTCTAAGCATCGCAAAGCTGTATGCGTAAAGGCGTCTGACGTCACAGTGGCTTGCCTGAAACAAAGGAATCAGAGAAACATGTGCTTACAGGGGCGTCGAACCGCCTTCTCCCGCTGATGGAGCAAAGTTGCTACAGTGACAAAGACAAGCTCCGCGCTCATGGGCAATTTATATGAGGCAACTGTGCTTCGAGTATCTAAGTAGTCGTCGTGCATGGATAAAATGCAATGTTTCAAACAGATCTGATGAATTCACCTACTTTGAAAAAGTGTGCGTTAGGAAGTTCTTTTGACACAAAGCGAAAATCTACAGTCAAGCGTCAATCAGCAGACAGCCGTGTGTTCTTTAGTCATGAGCCTGTTGTCAAAACGGCAGAAAAAAATGTTCACAAACGAAATATTGTTTCTACACTTAAAATGAACAAAGAAAAAATGAGCTAGCCTGATATAAGTCATGTTCATGACGATGCAAATGTAACGAGATTTCGAACTGTTCTGTTGCACACGTGGGGACTCATTTTATTTTTCTACAAAAAAAATTTGCCATGACGGGAATCGAACCCGGGCCGCCCTGCGTTACAAGGTAGATGCCTATCCGCTAGACCATTTGGGAAAACTTGATATGTACACCCTAAGATATCTAAGTGTCATTTCGATGAGGTCTGTAGCAGAGGCCATAGAGCACAGCAAACAAATAATCATGTGTTTAAATATCCTTGTCGTTTTGAAAAATTACCATTGTCACCTGCACAGGAATGCCATGCGGCCAACATTGAAGAAATGTGCTTCTCAAATCTGTCATTAACACTGTTTTCCACACGCTTTTTTCATTGCATTGCCATATAATCAAATGGTCATTGATGCGTCACGAATAACGACAATGCGTCGAAAATTAAAGAAATGTAAACATGAATTATGTTATTACTGTCTAAGCATCGCAAAGCTGTATGCGTAAAGGCGTCTGACGTCACAGTGGCTTGCCAGAAACAAAGGAATGAGAGAAACATGTGCTGACAGGGGCGTCGAACCGCCTTCTCCCGCTGATGGAGCAAAGTTGCTACAGTGACAAAGACAAGCTCCGCGCTCATGGGCAATTTATATGAGACAACTGTGCTGCGAGTATCTAAGTAGTCGTCGTGCATGGATAAAATGCAATGTTTCAAACAGTTCTGATGAATTCACCTACTTTGAAAAAGTGTGCGTTAGGAAGTTCTTTTGACACAAAGCGAAAATCTACAGTCAAGCGTCAATCAGCAGACAGCCGTGTGTTCTTTAGTCATGAGCCTGTTGTCAAAACGGTAGAAAAAAATGGTCACAAACGAAATATTGTTTCTATACTTAAAATGAACAAAGAAAAAATGAGCTAGCCTGATATAAGTCATGTTCATGACGATGCAAATGTAACGAGATTTCGAACTGTTCTGTTGCACACGTTGGGACTCATTTTATTTTTCTACAAAAAACATTTGCCATGACGAGAATCGAACCCGGGCCGCCCTGCGTTACAAGGTAGATGCCTATCCGCTAGACCATTTGGGAAGACTTGATATGTACACCCTAAGATATCTAAGTGTCATTTCGATGAGGTCTGTAGCAGAGGCCATAGAGCACAGCAAACAAATAATCATGTGTTTAAATATCCTTGTCGTTTTGAAAAATTACCATTGTCACCTGCACAGGAATGCCATGCGGCCAACATTGAAGAAATGTGCTTCTCAAATCTGTCATTAACACTGTTTTCCACACGCTTTTTTCATTGCATTGCCATATAATCAATTGGTCATTGATGCGTCACGACAATGCGTCGAAAATTAAAGAAATGTAAACATGAATTATGTTATTACTGTCTAAGCATCGCAAAGCTGTATGCGTAAAGGCGTCTGACGTCACAGTGGCTTGCCAGAAACAAAGGAATGAGAGAAACATGTGCTGACAGGGGCGTCGAACCGCCTTCTCCCGCTGATGGAGCAAAGTTGCTACAGTGACAAAGACAAGCTCCGCGGTCATGGGCAATTTATATGAGGCAACTGTGCTTCGAGTATCTAAGTAGTCGTCGTGCATGGATAAAATGCAATGTTTCAAACAGATCTGATGAATTCACCTACTTTGAAAAAGTGTGCGTTAGGAAGTTCTTTTGACACAAAGCGAAAATCTACAGTCAAGCGTCAATCAGCAGACAGCCGTGTGTTCTTTAGTAATGAGCCTGTTGTCAAAACGGCAGAAAAAAATGTTCACAAACGAAATATTGTTTCTACACTTAAAATGAACAAAGAAAAAATTAGCTAGCCTGATATAAGTCATGTTCATGACGATGCAAATGTAACGAGATTTCGAACTGTTCTGTTGCACACGTTGGGACTCATTTTATTTTTCTACAAAAAACATTTGCCATGACGGGAATCGAACCCGGGCCGCCCTGCGTTACAAGGTAGATGCCTATCCGCTAGACCATTTGGGAAATCTTGATATGTACACCCTAAGATATCTAAGTGTCATTTCGATGAGGTCTGTAGCAGAGGCCATAGAGCACAGCAAACAAATAATCATGTGTTTAAATATCCTTGTCGTTTTGAAAAATTACCATTGTCACCTGCACAGGAATGCCATGCGGCCAACATTGAAGAAATGTGCTTCTCAAATCTGTCATTAACACTGTTTTCCACACGCTTTTTTCATTGCATTGCCATATAATCAATTGGTCATTGATGCGTCACGAATAACGACAATGCGTCGAAAATTAAAGAAATGTAAACATGAATTATGTTATTACTGTCTAAGCATCGCAAAGCTGTATGCGTAAAGGCGTCTGACGTCACAGTGGCTTGCCTGAAACAAAGGAATCAGAGAAACATGTGCTTACAGGGGCTTCGAAGCGCCTTCTCCCGTTGATGGAGCAAAGTTGCTACAGTGACAAAGACAAGCTCCGCGCTCATGGGCAATGTATATGGGGCAACTGTGCTGCGAGTATCTAAGCAGTCGTCGTGCATGGATAAAATGCAATGTTTCAAACAGATCTGATGAATTCACCTACTTTGAAAAAGTGTGCGTTAGGAAGTTCTTTTGACACAAAGCGAAAATCTACAGTCAAGCGTCAATCAGCAGACAGCCGTGTGTTCTTTAGTCATGAGCCTGTTGTCAAAACGGCAGAAAAAAATGTTCACAAACGAAATATTGTTTCTACACTTAAAATGAACAAAGAAAAAATGAGCTAGCCTGATATAAGTCATGTTCATGACGATGCAAATGTAACGAGATTTCGAACTGTTCTGTTGCACACGTTGGGACTCATTTTATTTTTCTACAAAAAACACTTGCCATGACGGGAATCGAACCCCGGCCGCCCTGCGTTACAAGGTAGATGCCTATCCGCTAGACCATTTGGGAAAACTTGATATGTACACCCTAAGATATCTAAGTGTCATTTCGATGAGGTCTGTAGCAGAGGCCATAGAGCACAGCAAACAAATAATCATGTGTTTAAATATCCTTGTCGTTTTGAAAAATTACCATTGTCACCTGCACAGGAATGCCATGCGGCCAACATTGAAGAAATGTGCTTCTCAAATCTGTCATTAACACTGTTTTCCACACGCTTTTTTCATTGCATTGCCATATAATCAATTGGTCATTGATGCGTCACGAATAACGACAATGCGTCGAAAATTAAAGAAATGTAAACATGAATTATGTTATTACTGTCTAAGCATCGCAAAGCTGTATGCGTAAAGGCGTCTGACGTCACAGTGGCTTGCCTGAAACAAAGGAATCAGAGAAACATGTGCTTACAGGGGCGTCGAACCGCCTTCTCCCGCTGATGGAGCAAAGTTGCTACAGTGACAAAGACAAGCTCCGCGCTCATGGGCAATTTATATGAGGCAACTGTGCTTCGAGTATCTAAGTAGTCGTCGTGCATGGATAAAATGCAATGTTTCAAACAGATCTGATGAATTCACCTACTTTGAAAAAGTGTGCGTTAGGAAGTTCTTTTGACACAAAGCGAAAATCTACAGTCAAGCGTCAATCAGCAGACAGCCGTGTGTTCTTTAGTCATGAGCCTGTTGTCAAAACGGCAGAAAAAAATGTTCACAAACGAAATATTGTTTCTACACTTAAAATGAACAAAGAAAAAATGAGCTAGCCTGATATAAGTCATGTTCATGACGATGCAAATGTAACGAGATTTCGAACTGTTCTGTTGCACACGTGGGGACTCATTTTATTTTTCTACAAAAAAAATTTGCCATGACGGGAATCGAACCCGGGCCGCCCTGCGTTACAAGGTAGATGCCTATCCGCTAGACCATTTGGGAAAACTTGATATGTACACCCTAAGATATCTAAGTGTCATTTCGATGAGGTCTGTAGCAGAGGCCATAGAGCACAGCAAACAAATAATCATGTGTTTAAATATCCTTGTCGTTTTGAAAAATTACCATTGTCACCTGCACAGGAATGCCATGCGGCCAACATTGAAGAAATGTGCTTCTCAAATCTGTCATTAACACTGTTTTCCACACGCTTTTTTCATTGCATTGCCATATAATCAAATGGTCATTGATGCGTCACGAATAACGACAATGCGTCGAAAATTAAAGAAATGTAAACATGAATTATGTTATTACTGTCTAAGCATCGCAAAGCTGTATGCGTAAAGGCGTCTGACGTCACAGTGGCTTGCCAGAAACAAAGGAATGAGAGAAACATGTGCTGACAGGGGCGTCGAACCGCCTTCTCCCGCTGATGGAGCAAAGTTGCTACAGTGACAAAGACAAGCTCCGCGCTCATGGGCAATTTATATGAGACAACTGTGCTGCGAGTATCTAAGTAGTCGTCGTGCATGGATAAAATGCAATGTTTCAAACAGTTCTGATGAATTCACCTACTTTGAAAAAGTGTGCGTTAGGAAGTTCTTTTGACACAAAGCGAAAATCTACAGTCAAGCGTCAATCAGCAGACAGCCGTGTGTTCTTTAGTCATGAGCCTGTTGTCAAAACGGTAGAAAAAAATGGTCACAAACGAAATATTGTTTCTATACTTAAAATGAACAAAGAAAAAATGAGCTAGCCTGATATAAGTCATGTTCATGACGATGCAAATGTAACGAGATTTCGAACTGTTCTGTTGCACACGTTGGGACTCATTTTATTTTTCTACAAAAAACATTTGCCATGACGAGAATCGAACCCGGGCCGCCCTGCGTTACAAGGTAGATGCCTATCCGCTAGACCATTTGGGAAGACTTGATATGTACACCCTAAGATATCTAAGTGTCATTTCGATGAGGTCTGTAGCAGAGGCCATAGAGCACAGCAAACAAATAATCATGTGTTTAAATATCCTTGTCGTTTTGAAAAATTACCATTGTCACCTGCACAGGAATGCCATGCGGCCAACATTGAAGAAATGTGCTTCTCAAATCTGTCATTAACACTGTTTTCCACACGCTTTTTTCATTGCATTGCCATATAATCAATTGGTCATTGATGCGTCACGAATAACGACAATGCGTCGAAAATTAAAGAAATGTAAACATGAATTATGTTATTACTGTCTAAGCATCGCAAAGCTGTATGCGTAAAGGCGTCTGACGTCACAGTGGCTTGCCAGAAACAAAGGAATGAGAGAAACATGTGCTGACAGGGGCGTCGAACCGCCTTCTCCCGCTGATGGAGCAAAGTTGCTACAGTGACAAAGACAAGCTCCGCGCTCATGGGCAATTTATATGAGGCAACTGTGCTGCGAGTATCTAAGTAGTCGTCGT
This sequence comes from Argentina silus, assembly GCF_951799395.1. Taxonomy (NCBI): domain Eukaryota; kingdom Metazoa; phylum Chordata; class Actinopteri; order Argentiniformes; family Argentinidae; genus Argentina; species Argentina silus. The sequence continues at coordinate 113,534 of NW_028152657.1, read as the reverse complement.
GCATGGATAAAATGCAATGTTTCAAACAGTTCTGATGAATTCACCTACTTTGAAAAAGTGTGCGTTAGGAAGTTCTTTTGACACAAAGCGAAAATCGACAGTCAAGCGTCAATCAGCAGACAGCCGTGTGTTCTTTAGTCATGAGCCTGTTGTCAAAACGGCAGAAAAAAATGTTCACAAACGAAATATTGTTTCTACACTTAAAATGAACAAAGAAAAAATGAGCTAGCCTGATATAAGTCATGTTCATGACGATGCAAATGTAACGAGATTTCGAACTGTTCTGTTGCACACGTGGGGACTCATTTTATTTTTCTACAAAAAACATTTGCCATGACGGGAATCGAACCCGGGCCGCCCTGCGTTACAAGGTAGATGCCTATCCGCTAGACCATTTGGGAAAACTTGATATGTACACCCTAAGATATCTAAGTGTCATTTCGATGAGGTCTGTAGCAGAGGACATAGAGCACAGCAAACAAATAATCATGTGTTTAAATATCCTTGTCGTTTTGAAAAATTACCATTGTCACCTGCACAGGAATGCCATGCGGCCAACATTGAAGAAATGTGCTTCTCAAATCTGTCATTAACACTGTTTTCCACACGCTTTTTTCATTGCATTGCCATATAATCAAATGGTCATTGATGCGTCACGAATAACGACAATGCGTCGAAAATTAAAGAAATGTAAACATGAATTATGTTATTACTGTCTAAGCATCGCAAAGCTGTATGCGTAAAGGCGTCTGACGTCACAGTGGCTTGCCAGAAACAAAGGAATGAGAGAAACATGTGCTGACAGGGGCGTCGAACCACCTTCTCCCGCTGATGGAGCAAAGTTGCTACAGTGACAAAGACAAGCTCCGCGCTCATGGGCAATTTATATGAGACAACTGTGCTGCGAGTATCTAAGTAGTCGTCGTGCATGGATAAAATGCAATGTTTCAAACAGTTCTGATGAATTCACCTACTTTGAAAAAGTGTGCGTTAGGAAGTTCTTTTGACACAAAGCGAAAATCTACAGTCAAGCGTCAATCAGCAGACAGCCGTGTGTTCTTTAGTCATGAGCCTGTTGTCAAAACGGCAGAAAAAAATGTTCACAAACGAAATATTGTTTCTACACTTAAAATGAACAAAGAAAAAATGAGCTAGCCTGATATAAGTCATGTTCATGACGATGCAAATGTAACGAGATTTCGAACTGTTCTGTTGCACACGTGGGGACTCATTTTATTTTTCTACAAAAAACATTTGCCATGACGGGAATCGAACCCGGGCCGCCCTGCGTTACAAGGTAGATGCCTATCCGCTAGACCATTTGGGAAAACTTGATATGTACACCCTAAGATATCTAAGTGTCATTTCGATGAGGTCTGTAGCAGAGGCCATAGAGCACAGCAAACAAATAATCATGTGTTTAAATATCCTTGTCGGTTTGAAAAATTACCATTGTCACCTGCACAGGAATGCCATGCGGCCAACATTGAAGAAATGTGCTTCTCAAATCTGTCATTAACACTGTTTTCCACACGCTTTTTTCATTGCATTGCCATATAATCAATTGGTCATTGATGCGTCACGAATAACGACAATGCGTCGAAAATTAAAGAAATGTAAACATGAATTATGTTATTACTGTCTAAGCATCGCAAAGCTGTATGCGTAAAGGCGTCTGACGTCACAGTGGCTTGCCAGAAACAAAGGAATGAGAGAAACATGTGCTGACAGGGGCGTCGAACCGCCTTCTCCCGCTGATGGAGCAAAGTTGCTACAGTGACAAAGACAAGCTCCGCGCTCATGGGCAATTTATATGAGGCAACTGTGCTGCGAGTATCTAAGTAGTCGTCGTGCATGGATAAAATGCAATGTTTCAAACAGTTCTGATGAATTCACCTACTTTGAAAAAGTGTGCGTTAGGAAGTTCTTTTGACACAAAGCGAAAATCGACAGTCAAGCGTCAATCAGCAGACAGCCGTGTGTTCTTTAGTCATGAGCCTGTTGTCAAAACGGCAGAAAAAAATGTTCACAAACGAAATATTGTTTCTACACTTAAAATGAACAAAGAAAAAATGAGCTAGCCTGATATAAGTCATGTTCATGACGATGCAAATGTAACGAGATTTCGAACTGTTCTGTTGCACACGTGGGGACTCATTTTATTTTTCTACAAAAAACATTTGCCATGACGGGAATCGAACCCGGGCCGCCCTGCGTTACAAGGTAGATGCCTATCCGCTAGACCATTTGGGAAAACTTGATATGTACACCCTAAGATATCTAAGTGTCATTTCGATGAGGTCTGTAGCAGAGGCCATAGAGCACAGCAAACAAATAATCATGTGTTTAAATATCCTTGTCGGTTTGAAAAATTACCATTGTCACCTGCACAGGAATGCCATGCGGCCAACATTGAAGAAATGTGCTTCTCAAATCTGTCATTAACACTGTTTTCCACACGCTTTTTTCATTGCATTGCCATATAATCAATTGGTCATTGATGCGTCACGAATAACGACAATGCGTCGAAAATTAAAGAAATGTAAACATGAATTATGTTATTACTGTCTAAGCATCGCAAAGCTGTATGCGTAAAGGCGTCTGACGTCACAGTGGCTTGCCAGAAACAAAGGAATGAGAGAAACATGTGCTGACAGGGGCGTCGAACCGCCTTCTCCCGCTGATGGAGCAAAGTTGCTACAGTGACAAAGACAAGCTCCGCGCTCATGGGCAATTTATATGAGGCAACTGTGCTGCGAGTATCTAAGTAGTCGTCGTGCATGGATAAAATGCAATGTTTCAAACAGTTCTGATGAATTCACCTACTTTGAAAAAGTGTGCGTTAGGAAGTTCTTTTGACACAAAGCGAAAATCGACAGTCAAGCGTCAATCAGCAGACAGCCGTGTGTTCTTTAGTCATGAGCCTGTTGTCAAAACGGCAGAAAAAAATGTTCACAAACGAAATATTGTTTCTACACTTAAAATGAACAAAGAAAAAATGAGCTAGCCTGATATAAGTCATGTTCATGACGATGCAAATGTAACGAGATTTCGAACTGTTCTGTTGCACACGTGGGGACTCATTTTATTTTTCTACAAAAAACATTTGCCATGACGGGAATCGAACCCGGGCCGCCCTGCGTTACAAGGTAGATGCCTATCCGCTAGACCATTTGGGAAAACTTGATATGTACACCCTAAGATATCTAAGTGTCATTTCGATGAGGTCTGTAGCAGAGGCCATAGAGCACAGCAAACAAATAATCATGTGTTTAAATATCCTTGTCGGTTTGAAAAATTACCATTGTCACCTGCACAGGAATGCCATGCGGCCAACATTGAAGAAATGTGCTTCTCAAATCTGTCATTAACACTGTTTTCCACACGCTTTTTTCATTGCATTGCCATATAATCAATTGGTCATTGATGCGTCACGAATAACGACAATGCGTCGAAAATTAAAGAAATGTAAACATGAATTATGTTATTACTGTCTAAGCATCGCAAAGCTGTATGCGTAAAGGCGTCTGACGTCACAGTGGCTTGCCAGAAACAAAGGAATGAGAGAAACATGTGCTGACAGGGGCGTCGAACCGCCTTCTCCCGCTGATGGAGCAAAGTTGCTACAGTGACAAAGACAAGCTCCGCGCTCATGGGCAATTTATATGAGGCAACTGTGCTGCGAGTATCTAAGTAGTCGTCGTGCATGGATAAAATGCAATGTTTCAAACAGTTCTGATGAATTCACCTACTTTGAAAAAGTGTGCGTTAGGAAGTTCTTTTGACACAAAGCGAAAATCGACAGTCAAGCGTCAATCAGCAGACAGCCGTGTGTTCTTTAGTCATGAGCCTGTTGTCAAAACGGCAGAAAAAAATGTTCACAAACGAAATATTGTTTCTACACTTAAAATGAACAAAGAAAAAATGAGCTAGCCTGATATAAGTCATGTTCATGACGATGCAAATGTAACGAGATTTCGAACTGTTCTGTTGCACACGTGGGGACTCATTTTATTTTTCTACAAAAAACATTTGCCATGACGGGAATCGAACCCGGGCCGCCCTGCGTTACAAGGTAGATGCCTATCCGCTAGACCATTTGGGAAAACTTGATATGTACACCCTAAGATATCTAAGTGTCATTTCGATGAGGTCTGTAGCAGAGGCCATAGAGCACAGCAAACAAATAATCATGTGTTTAAATATCCTTGTCGTTTTGAAAAATTACCATTGTCACCTGCACAGGAATGCCATGCGGCCAACATTGAAGAAATGTGCTTCTCAAATCTGTCATTAACACTGTTTTCCACACGCTTTTTTCATTGCATTGCCATATAATCAAATGGTCATTGATGCGTCACGAATAACGACAATGCGTCGAAAATTAAAGAAATGTAAACATGAATTATGTTATTACTGTCTAAGCATCGCAAAGCTGTATGCGTAAAGGCGTCTGACGTCACAGTGGCTTGCCAGAAACAAAGGAATGAGAGAAACATGTGCTGACAGGGGCGTCGAACCGCCTTCTCCCGCTGATGGAGCAAAGTTGCTACAGTGACAAAGACAAGCTCCGCGCTCATGGGCAATTTATATGAGACAACTGTGCTGCGAGTATCTAAGTAGTCGTCGTGCATGGATAAAATGCAATGTTTCAAACAGTTCTGATGAATTCACCTACTTTGAAAAAGTGTGCGTTAGGAAGTTCTTTTGACACAAAGCGAAAATCGACAGTCAAGCGTCAATCAGCAGACAGCCGTGTGTTCTTTAGTAATGAGCCTGTTGTCAAAACGGCAGAAAAAAATGTTCACAAACGAAATATTGTTTCTACACTTAAAATGAACAAAGAAAAAATTAGCTAGCCTGATATAAGTCATGTTCATGACGATGCAAATGTAACGAGATTTCGAACTGTTCTGTTGCACACGTTGGGACTCATTTTATTTTTCTACAAAAAACATTTGCCATGACGGGAATCGAACCCGGGCCGCCCTGCGTTACAAGGTAGATGCCTATCCGCTAGACCATTTGGGAAAACTTGATATGTACACCCTAGGATATCTAAGTGTCATTTCGATGAGGTCTGTAGCAGAGGCCATAGAGCACAGCAAACAAATAATCATGTGTTTAAATATCCTTGTCGTTTTGAAAAATTACCATTGTCACCTGCACAGGAATGCCATGCGGCCAACATTGAAGAAATGTGCTTCTCAAATCTGTCATTAACACTGTTTTCCACACGCTTTTTTCATTGCATTGCCATATAATCAATTGGTCATTGATGCGTCACGAATAACGACAATGCGTCGAAAATTAAAGAAATGTAAACATGAATTATGTTATTACTGTCTAAGCATCGCAAAGCTGTATGCGTAAAGGCGTCTGACGTCACAGTGGCTTGCCTGAAACAAAGGAATCAGAGAAACATGTGCTTACAGGGGCGTCGAAGCGCCTTCTCCCGCTGATGGAGCAAAGTTGCGAAAGTGACAAAGACAAGCTCCGCGCTCATGGGCAATGTATATGGGGCAACTGTGCTGCGAGTATCTAAGCAGTCGTCGTGCATGGATAAAATGCAATGTTTCAAACAGATCTGATGAATTCACCTACTTTGAAAAAGTGTGCGTTAGGAAGTTCTTTTGACACAAAGCGAAAATCTACAGTCAAGCGTCAATCAGCAGACAGCCGTGTGTTCTTTAGTCATGAGCCTGTTGTCAAAACGGTAGAAAAAAATGGTCACAAACTAAATATTGTTTCTATACTTAAAATGAACAAAGAAAAAATGAGCTAGCCTGATATAAGTCATGTTCATGACGATGCAAATGTAACGAGATTTCGAACTGTTCTGTTGCACACGTGGGGACTCATTTTATTTTTCTACAAAAAACATTTGCCATGACGGGAATCGAACCCGGGCCGCCCTGCGTTACAAGGTAGATGCCTATCCGCTAGACCATTTGGGAAAACTTGATATGTACACCCTAAGATATCTAAGTGTCATTTCGATGAGGTCTGTAGCAGAGGCCATAGAGCACAGCAAACAAATAATCATGTGTTTAAATATCCTTGTCGTTTTGAAAAATTACCATTGTCACCTGCACAGGAATGCCATGCGGCCAACATTGAAGAAATGTGCTTCTCAAATCTGTCATTAACACTGTTTTCCACACGCTTTTTTCATTGCATTGCCATATAATCAAATGGTCATTGATGCGTCACGAATAACGACAATGCGTCGAAAATTAAAGAAATGTAAACATGAATTATGTTATTACTGTCTAAGCATCGCAAAGCTGTATGCGTAAAGGCGTCTGACGTCACAGTGGCTTGCCAGAAACAAAGGAATGAGAGAAACATGTGCTGACAGGGGCGTCGAACCGCCTTCTCCCGCTGATGGAGCAAAGTTGCTACAGTGACAAAGACAAGCTCCGCGCTCATGGGCAATTTATATGAGACAACTGTGCTGCGAGTATCTAAGTAGTCGTCGTGCATGGATAAAATGCAATGTTTCAAACAGTTCTGATGAATTCACCTACTTTGAAAAAGTGTGCGTTAGGAAGTTCTTTTGACACAAAGCGAAAATCGACAGTCAAGCGTCAATCAGCAGACAGCCGTGTGTTCTTTAGTAATGAGCCTGTTGTCAAAACGGCAGAAAAAAATGTTCACAAACGAAATATTGTTTCTACACTTAAAATGAACAAAGAAAAAATTAGCTAGCCTGATATAAGTCATGTTCATGACGATGCAAATGTAACGAGATTTCGAACTGTTCTGTTGCACACGTTGGGACTCATTTTATTTTTCTACAAAAAACATTTGCCATGACGGGAATCGAACCCGGGCCGCCCTGCGTTACAAGGTAGATGCCTATCCGCTAGACCATTTGGGAAAACTTGATATGTACACCCTAGGATATCTAAGTGTCATTTCGATGAGGTCTGTAGCAGAGGCCATAGAGCACAGCAAACAAATAATCATGTGTTTAAATATCCTTGTCGTTTTGAAAAATTACCATTGTCACCTGCACAGGAATGCCATGCGGCCAACATTGAAGAAATGTGCTTCTCAAATCTGTCATTAACACTGTTTTCCACACGCTTTTTTCATTGCATTGCCATATAATCAATTGGTCATTGATGCGTCACGAATAACGACAATGCGTCGAAAATTAAAGAAATGTAAACATGAATTATGTTATTACTGTCTAAGCATCGCAAAGCTGTATGCGTAAAGGCGTCTGACGTCACAGTGGCTTGCCTGAAACAAAGGAATCAGAGAAACATGTGCTTACAGGGGCGTCGAAGCGCCTTCTCCCGCTGATGGAGCAAAGTTGCGAAAGTGACAAAGACAAGCTCCGCGCTCATGGGCAATGTATATGGGGCAACTGTGCTGCGAGTATCTAAGCAGTCGTCGTGCATGGATAAAATGCAATGTTTCAAACAGATCTGATGAATTCACCTACTTTGAAAAAGTGTGCGTTAGGAAGTTCTTTTGACACAAAGCGAAAATCTACAGTCAAGCGTCAATCAGCAGACAGCCGTGTGTTCTTTAGTCATGAGCCTGTTGTCAAAACGGTAGAAAAAAATGGTCACAAACTAAATATTGTTTCTATACTTAAAATGAACAAAGAAAAAATGAGCTAGCCTGATATAAGTCATGTTCATGACGATGCAAATGTAACGAGATTTCGAACTGTTCTGTTGCACACGTTGGGACTCATTTTATTTTTCTACAAAAAACATTTGCCATGACGAGAATCGAACCCGGGCCGCCCTGCGTTACAAGGTAGATGCCTATCCGCTAGACCATTTGGGAAGACTTGATATGTACACCCTAAGATATCTAAGTGTCATTTCGATGAGGTCTGTAGCAGAGGCCATAGAGCACAGCAAACAAATAATCATGTGTTTAAATATCCTTGTCGTTTTGAAAAATTACCATTGTCACCTGCACAGGAATGCCATGCGGCCAACATTGAAGAAATGTGCTTCTCAAATCTGTCATTAACACTGTTTTCCACACGCTTTTTTCATTGCATTGCCATATAATCAATTGGTCATTGATGCGTCACGAATAACGACAATGCGTCGAAAATTAAAGAAATGTAAACATGAATTATGTTATTACTGTCTAAGCATCGCAAAGCTGTATGCGTAAAGGCGTCTGACGTCACAGTGGCTTGCCTGAAACAAAGGAATCAGAGAAACATGTGCTTACAGGGGCGTCGAACCGCCTTCTCCCGCTGATGGAGCAAAGTTGCTACAGTGACAAAGACAAGCTCCGCGCTCATGGGCAATTTATATGAGGCAACTGTGCTTCGAGTATCTAAGTAGTCGTCGTGCATGGATAAAATGCAATGTTTCAAACAGATCTGATGAATTCACCTACTTTGAAAAAGTGTGCGTTAGGAAGTTCTTTTGACACAAAGCGAAAATCTACAGTCAAGCGTCAATCAGCAGACAGCCGTGTGTTCTTTAGTCATGAGCCTGTTGTCAAAACGGCAGAAAAAAATGTTCACAAACGAAATATTGTTTCTACACTTAAAATGAACAAAGAAAAAATGAGCTAGCCTGATATAAGTCATGTTCATGACGATGCAAATGTAACGAGATTTCGAACTGTTCTGTTGCACACGTGGGGACTCATTTTATTTTTCTACAAAAAACATTTGCCATGACGGGAATCGAACCCGGGCCGCCCTGCGTTACAAGGTAGATGCCTATCCGCTAGACCATTTGGGAAAACTTGATATGTACACCCTAAGATATCTAAGTGTCATTTCGATGAGGTCTGTAGCAGAGGCCATAGAGCACAGCAAACAAATAATCATGTGTTTAAATATCCTTGTCGGTTTGAAAAATTACCATTGTCACCTGCACAGGAATGCCATGCGGCCAACATTGAAGAAATGTGCTTCTCAAATCTGTCATTAACACTGTTTTCCACACGCTTTTTTCATTGCATTGCCATATAATCAATTGGTCATTGATGCGTCACGAATAACGACAATGCGTCGAAAATTAAAGAAATGTAAACATGAATTATGTTATTACTGTCTAAGCATCGCAAAGCTGTATGCGTAAAGGCGTCTGACGTCACAGTGGCTTGCCAGAAACAAAGGAATGAGAGAAACATGTGCTGACAGGGGCGTCGAACCGCCTTCTCCCGCTGATGGAGCAAAGTTGCTACAGTGACAAAGACAAGCTCCGCGCTCATGGGCAATTTATATGAGGCAACTGTGCTGCGAGTATCTAAGTAGTCGTCGTGCATGGATAAAATGCAATGTTTCAAACAGTTCTGATGAATTCACCTACTTTGAAAAAGTGTGCGTTAGGAAGTTCTTTTGACACAAAGCGAAAATCGACAGTCAAGCGTCAATCAGCAGACAGCCGTGTGTTCTTTAGTAATGAGCCTGTTGTCAAAACGGCAGAAAAAAATGTTCACAAACGAAATATTGTTTCTACACTTAAAATGAACAAAGAAAAAATTAGCTAGCCTGATATAAGTCATGTTCATGACGATGCAAATGTAACGAGATTTCGAACTGTTCTGTTGCACACGTTGGGACTCATTTTATTTTTCTACAAAAAACATTTGCCATGACGGGAATCGAACCCGGGCCGCCCTGCGTTACAAGGTAGATGCCTATCCGCTAGACCATTTGGGAAAACTTGATATGTACACCCTAAGATATCTAAGTGTCATTTCGATGAGGTCTGTAGCAGAGGCCATAGAGCACAGCAAACAAATAATCATGTGTTTAAATATCCTTGTCGTTTTGAAAAATTACCATTGTCACCTGCACAGGAATGCCATGCGGCCAACATTGAAGAAATGTGCTTCTCAAATCTGTCATTAACACTGTTTTCCACACGCTTTTTTCATTGCATTGCCATATAATCAATTGGTCATTGATGCGTCACGAATAACGACAATGCGTCGAAAATTAAAGAAATGTAAACATGAATTATGTTATTATTGTCTAAGCATCGCAAAGCTGTATGCGTAAAGGCGTCTGACGTCACAGTGGCTTGCCTGAAACAAAGGAATCAGAGAAACATGTGCTTACAGGGGCGTCGAAGCGCCTTCTCCCGCTGATGGAGCAAAGTTGCTACAGTGACAAAGACAAGCTCCGCGCTCATGGGCAATGTATATGGGGCAACTGTGCTGCGAGTATCTAAGCAGTCGTCGTGCATGGATAAAATGCAATGTTTCAAACAGATCTGATGAATTCACCTACTTTGAAAAAGTGTGCGTTAGGAAGTTCTTTTGACACAAAGCGAAAATCTACAGTCAAGCGTCAATCAGCAGACAGCCGTGTGTTCTTTAGTCATGAGCCTGTTGTCAAAACGGCAGAAAAAAATGGTCACAAACGAAATATTGTTTCTATACTTAAAATGAACAAAGAAAAAATGAGCTAGCCTGATATAAGTCATGTTCATGACGATGCAAATGTAACGAGATTTCGAACTGTTCTGTTGCACACGTGGGGACTCATTTTATTTTTCTACAAAAAACATTTGCCATGACGAGAATCGAACCCGGGCCGCCCTGCGTTACAAGGTAGATGCCTATCCGCTAGACCATTTGGGAAGACTTGATATGTACACCCTAAGATATCTAAGTGTCATTTCGATGAGGTCTGTAGCAGAGGCCATAGAGCACAGCAAACAAATAATCATGTGTTTAAATATCCTTGTCGTTTTGAAAAATTACCATTGTCACCTGCACAGGAATGCCATGCGGCCAACATTGAAGAAATGTGCTTCTCAAATCTGTCATTAACACTGTTTTCCACACGCTTTTTTCATTGCATTGCCATATAATCAATTGGTCATTGATGCGTCACGAATAACGACAATGCGTCGAAAATTAAAGAAATGTAAACATGAATTATGTTATTACTGTCTAAGCATCGCAAAGCTGTATGCGTAAAGGCGTCTGACGTCACAGTGGCTTGCCTGAAACAAAGGAATCAGAGAAACATGTGCTTACAGGGGCGTCGAAGCGCCTTCTCCCGCTGATGGAGCAAAGTTGCGACAGTGACAAAGACAAGCTCCACGCTCATGGGCAATGTATATGGGGCAACTGTGCTGCGAGTATCTAAGCAGTCGTCGTGCATGGATAAAATGCAATGTTTCAAACAGATCTGATGAATTCACCTACTTTGAAAAAGTGTGCGTTAGGAAGTTCTTTTGACACAAAGCGAAAATCTACAGTCAAGCGTCAATCAGCAGACAGCCGTGTGTTCTTTAGTCATGAGCCTGTTGTCAAAACGGTAGAAAAAAATGGTCACAAACGAAATATTGTTTCTATACTTAAAATGAACAAAGAAAAAATGAGCTAGCCTGATATAAGTCATGTTCATGACGATGCAAATGTAACGAGATTTCGAACTGTTCTGTTGCACACGTTGGGACTCATTTTATTTTTCTACAAAAAACATTTGCCATGACGGGAATCGAACCCGGGCCACCCTGCGTTACAAGGTAGATGCCTATCCGCTAGACCATTTGGGAAAACTTGATATGTACACCCTAAGATATCTAAGTGTCATTTCGATGAGGTCTGTAGCAGAGGCCATAGAGCACAGCAAACAAATAATCATGTGTTTAAATATCCTTGTCGTTTTGAAAAATTACCATTGTCACCTGCACAGGAATGCCATGCGGCCAACATTGAAGAAATGTGCTTCTCAAATCTGTCATTAACACTGTTTTCCACACGCTTTTTTCATTGCATTGCCATATAATCAATTGGTCATTGATGCGTCACGAATAACGACAATGCGTCGAAAATTAAAGAAATGTAAACATGAATTATGTTATTATTGTCTAAGCATCGCAAAGCTGTATGCGTAAAGGCGTCTGACGTCACAGTGGCTTGCCTGAAACAAAGGAATCAGAGAAACATGTGCTTACAGGGGCGTCGAAGCGCCTTCTCCCGCTGATGGAGCAAAGTTGCTACAGTGACAAAGACAAGCTCCGCGCTCATGGGCAATGTATATGGGGCAACTGTGCTGCGAGTATCTAAGCAGTCGTCGTGCATGGATAAAATGCAATGTTTCAAACAGATCTGATGAATTCACCTACTTTGAAAAAGTGTGCGTTAGGAAGTTCTTTTGACACAAAGCGAAAATCTACAGTCAAGCGTCAATCAGCAGACAGCCGTGTGTTCTTTAGTCATGAGCCTGTTGTCAAAACGGCAGAAAAAAATGGTCACAAACGAAATATTGTTTCTACACTTAAAATGAACAAAGAAAAAATGAGCTAGCCTGATATAAGTCATGTTCATGACGATGCAAATGTAACGAGATTTCGAACTGTTCTGTTGCACACGTTGGGACTCATTTTATTTTTCTACAAAAAACACTTGCCATGACGGGAATCGAACCCGGGCCGCCCTGCGTTACAAGGTAGATGCCTATCCGCTAGACCATTTGGGAAAACTTGATATGTACACCCTAGGATATCTAAGTGTCATTTCGATGAGGTCTGTAGCAGAGGCCATAGAGCACAGCAAACAAATAATCATGTGTTTAAATATCCTTGTCGTTTTGAAAAATTACCATTGTCACCTGCACAGGAATGCCATGCGGCCAACATTGAAGAAATGTGCTTCTCAAATCTGTCATTAACACTGTTTTCCACACGCTTTTTTCATTGCATTGCCATATAATCAATTGGTCATTGATGCGTCACGAATAACGACAATGCGTCGAAAATTAAAGAAATGTAAACATGAATTATGTTATTACTGTCTAAGCATCGCAAAGCTGTATGCGTAAAGGCGTCTGACGTCACAGTGGCTTGCCTGAAACAAAGGAATCAGAGAAACATGTGCTTACAGGGGCGTCGAAGCGCCTTCTCCCGCTGATGGAGCAAAGTTGCGACAGTGACAAAGACAAGCTCCGCGCTCATGGGCAATGTATATGGGGCAACTGTGCTGCGAGTATCTAAGCAGTCGTCGTGCATGGATAAAATGCAATGTTTCAAACAGATCTGATGAATTCACCTACTTTGAAAAAGTGTGCGTTAGGAAGTTCTTTTGACACAAAGCGAAAATCTACAGTCAAGCGTCAATCAGCAGACAGCCGTGTGTTCTTTAGTCATGAGCCTGTTGTCAAAACGGTAGAAAAAAATGGTCACAAACGAAATATTGTTTCTATACTTAAAATGAACAAAGAAAAAATGAGCTAGCCTGATATAAGTCATGTTCATGACGATGCAAATGTAACGAGATTTCGAACTGTTCTGTTGCACACGTTGGGACTCATTTTATTTTTCTACAAAAAACATTTGCCATGACGAGAATCGAACCCGGGCCGCCCTGCGTTACAAGGTAGATGCCTATCCGCTAGACCATTTGGGAAGACTTGATATGTACACCCTAAGATATCTAAGTGTCATTTCGATGAGGTCTGTAGCAGAGGCCATAGAGCACAGCAAACAAATAATCATGTGTTTAAATATCCTTGTCGTTTTGAAAAATTACCATTGTCACCTGCACAGGAATGCCATGCGGCCAACATTGAAGAAATGTGCTTCTCAAATCTGTCATTAACACTGTTTTCCACACGCTTTTTTCATTGCATTGCCATATAATCAATTGGTCATTGATGCGTCACGAATAACGACAATGCGTCGAAAATTAAAGAAATGTAAACATGAATTATGTTATTACTGTCTAAGCATCGCAAAGCTGTATGCGTAAAGGCGTCTGACGTCACAGTGGCTTGCCTGAAACAAAGGAATCTGAGAAACATGTGCTTACAGGGGCGACGAAGCGCCTTCTCCCGTTGATGGAGCAAAGTTGCGACAGTGACAAAGACAAGCTCCGCGCTCATGGGCAATGTATATGGGGCAACTGTGCTGCGAGTATCTAAGCAGTCGTCGTGCATGGATAAAATGCAATGTTTCAAACAGATCTGATGAATTCACCTACTTTGAAAAAGTGTGCGTTAGGAAGTTCTTTTGACACAAAGCGAAAATCTACAGTCAAGCGTCAATCAGCAGACAGCCGTGTGTTCTTTAGTCATGAGCCTGTTGTCAAAACGGCAGAAAAAAATGGTCACAAACGAAATATTGTTTCTACTCTTAAAATGAACAAAGAAAAAATGAGCTAGCCTGATATAAGTCATGTTCATGACGATGCAAATGTAACGAGATTTCGAACTGTTCTGTTGCACACGTTGGGACTCATTTTATTTTTCTACAAAAAACACTTGCCATGACGGGAATCGAACCCGGGCCGCCCTGCGTTACAAGGTAGATGCCTATCCGCTAGACCATTTGGGAAAACTTGATATGTACACCCTAAGATATCTAAGTGTCATTTCGATGAGGTCTGTAGCAGAGGCCATAGAGCACAGCAAACAAATAATCATGTGTTTAAATATCCTTGTCGTTTTGAAAAATTACCATTGTCACCTGCACAGGAATGCCATGCGGCCAACATTGAAGAAATGTGCTTCTCAAATCTGTCATTAACACTGTTTTCCACACGCTTTTTTCATTGCATTGCCATATAATCAATTGGTCATTGATGCGTCACGAATAACGACAATGCGTCGAAAATTAAAGAAATGTAAACATGAATTATGTTATTACTGTCTAAGCATCGCAAAGCTGTATGCGTAAAGGCGTCTGACGTCACAGTGGCTTGCCTGAAACAAAGGAATCAGAGAAACATGTGCTAACAGGGGCGTCGAAGCGCCTTCTCCCGCTGATGGAGCAAAGTTGCGACAGTGACAAAGACAAGCTCCGCTCTCATGGGCAATGTATATGGGGCAACTGTGCTGCGAGTATCTAAGCAGTCGTCGTGGATGGATAAAATGCAATGTTTCAAACAGATCTGATGAATTCACCTACTTTGAAAAAGTGTGCGTTAGGAAGTTCTTTTGACACAAAGCGAAAATCTACAGTCAAGCGTCAATCAGCAGACAGCCGTGTGTTCTTTAGTAATGAGCCTGTTGTCAAAACGGCAGAAAAAAATGTTCACAAACGAAATATTGTTTCTACACTTAAAATGAACAAAGAAAAAATGAGCTAGCCTGATATAAGTCATGTTCATGACGATGCAAATGTAACGAGATTTCGAACTGTTCTGTTGCACACGTTGGGACTCATTTTATTTTTCTACAAAAATCATTTGCCATGACGGGAATCGAACCCGGGCCGCCCTGCATGACAAGGCAGATTCCTATCCGTTAGACCATTTGGGAAGACTTGATATGTACACCCTAAGATATCTAAGTGTCATTTCGATGAGGTCTGTAGCAGAGGCCATAGAGCACAGCAAACAAATAATCATGTGTTTAAATATCCTTGTCGTTTTGAAAAATTACCATTGTCACCTGCACAGGAATGCCATGCGGCCAACATTGAAGAAATGTGCTTCTCAAATCTGTCATTAACACTGTTTTCCACACGCTTTTTTCATTGCATTGCCATATAATCAATTGGTCATTGATGCGTCACGAATAACGACAATGCGTCGAAAATTAAAGAAATGTAAACATGAATTATGTTATTACTGTCTAAGCATCGCAAAGCTGTATGCGTAAAGGCGTCTGACGTCACAGTGGCTTGCCTGAAACAAAGGAATCAGAGAAACATGTGCTTACAGGGGCTTCGAAGCGCCTTCTCCCGTTGATGGAGCAAAGTTGCTACAGTGACAAAGACAAGCTCCGCGCTCATGGGCAATGTATATGGGGCAACTGTGCTGCGAGTATCTAAGCAGTCGTCGTGCATGGATAAAATGCAATGTTTCAAACAGATCTGATGAATTCACCTACTTTGAAAAAGTGTGCGTTAGGAAGTTCTTTTGACACAAAGCGAAAATCTACAGTCAAGCGTCAATCAGCAGACAGCCGTGTGTTCTTTAGTAATGAGCCTGTTGTCAAAACGGCAGAAAAAAATGTTCACAAACGAAATATTGTTTCTACACTTAAAATGAACAAAGAAAAAATGAGCTAGCCTGATATAAGTCATGTTCATGACGATGCAAATGTAACGAGATTTCGAACTGTTCTGTAGCACACGTTGGGACTCATTTTATTTTTCTACAAAAATCATTTGCCATGACGGGAATCGAACCCGGGCCGCCCTGCGTGACAAGGCAGATTCCTATCCGCTAGACCATTTGGGAAGACTTGATATGTACACCCTAAGATATCTAAGTGTCATTTCGATGAGGTCTGTAGCAGAGGCCATAGAGCACAGCAAACAAATAATCATGTGTTTAAATATCCTTGTCGTTTTGAAAAATTACCATTGTCACCTGCACAGGAATGCCATGCGGCCAACATTGAAGAAATGTGCTTCTCAAATCTGTCATTAACACTGTTTTCCACACGCTTTTTTCATTGCATTGCCATATAATCAATTGGTCATTGATGCGTCACGAATAACGACAATGCGTCGAAAATTAAAGAAATGTAAACATGAATTATGTTATTACTGTCTAAGCATCGCAAAGCTGTATGCGTAAAGGCGTCTGACGTCACAGTGGCTTGTCTGAAACAAAGGAATCAGAGAAACATGTGCTTACAGGGGCGTCGAAGCGCCTTCTCCCGCTGATGGAGCAAAGTTGCTACAGTGACAAAGACAAGCTCCGCGCTCATGGGCAATGTATATGGGGCAACTGTGCTGCGAGTATCTAAGCAGTCGTCGTGCATGGATAAAATGCAATGTTTCAAACAGATCTGATGAATTCACCTACTTTGAAAAAGTGTGCGTTAGGAAGTTCTTTTGACACAAAGCGAAAATCTACAGTCAAGCGTCAATCAGCAGACAGCCGTGTGTTCTTTAGTCATGAGCCTGTTGTCAAAACGGCAGAAAAAAATGGTCACAAACGAAATATTGTTTCTACACTTAAAATGAACAAAGAAAAAATGAGCTAGCCTGATATAAGTCATGTTCATGACGATGCAAATGTAACGAGATTTCGAACTGTTCTGTTGCACACGTTGGGACTCATTTTATTTTTCTACAAAAATCATTTGCCATGACGGGAATCGAACCCGGGCCGCCCTGCATGACAAGGCAGATTCCTATCCGCTAGACCATTTGGGAAGACTTGATATGTACACCCTAAGATATCTAAGTGTCATTTCGATGAGGTCTGTAGCAGAGGCCATAGAGCACAGCAAACAAATAATCATGTGTTTAAATATCCTTGTCGTTTTGAAAAATTACCATTGTCACCTGCACAGGAATGCCATGCGGCCAACATTGAAGAAATGTGCTTCTCAAATCTGTCATTAACACTGTTTTCCACACGCTTTTTTCATTGCATTGCCATATAATCAATTGGTCATTGATGCGTCACGAATAACGACAATGCGTCGAAAATTAAAGAAATGTAAACATGAATTATGTTATTACTGTCTAAGCATCGCAAAGCTGTATGCGTAAAGGCGTCTGACGTCACAGTGGCTTGCCTGAAACAAAGGAATCAGAGAAACATGTGCTTACAGGGGCGTCGAAGCGCCTTCTCCCGCTGATGGAGCAA
The DNA here is from genome assembly GCF_951799395.1 of Argentina silus. Lineage (NCBI taxonomy): Eukaryota > Metazoa > Chordata > Actinopteri > Argentiniformes > Argentinidae > Argentina > Argentina silus. The sequence continues at coordinate 96,026 of NW_028152657.1, read as the reverse complement.
AGTTGCTACAGTGACAAAGACAAGCTCCGCGCTCATGGGCAATGTATATGGGGCAACTGTGCTGCGAGTATCTAAGCAGTCGTCGTGCATGGATAAAATGCAATGTTTCAAACAGATCTGATGAATTCACCTACTTTGAAAAAGTGTGCGTTAGGAAGTTCTTTTGACACAAAGCGAAAATCTACAGTCAAGCGTCAATCAGCAGACAGCCGTGTGTTCTTTAGTCATGAGCCTGTTGTCAAAACGGCAGAAAAAAATGGTCACAAACGAAATATTGTTTCTACACTTAAAATGAACAAAGAAAAAATGAGCTAGCCTGATATAAGTCATGTTCATGACGATGCAAATGTAACGAGATTTCGAACTGTTCTGTTGCACACGTTGGGACTCATTTTATTTTTCTACAAAAATCATTTGCTATGACGGGAATCGAACCCGGGCCGCCCTGCATGACAAGGCAGATTCCTATCCGCTAGACCATTTGGGAAGACTTGATATGTACACCCTAAGATATCTAAGTGTCATTTCGATGAGGTCTGTAGCAGAGGCCATAGAGCACAGCAAACAAATAATCATGTGTTTAAATATCCTTGTCGTTTTGAAAAATTACCATTGTCACCTGCACAGGAATGCCATGCGGCCAACATTGAAGAAATGTGCTTCTCAAATCTGTCATTAACACTGTTTTCCACACGCTTTTTTCATTGCATTGCCATATAATCAATTGGTCATTGATGCGTCACGAATAACGACAATGCGTCGAAAATTAAAGAAATGTAAACATGAATTATGTTATTACTGTCTAAGCATCGCAAAGCTGTATGCGTAAAGGCGTCTGACGTCACAGTGGCTTGCCTGAAACAAAGGAATCAGAGAAACATGTGCTTACAGGGGCGTCGAAGCGCCTTCTCCCGCTGATGGAGCAAAGTTGCTACAGTGACAAAGACAAGCTCCGCGCTCATGGGCAATGTATATGGGGCAACTGTGCTGCGAGTATCTAAGCAGTCGTCGTGCATGGATAAAATGCAATGTTTCAAACAGATCTGATGAATTCACCTACTTTGAAAAAGTGTGCGTTAGGAAGTTCTTTTGACACAAAGCGAAAATCTACAGTCAAGCGTCAATCAGCAGACAGCCGTGTGTTCTTTAGTCATGAGCCTGTTGTCAAAACGGCAGAAAAAAATGGTCACAAACGAAATATTGTTTCTACACTTAAAATGAACAAAGAAAAAATGAGCTAGCCTGATATAAGTCATGTTCATGACGATGCAAATGTAACGAGATTTCGAACTGTTCTGTTGCACACGTTGGGACTCATTTTATTTTTCTACAAAAAACACTTGCCATGACGGGAATCGAACACGGGCCGCCCTGCGTTACAAGGTAGATGCCTATCCGCTAGACCATTTGGGAAAACTTGATATGTACACCCTAAGATATCTAAGTGTCATTTCGATGAGGTCTGTAGCAGAGGCCATAGAGCACAGCAAACAAATAATCATGTGTTTAAATATCCTTGTCGTTTTGAAAAATTACCATTGTCACCTGCACAGGAATGCCATGCGGCCAACATTGAAGAAATGTGCTTCTCAAATCTGTCATTAACACTGTTTTCCACACGCTTTTTTCATTGCATTGCCATATAATCAATTGGTCATTGATGCGTCACGAATAACGACAATGCGTCGAAAATTAAAGAAATGTAAACATGAATTATGTTATTACTGTCTAAGCATCGCAAAGCTGTATGCGTAAAGGCGTCTGACGTCACAGTGGCTTGCCTGAAACAAAGGAATCAGAGAAACATGTGCTTACAGGGGCGTCGAAGCGCCTTCTCCCGCTGATGGAGCAAAGTTGCGACAGTGACAAAGACAAGCTCCGCGCTCATGGGCAATGTATATGGGGCAACTGTGCTGCGAGTATCTAAGCAGTCGTCGTGGATGGATAAAATGCAATGTTTCAAACAGATCTGATGAATTCACCTACTTTGAAAAAGTGTGCGTTAGGAAGTTCTTTTGACACAAAGCGAAAATCTACAGTCAAGCGTCAATCAGCAGACAGCCGTGTGTTCTTTAGTCATGAGCCTGTTGTCAAAACGGCAGAAAAAAATGGTCACAAACGAAATATTGTTTCTACACTTAAAATGAACAAAGAAAAAATGAGCTAGCCTGATATAAGTCATGTTCATGACGATGCAAATGTAACGAGATTTCGAACTGTTCTGTTGCACACGTTGGGACTCATTTTATTTTTCTACAAAAAACATTTGCCATGACGAGAATCAAACCCGGGCCGCCCTGCGTTACAAGGTAGATGCCTATCCGCTAGACCATTTGGGAAGACTTGATATGTACACCCTAAGATATCTAAGTGTCATTTCGATGAGGTCTGTAGCAGAGGCCATAGAGCACAGCAAACAAATAATCATGTGTTTAAATATCCTTGTCGTTTTGAAAAATTACCATTGTCACCTGCACAGGAATGCCATGCGGCCAACATTGAAGAAATGTGCTTCTCAAATCTGTCATTAACACTGTTTTCCACACGCTTTTTTCATTGCATTGCCATATAATCAATTGGTCATTGATGCGTCACGAATAACGACAATGCGTCGAAAATTAAAGAAATGTAAACATGAATTATGTTATTACTGTCTAAGCATCGCAAAGCTGTATGCGTAAAGGAGTCTGACGTCACAGTGGCTTGCCTGAAACAAAGGAATCAGAGAAACATGTGCTTACAGGCGTGTCGAAGCGCCTTCTCCCGCTGATGGAGCAAAGTTGCTACAGTGACAAAGACAAGCTCCGCGCTCATGGGCAATGTATATGGGGCAACTGTGCTGCGAGTATCTAAGCAGTCGTCGTGTATGGATAAAATGCAATGTTTCAAACAGATCTGATGAATTCACCTACTTTGAAAAAGTGTGCGTTAGGAAGTTCTTTTGACACAAAGCGAAAATCTACAGTCAAGCGTCAATCAGCAGACAGCCGTGTGTTCTTTAGTCATGAGCCTGTTGTCAAAACGGCAGAAAAAAATGGTCACAAACGAAATATTGTTTCTACACTTAAAATGAACAAAGAAAAAATGAGCTAGCCTGATATAAGTCATGTTCATGACGATGCAAATGTAACGAGATTTCGAACTGTTCTGTTGCACACGTTGGGACTCATTTTATTTTTCTACAAAAATCATTTGCCATGACGGGAATCGAACCCGGGCCGCCCTGCGTGACAAGGCAGATTCCTATCCGCTAGACCATTTGGGAAGACTTGATATGTACACCCTAAGATATCTAAGTGTCATTTCGATGAGGTCTGTAGCAGAGGCCAAAGAGCACAGCAAACAAATAATCATGTGTTTAAATATCCTTGTCGTTTTGAAAAATTACCATTGTCACCTGCACAGGAATGCCATGTGGCCAACATTGAAGAAATGTGCTTCTCAAATCTGTCATTAACACTGTTTTCCACACGCTTTTTTCATTGCATTGCCATATAATCAATTGGTCATTGATGCGTCACGAATAACGACAATGCGTCGAAAATTAAAGAAATGTAAACATGAATTATGTTATTACTGTCTAAGCATCGCAAAGCTGTATGCGTAAAGGCGTCTGACGTCACAGTGGCTTGCCTGAAACAAAGGAATCTGAGAAACATGTGCTTACAGGGGCGTCGAAGCGCCTTCTCCCGCTGATGGAGCAAAGTTGCGACAGTGACAAAGACAAGCTCCGCGCTCATGGGCAATGTATATGGGGCAACTGTGCTGCGAGTATCTAAGCAGTCGTCGTGGATGGATAAAATGCAATGTTTCAAACAGATCTGATGAATTCACCTACTTTGAAAAAGTGTGCGTTAGGAAGTTCTTTTGACACAAAGCGAAAATCTACAGTCAAGCGTCAATCAGCAGACAGCCGTGTGTTCTTTAGTCATGAGCCTGTTGTCAAAACGGCAGAAAAAAATGGTCACAAACGAAATATTGTTTCTACACTTAAAATGAACAAAGAAAAAATGAGCTAGCCTGATATAAGTCATGTTCATGACGATGCAAATGTAACGAGATTTCGAACTGTTCTGTTGCACACGTTGGGACTCATTTTATTTTTCTACAAAAAACACTTGCCATGACGGGAATCGAACCCGGGCCGCCCTGCGTTACAAGGTAGATGCCTATCCGCTAGACCATTTGGGAAAACTTGATATGTACACCCAAAGATATCTAAGTGTCATTTCGATGAGGTCTGTAGCAGAGGCCATAGAGCACAGCAAACAAATAATCATGTGTTTAAATATCCTTGTCGTTTTGAAAAATTACCATTGTCACCTGCACAGGAATGCCATGCGGCCAACATTGAAGAAATGTGCTTCTCAAATCTGTCATTAACACTGTTTTCCACACGCTTTTTTCATTGCATTGCCATATAATCAATTGGTCATTGATGCGTCACGAATAACGACAATGCGTCGAAAATTAAAGAAATGTAAACATGAATTATGTTATTACTGTCTAAGCATCGCAAAGCTGTATGCGTAAAGGCGTCTGACGTCACAGTGGCTTGCCTGAAACAAAGGAATCAGAGAAACATGTGCTTACAGGGGCGTCGAAGCGCCTTCTCCCGCTGATGGAGCAAAGTTGCGACAGTGACAAAGACAAGCTCCGCGCTCATGGGCAATGTATATGGGACAACTGTGCTGCGAGTATCTAAGCAGTCGTCGTGCATGGATAAAATGCAATGTTTCAAACAGATCTGATGAATTCACCTACTTTGAAAAAGTGTGCGTTAGGGAGTTCTTTTGACACAAAGCGAAAATCTACAGTCAAGCGTCAATCAGCAGACAGCCGTGTGTTCTTTAGTCATGAGCCTGTTGTCAAAACGGCAGAAAAAAATGTTCACAAACGAAATATTGTTTCTACACTTAAAATGAACAAAGAAAAAATGAGCTAGCCTGATATAAGTCATGTTCATGACGATGCAAATGTAACGAGATTTCGAACTGTTCTGTTGCACACGTTGGGACTCATTTTATTTTTCTACAAAAAACATTTGCCATGACGGGAATCGAACCCAGGCCGCCATGGGTTACAAGGTAGATGCCTATCCGCTAGACCATTTGGGAAAACTTGATATGTATACCCTAAGATATCTAAGTGTCATTTCGATGAGGTCTGTAGCAGAGGCCATAGAGCACAGCAAACAAATAATCATGTGTTTAAATATCCTTGTCGTTTTGAAAAATTACCATTGTCACCTGCACAGGAATGCCATGCGGCCAACATTGAAGAAATGTGCTTCTCAAATCTGTCATTAACACTGTTTTCCACACGCTTTTTTCATTGCATTGCCATATAATCAATTGGTCATTGATGCGTCACGAATAACGACAATGCGTCGAAAATTAAAGAAATGTAAACATGAATTATGTTATTACTGTCTAAGCATCGCAAAGCTGTATGCGTAAAGGCGTCTGACGTCACAATGGCTTGCCTGAAACAAAGGAATTAGAGAAACATGTGCTTACAGGGGCGTCGAACCGCCTTCTCCCGCTGATGGAGCAAAGTTGCTACAGTGACAAAGACAAGCTCCGCGCTCATGGGCAATTTATATGGGGCAACTGTGCTGCGAGTATCTAAGCAGTCGTCGTGCATGGATAAAATGCAATGTTTCAAACAGATCTGATGAATTCACCTACTTTGAAAAAGTGTGCGTTAGGAAGTTCTTTTGACACAAAGCGTAAAATCTACAGTCAAGCGTCAATCAGCAGACAGCCGTGTGTTCTTTAGTCATGAGCCTGTTGTCAAAACGGCAGAAAAAAATGTTCACAAACAAAATATTGTTTCTACACTTAAAATGAACAAAGAAAAAATGAGCTAGCCTGATATAAGTCATGTTCATGACGATGCAAATGTAACGAGATTTCGAACTGTTCTGTTGCACACGTTGGGACTCATTTTATTTTTCTACAAAAAACATTTGCCATGACGGGAATCGAACCCGGGCCGCCCTGCGTTACAAGGTAGATGCCTATCCGCTAGACCATTTGGGAAGACTTGATATGTACACCCTAAGATATCTAAGTGTCATTTCGATGAGGTCTGTAGCAGAGGCCATAGAACACAGCAAACAAATAATCATGTGTTTAAATATCCTTGTCGTTTTGAAAAATTACCATTGTCACCTGCACAGGAATGCCATGCGGCCAACATTGAAGAAATGTGCTTCTCAAATCTGTCATTAACACTGTTTTCCACACGCTTTTTTCATTGCATTGCCATATAATCAATTGGTCATTGATGCGTCACGAATAACGACAATGCGTCGAAAATTAAAGAAATGTAAACATGAATTATGTTATTACTGTCTAAGCATCGCAAAGCTGTATGCGTAAAGGCGTCTGACGTCACAGTGGCTTGCCTGAAACAAAGGAATTAGAGAAACATGTGCTTACAGGGGCGTCGAACCGCCTTCTCCCGCTGATGGAGCAAAGTTGCTACAGTGACAAAGACAAGCTCCGCGCTCATGGGCAATGTATATGGGGCAACTGTGCTGCGAGTATCTAAGCAGTCGTCGTGCATGGATAAAATGCAATGTTTCAAACAGATCTGATGAATTCACCTACTTTGAAAAAGTGTGCGTTAGGAAGTTCTTTTGACACAAAGCGAAAATCTACAGTCAAGCGTCAATCAGCAGACAGCCGTGTGTTCTTTAGTCATGAGCCTGTTGTCAAAACGGCAGAAAAAAATGGTCACAAACAAAATATTGTTTCTACACTTAAAATGAACAAAGAAAAAATTAGCTAGCCTGATATAAGTCATGTTCATGACGATGCAAATGTAACGAGATTTCGAACTGTTCTGTTGCACACGTTGGGACTCATTTTATTTTTCTACAAAAAATATTTGCCATGACGGGAATCGAACCCGGGCCGCCCTGCGTTACAAGGTAGATGCCTATCCGCTAGACCATTTGGTAAACTTGATATGTACACCCTAAGATATCTAAGTGTCATTTCGATGAGATCTGTAGCAGAGGCCATAGAGCACAGCAAACAAATAATCATGTGTTTAAATATCCTTGTCGTTTTGAAAAATTACCATTGTCACCTGCACAGGAATGCCATGCGGCCAACATTGAAGAAATGTGCTTCTCAAATCTGTCATTAACACTGTTTTCCACACGCTTTTTTCATTGCATTGCCATATAATCAATTGGTCATTGATGCGTCACGAATAACGACAATGCGTCGAAAATTAGAGAAATGTAAACATGAATTATGTTATTACTGTCTAAGCATCGCAAAGCTGTATGCGTAAAGGCGTCTGAGGTCACAGTGGCTTGCCTGAAACAAAGGAATTAGAGAAACATGTGCTTACAGGGGCGTCGAACCGCCTTCTCCCGCTGATGGAGCAAAGTTGCTACAGTGACAAAGACAAGCTCCGCGCTCATGGGCAATTTATATGGGGCAACTGTGCTGCGAGTATCTAAGCAGTCGTCGTGCATGGATAAAATGCAATGTTTCAAACAGATCTGATGAATTCACCTACTTTGAAAAAGTGTGCGTTAGGAAGTTCTTTTGACACAAAGCGTAAAATCTACAGTCAAGCGTCAATCAGCAGACAGCCGTGTGTTCTTTAGTCATGAGCCTGTTGTCAAAACGGCAGAAAAAAATGTTCACAAACAAAATATTGTTTCTACACTTAAAATGAACAAAGAAAAAATTAGCTAGCCTGATATAAGTCATGTTCATGACGATGCAAATGTAACGAGATTTCGAACTGTTCTGTTGCACACGTTGGGACTCATTTTATTTTTCTACAAAAAACATTTGCCATGACGGGAATCGAACCCGGGCCGCCCTGCGTTACAAGGTAGATGCCTATCCGCTAGACCATTTGGTAAACTTGATATGTACACCCTAAGATATCTAAGTGTCATTTCGATGAGATCTGTAGCAGAGGCCATAGAGCACAGCAAACAAATAATCATGTGTTTAAATATCCTTGTCGTTTTGAAAAATTACCATTGTCACCTGCACAGGAATGCCATGCGGCCAACATTGAAGAAATGTGCTTCTCAAATCTGTCATTAACACTGTTTTCCACACGCTTTTTTCATTGCATTGCCATATAATCAATTGGTCATTGATGCGTCACGAATAACGACAATGCGTCGAAAATTAAAGAAATGTAAACATGAATTATGTTATTACTGTCTAAGCATCGCAAAGCTGTATGCGTAAAGGCGTCTGACGTCACAGTGGCTTGCCTGAAATAAAGGAATCAGAGAAACATGTGCTTACAGGGGCGTCGAAGCGCCTTCTCCCGCTGATGGAGCAAAGTTGCTACAGTGACAAAGACAAGCTCCGCGCTCATGGGCAATGTATATGGGGCAACTGTGCTGGGAGTATCTAAGCAGTCGTCTTGCATGGATAAAATGCAATGTTTCAAACAGATCTGATGAATTCACCTACTTTGAAAAAGTGTGCGTTAGGAAGTTCTTTTGACACAAAGCGAAAATCTACAGTCAAGCGTCAATCAGCAGACAGCCGTGTGTTCTTTAGTCATGAGCCTGTTGTCAAAACGGCAGAAAAAAATGGTCACAAACAAAATATTGTTTCTACACTTAAAATGAACAAAGAAAAAATTAGCTAGCCTGATATAAGTCATGTTCATGACGATGCAAATGTAACGAGATTTCGAACTGTTCTGTTGCACACGTTGGGACTCATTTTATTTTTCTACAAAAAACATTTGCCATGACGGGAATCGAACCCGGGCCGCCCTGCGTTACAAGGTAGATGCCTATCCGCTAGACCATTTGGTAAACTTGATATGTACACCCTAAGATATCTAAGTGTCATTTCGATGAGATCTGTAGCAGAGGCCATAGAGCACAGCAAACAAATAATCATGTGTTTAAATATCCTTGTCGTTTTGAAAAATTACCATTGTCACCTGCACAGGAATGCCATGCGGCCAACATTGAAGAAATGTGCTTCTCAAATCTGTCATTAACACTGTTTTCCACACGCTTTTTTCATTGCATTGCCATATAATCAATTGGTCATTGATGCGTCACGAATAACGACAATGCGTCGAAAATTAAAGAAATGTAAACATGAATTATGTTATTACTGTCTAAGCATCGCAAAGCTGTATGCGTAAAGGCGTCTGACGTCACAGTGGCTTGCCTGAAATAAAGGAATCAGAGAAACATGTGCTTACAGGGGCGTCGAAGCGCCTTCTCCCGCTGATGGAGCAAAGTTGCTACAGTGACAAAGACAAGCTCCGCGCTCATGGGCAATGTATATGGGGCAACTGTGCTGGGAGTATCTAAGCAGTCGTCTTGCATGGATAAAATGCAATGTTTCAAACAGATCTGATGAATTCACCTACTTTGAAAAAGTGTGCGTTAGGAAGTTCTTTTGACACAAAGCGAAAATCTACAGTCAAGCGTCAATCAGCAGACAGCCGTGTGTTCTTTAGTCATGAGCCTGTTGTCAAAACGGCAGAAAAAAATGGTCACAAACGAAATATTGTTTCTACACTTAAAATGAACAAAGAAAAAATGAGCTAGCCTGATATAAGTCATGTTCATGACGATGCAAATGTAACGAGATTTCGAACTGTTCTGTTGCACACGTTGGGACTCATTTTATTTTTCTACAAAAAACATTTGCCATGACGAGAATCGAACCCGGGCCGCCCTGCGTTACAAGGTAGATGCCTATCCTCTAGACCATTTGGGAAGACTTGATATGTACACCCTAAGATATCTAAGTGTCATTTCGATGAGGTCTGTAGCAGAGGCCATAGAGCACAGCAAACAAATAATCATGTGTTTAAATATCCTTGTCGTTTTGAAAAATTACCATTGTCACCTGCACAGGAATGCCATGCGGCCAACATTGAAGAAATGTGCTTCTCAAATCTGTCATTAACACTGTTTTCCACACGCTTTTTTCATTGCATTGCCATATAATCAATTGGTCATTGATGCGTCACGAATAACGACAATGCGTCGAAAATTAAAGAAATGTAAACATGAATTATGTTATTACTGTCTAAGCATCGCAAAGCTGTATGCGTAAAGGCGTCTGACGTCACAGTGGCGTGCCTGAAACAAAGGAATTAGAGAAACATGTGCTTACAGGGGCGTCGAACCGCCTTCTCCCGCTGATGGAGCAAAGTTGCTACAGTGACAAAGACAAGCTCCGCGCTCATGGGCAATTTATATGAGGCAACTGTGCTGCGAGTATCTAAGCAGTCGTCGTGCATGGATAAAATGCAATGTTTCAAACAGATCTGATGAATTCACCTACTTTGAAAAAGTGTGCGTTAGGGAGTTCTTTTGACACAAAGCGAAAATCTACAGTCAAGCGTCAATCAGCAGACAGCCGTGTGTTCTTTAGTCATGAGCCTGTTGTCAAAACGGCAGAAAAAAATGTTCACAAACGAAATATTGTTTCTACACTTAAAATGAACAAAGAAAAAATGAGCTAGCCTGATATAAGTCATGTTCATGACGATGCAAATGTAACGAGATTTCGAACTGTTCTGTTGCACACGTTGGGACTCATTTTATTTTTCTACAAAAAACATTTGCCATGACGGGAATCGAACCCGGGCCGCCATGGGTTACAAGGTAGATGCCTATCCGCTAGACCATTTGGGAAAACTTGATATGTATACCCTAAGATATCTAAGTGTCATTTCGATGAGGTCTGTAGCAGAGGCCATAGAGCACAGCAAACAAATAATCATGTGTTTAAATATCCTTGTCGTTTTGAAAAATTACCATTGTCACCTGCACAGGAATGCCATGCGGCCAACATTGAAGAAATGTGCTTCTCAAATCTGTCATTAACACTGTTTTCCACACGCTTTTTTCATTGCATTGCCATATAATCAATTGGTCATTGATGCGTCACGAATAACGACAATGCGTCGAAAATTAAAGAAATGTAAACATGAATTATGTTATTACTGTCTAAGCATCGCAAAGCTGTATGCGTAAAGGCGTCTGACGTCACAGTGGCTTGCCTGAAACAAAGGAATCAGAGAAACATGTGCTTACAGGGGCGTCGAAGCGCCTTCTCCCGCTGATGGAGCAAAGTTGCTACAGTGACAAAGACAAGCTCCGCGCTCATGGGCAATTTATATGGGGCCACTGTGCTGCGAGTATCTAAGCAGTCGTCGTGCATGGATAAAATGCAATGTTTCAAACAGATCTGATGAATTCACCTACTTTGAAAAAGTGTGCGTTAGGAAGTTCTTTTGACACAAAGCGTAAAATCTACAGTCAAGCGTCAATCAGCAGACAGCCATGTGTTCTTTAGTCATGAGCCTGTTGTCAAAACGGCAGAAAAAAATGTTCACAAACAAAATATTGTTTCTACACTTAAAATGAACAAAGAAAAAATGAGCTAGCCTGATATAAGTCATGTTCATGACGATGCAAATGTAACGAGATTTCGAACTGTTCTGTTGCACACGTTGGGACTCATTTTATTTTTCTACAAAAAACATTTGCCATGACGGGAATCGAACCCGGGCCGCCCTGCGTTACAAGGTAGATGCCTATCCGCTAGACCATTTGGTAAACTTGATATGTACACCCTAAGATATCTAAGTGTCATTTCGATGAGATCTGTAGCAGAGGCCATAGAGCACAGCAAACAAATAATCATGTGTTTAAATATCCTTGTCGTTTTGAAAAATTACCATTGTCACCTGCACAGGAATGCCATGCGGCCAACATTGAAGAAATGTGCTTCTCAAATCTGTCATTAACACTGTTTTCCACACGCTTTTTTCATTGCATTGCCATATAATCAATTGGTCATTGATGCGTCACGAATAACGACAATGCGTCGAAAATTAAAGAAATGTAAACATGAATTATGTTATTACTGTCTAAGCATCGCAAAGCTGTATGCGTAAAGGCGTCTGACGTCACAGTGGCTTGCCTGAAACAAAGGAATTAGAGAAACATGTGCTTACAGGGGCGTCGAACCGCCTTCTCCCGCTGATGGAGCAAAGTTGCTACAGTGACAAAGACAAGCTCCGCGCTCATGGGCAATTTATATGGGGCAACTGTGCTGCGAGTATCTAAGCAGTCGTCGTGCATGGATAAAATGCAATGTTTCAAACAGATCTGATGAATTCACCTACTTTGAAAAAGTGTGCGTTAGGAAGTTCTTTTGACACAAAGCGTAAAATCTACAGTCAAGCGTCAATCAGCAGACAGCCGTGTGTTCTTTAGTCATGAGCCTGTTGTCAAAACGGCAGAAAAAAATGTTCACAAACAAAATATTGTTTCTACACTTAAAATGAACAAAGAAAAAATGAGCTAGCCTGATATAAGTCATGTTCATGACGATGCAAATGTAACGAGATTTCGAACTGTTCTGTTGCACACGTTGGGACTCATTTTATTTTTCTACAAAAAACATTTGCCATGACGGGAATCGAACCCGGGCCGCCCTGCGTGACAAGGCAGATTCCTATCCGCTAGACCATTTGGGAAGACTTGATATGTACACCCTAAGATATCTAAGTGTCATTTCGATGAGGTCTGTAGCAGAGGCCATAGAGCACAGCAAACAAATAATCATGTGTTTAAATATCCTTGTCGTTTTGAAAAATTACCATTGTCACCTGCACAGGAATGCCATGCGGCCAACATTGAAGAAATGTGCTTCTCAAATCTGTCATTAACACTGTTTTCCACACGCTTTTTTCATTGCATTGCCATATAATCAATTGGTCATTGATGCGTCACGAATAACGACAATGCGTCGAAAATTAAAGAAATGTAAACATGAATTATGTTATTACTGTCTAAGCATCGCAAAGCTGTATGCGTAAAGGCGTCTTACGTCACAGTGGCTTGCCTGAAATAAAGGAATCAGAGAAACATGTGCTTACAGGGGCGTCGAACCGACTTCTCCCGCTGATGGAGCAAAGTTGCTACAGTGACAAAGACAAGCTCCGCGCTCATGGGCAATTTATATGAGGCAACTGTGCTGCGAGTATCTAAGCAGTCGTCGTGCATGGATAAAATGCAATGTTTCAAACAGATCTGATGAATTCACCTACTTTGAAAAAGTGTGCGTTAGGGAGTTCTTTTGACACAAAGCGAAAATCTACAGTCAAGCGTCAATCAGCAGACAGCCGTGTGTTCTTTAGTCATGAGCCTGTTGTCAAAACGGCAGAAAAAAATGTTCACAAACGAAATATTGTTTCTACACTTAAAATGAACAAAGAAAAAATGAGCTAGCCTGATATAAGTCATGTTCATGACGATGCAAATGTAACGAGATTTCGAACTGTTCTGTTGCACACGTTGGGACTCATTTTATTTTTCTACAAAAAACATTTGCCATGACGAGAATCGAACCCGGGCCGCCCTGCGTTACAAGGTAGATGCCTATCCACTAGACCATTTGGGAAGACTTGATATGTACACCCTAAGATATCTAAGTGTCATTTCGATGAGGTCTGTAGCAGAGGCCATAGAGCACAGCAAACAAATAATCATGTGTTTAAATATCCTTGTCGTTTTGAAAAATTACCATTGTCACCTGCACAGGAATGCCATGCGGCCAACATTGAAGAAATGTGCTTCTCAAATCTGTCATTAACACTGTTTTCCACACGCTTTTTTCATTGCATTGCCATATAATCAATTGGTCATTGATGCGTCACGAATAACGACAATGCGTCGAAAATTAAAGAAATGTAAACATGAATTATGTTATTACTGTCTAAGCATCGCAAAGCTGTATGCGTAAAGGCGTCTGACGTCACAGTGGCGTGCCTGAAACAAAGGAATTAGAGAAACATGTGCTTACAGGGGCGTCGAACCGCCTTCTCCCGCTGATGGAGCAAAGTTGCTACAGTGACAAAGACAAGCTCCGCGCTCATGGGCAATTTATATGAGGCAACTGTGCTGCGAGTATCTAAGCAGTCGTCGTGCATGGATAAAATGCAATGTTTCAAACAGATCTGATGAATTCACCTACTTTGAAAAAGTGTGCGTTAGGGAGTTCTTTTGACACAAAGCGAAAATCTACAGTCAAGCGTCAATCAGCAGACAGCCGTGTGTTCTTTAGTCATGAGCCTGTTGTCAAAACGGCAGAAAAAAATGTTCACAAACGAAATATTGTTTCTACACTTAAAATGAACAAAGAAAAAATGAGCTAGCCTGATATAAGTCATGTTCATGACGATGCAAATGTAACGAGATTTCGAACTGTTCTGTTGCACACGTTGGGACTCATTTTATTTTTCTACAAAAAACATTTGCCATGACGGGAATCGAACCCGGGCCGCCATGGGTTACAAGGTAGATGCCTATCCGCTAGACCATTTGGGAAAACTTGATATGTATACCCTAAGATATCTAAGTGTCATTTCGATGAGGTCTGTAGCAGAGGCCATAGAGCACAGCAAACAAATAATCATGTGTTTAAATATCCTTGTCGTTTTGAAAAATTACCATTGTCACCTGCACAGGAATGCCATGCGGCCAACATTGAAGAAATGTGCTTCTCAAATCTGTCATTAACACTGTTTTCCACACGCTTTTTTCATTGCATTGCCATATAATCAATTGGTCATTGATGCGTCACGAATAACGACAATGCGTCGAAAATTAAAGAAATGTAAACATGAATTATGTTATTACTGTCTAAGCATCGCAAAGCTGTATGCGTAAAGGCTTCTGACATCACAGTGGCTTGCCTGAAACAAAGGAATCAGAGAAACATGTGCTTACAGGGGCGTCGAAGCGCCTTCTCCCGCTGATGGAGCAAAGTTGCTACAGTGACAAAGACAAGCTCCGCGCTCATGGGCAATTTATATGGGGCCACTGTGCTGCGAGTATCTAAGCAGTCGTCGTGCATGGATAAAATGCAATGTTTCAAACAGATCTGATGAATTCACCTACTTTGAAAAAGTGTGCGTTAGGAAGTTCTTTTGACACAAAGCGTAAAATCTACAGTCAAGCGTCAATCAGCAGACAGCCGTGTGTTCTTTAGTCATGAGCCTGTTGTCAAAACGGCAGAAAAAAATGTTCACAAACGAAATATTGTTTCTACACTTAAAATGAACAAAGAAAAAATGAGCTAGCCTGATATAAGTCATGTTCATGACGATGCAAATGTAACGAGATTTCGAACTGTTCTGTTGCACACGTTGGGACTCATTTTATTTTTCTACAAAAAACATTTGCCATGACGGGAATCGAACCCGGGCCGCCCTGCGTGACAAGGCAGATTCCTATCCGCTAGACCATTTGGGAAGACTTGATATGTACACCCTAAGATATCTAAGTGTCATTTCGATGAGGTCTGTAGCAGAGGCCATAGAGCACAGCAAACAAATAATCATGTGTTTAAATATCCTTGTCGTTTTGAAAAATTACCATTGTCACCTGCACAGGAATGCCATGCGGCCAACATTGAAGAAATGTGCTTCTCAAATCTGTCATTAACACTGTTTTCCACACGCTTTTTTCATTGCATTGCCATATAATCAATTGGTCATTGATGCGTCACGAATAACGACAATGCGTCGAAAATTAAAGAAATGTAAACATGAATTATGTTATTACTGTCTAAGCATCGCAAAGCTGTATGCGTAAAGTCGTCTGACGTCACAGTGGCTTGCCTGAAATAAAGGAATCAGAGAAACATGTGCTTACAGGGGCGTCGAAGCGCCTTCTCCCGCTGATGGAGCAAAGTTGCTACAGTGACAAAGACAAGCTCCGCGCTCATGGGCAATGTATATGGGGCAACTGTGCTGGGAGTATCTAAGCAGTCGTCTTGCATGGATAAAATGCAATGTTTCAAACAGATCTGATGAATTCACCTACTTTGAAAAAGTGTGCGTTAGGAAGTTCTTTTGACACAAAGCGAAAATCTACAGTCAAGCGTCAATCAGCAGACAGCCGTGTGTTCTTTAGTCATGAGCCTGTTGTCAAAACGGCAGAAAAAAATGGTCACAAACGAAATATTGTTTCTACACTTAAAATGAACAAAGAAAAAATGAGCTAGCCTGATATAAGTCATGTTCATGACGATGCAAATGTAACGAGATTTCGAACTGTTCTGTTGCACACGTTGGGACTCATTTTATTTTTCTACAAAAAACATTTGCCATGACGAGAATCGAACCCGGGCCGCCCTGCGTTACAAGATAGATGCCTATCCACTAGACCATTTGGGAAGACTTGATATGTACACCCTAAGATATCTAAGTGTCATTTCGATGAGGTCTGTAGCAGAGGCCATAGAGCACAGCAAACAAATAATCATGTGTTTAAATATCCTTGTCGTTTTGAAAAATTACCATTGTCACCTGCACAGGAATGCCATGCGGCCAACATTGAAGAAATGTGCTTCTCAAATCTGTCATTAACACTGTTTTCCACACGCTTTTTTCATTGCATTGCCATATAATCAATTGGTCATTGATGCGTCACGAATAACGACAATGCGTCGAAAATTAAAGAAATGTAAACATGAATTATGTTATTACTGTCTAAGCATCGCAAAGCTGTATGCGTAAAGGCGTCTGACGTCACAGTGGCGTGCCTGAAACAAAGGAATTAGAGAAACATGTGCTTACAGGGGCGTCGAACCGCCTTCTCCCGCTGATGGAGCAAAGTTGCTACAGTGACAAAGACAAGCTCCGCGCTCATGGGCAATTTATATGAGGCAACTGTGCTGCGAGTATCTAAGCAGTCGTCGTGCATGGATAAAATGCAATGTTTCAAACAGATCTGATGAATTCACCTACTTTGAAAAAGTGTGCGTTAGGGAGTTCTTTTGACACAAAGCGAAAATCTACAGTCAAGCGTCAATCAGCAGACAGCCGTGTGTTCTTTAGTCATGAGCCTGTTGTCAAAACGGCAGAAAAAAATGTTCACAAACGAAATATTGTTTCTACACTTAAAATGAACAAAGAAAAAATGAGCTAGCCTGATATAAGTCATGTTCATGACGATGCAAATGTAACGAGATTTCGAACTGTTCTGTTGCACACGTTGGGACTCATTTTATTTTTCTACAAAAAACATTTGCCATGACGAGAATCGAACCCGGGCCGCCCTGCGTTACAAGGTAGATGCCTATCCACTAGACCATTTGGGAAGACTTGATATGTACACCCTAAGATATCTAAGTGTCATTTCGATGAGGTCTGTAGCAGAGGCCATAGAGCACAGCAAACAAATAATCATGTGTTTAAATATCCTTGTCGTTTTGAAAAATTACCATTGTCACCTGCACAGGAATGCCATGCGGCCAACATTGAAGAAATGTGCTTCTCAAATCTGTCATTAACACTGTTTTCCACACGCTTTTTTCATTGCATTGCCATATAATCAATTGGTCATTGATGCGTCACGAATAACGACAATGCGTCGAAAATTAAAGAAATGTAAACATGAATTATGTTATTACTGTCTAAGCATCGCAAAGCTGTATGCGTAAAGGCGTCTGACGTCACAGTGGCGTGCCTGAAACAAAGGAATTAGAGAAACATGTGCTTACAGGGGCGTCGAACCGCCTTCTCCCGCTGATGGAGCAAAGTTGCTACAGTGACAAAGACAAGCTCCGCGCTCATGGGCAATGTATATGGGGCAACTGTGCTGCGAGTATCTAAGCAGTCGTCGTGCATGGATAAAATGCAATGTTTCAAACAGATCTGATGAATTCACCTACTTTGAAAAAGTGTGCGTTAGGAAGTTCTTTTGACACAAAGCGAAAATCTACAGTCAAGCGTCAATCAGCAGACAGTCGTGTGTTCTTTAGTCATGAGCCTGTTGTCAAAACGGCAGAAAAAAATGTTCACAAACGAAATATTGTTTCTACACTTAAAATGAACAAAGAAAAAATGAGCTAGCCTGATATAAGTCATGTTCATGACGATGCAAATGTAACGAGATTTCGAACTGTTCTGTTGCACACGTTGGGACTCATTTTATTTTTCTACAAAAAACATTTGCCATGACGGGAATCGAACCCGGGCCACCCTTCGTTACAAGGTAGATGCCTATCCGCTAGACCATTTGGTAAACTTGATATGTACACCCTAAGATATCTAAGTGTCATTTCGATGAGATCTGTAGCAGAGGCCATAGAGCACAGCAAACAAATAATCATGTGTTTAAATATCCTTGTCGTTTTGAAAAATTACCATTGTCACCTGCACAGGAATGCCATGCGGCCAACATTGAAGAAATGTGCTTCTCAAATCTGTCATTAACACTGTTTTCCACACGCTTTTTTCATTGCATTGCCATATAATCAATTGGTCATTGATGCGTCACGAATAACGACAATGCGTCGAAAATTAAAGAAATGTAAACATGAATTATGTTATTACTGTCTAAGCATCGCAAAGCTGTATGCGTAAAGGCGTCTGACGTCACAGTGGCTTGCCTGAAACAAAGGAATTAGAGAAACATGTGCTTACAGGGGCGTCGAACCGCCTTCTCCCGCTGATGGAGCAAAGTTGCTACAGTGACAAAGACAAGCTCCGCGCTCATGGGCAATTTATATGGGGCAACTGTGCTGCGAGTATCTAAGCAGTCGTCGTGCATGGATAAAATGCAATGTTTCAAACAGATCTGATGAATTCACCTACTTTGAAAAAGTGTGCGTTAGGAAGTTCTTTTGACACAAAGCGTAAAATCTACAGTCAAGCGTCAATCAGCAGACAGCCGTGTGTTCTTTAGTCATGAGCCTGTTGTCAAAACGGCAGAAAAAAATGTTCACAAACAAAATATTGTTTCTACACTTAAAATGAACAAAGAAAAAATGAGCTAGCCTGATATAAGTCATGTTCATGACGATGCAAATGTAACGAGATTTCGAACTGTTCTGTTGCACACGTTGGGACTCATTTTATTTTTCTACAAAAAACATTTGCCATGACGGGAATCGAACCCGGGCCGCCCTGCGTTACAAGGTAGATGCCTATCCGCTAGACCATTTGGGAAGACTTGATATGTACACCCTAAGATATCTAAGTGTCATTTCGATGAGGTCTGTAGCAGAGGCCATAGAACACAGCAAACAAATAATCATGTGTTTAAATATCCTTGTCGTTTTGAAAAATTACCATTGTCACCTGCACAGGAATGCCATGCGGCCAACATTGAAGAAATGTGCTTCTCAAATCTGTCATTAACACTGTTTTCCACACGCTTTTTTCATTGCATTGCCATATAATCAATTGGTCATTGATGCGTCACGAATAACGACAATGCGTCGAAAATTAAAGAAATGTAAACATGAATTATGTTATTACTGTCTAAGCATCGCAAAGCTGTATGCGTAAAGGCGTCTGACGTCACAGTGGCTTGCCTGAAACAAAGGAATTAGAGAAACATGTGCTTACAGGGGCGTCGAACCGCATTCTCCCGCTGATGGAGCAAAGTTGCTACAGTGACAAAGACAAGCTCCGCGCTCATGGGCAATGTATATGGGGCAACTGTGCTGCGAGTATCTAAGCAGTCGTCGTGCATGGATAAAATGCAATGTTTCAAACAGATCTGATGAATTCACCTACTTTGAAAAAGTGTGCGTTAGGAAGTTCTTTTGACACAAAGCGAAAATCTACAGTCAAGCGTCAATCAGCAGACAGCCGTGTGTTCTTTAGTCATGAGCCTGTTGTCAAAACGGCAGAAAAAAATGGTCACAAACAAAATATTGTTTCTACACTTAAAATGAACAAAGAAAAAATTAGCTAGCCTGATATAAGTCATGTTCATGACGATGCAAATGTAACGAGATTTCGAACTGTTCTGTTGCACACGTTGGGACTCATTTTATTTTTCTACAAAAAACATTTGCCATGACGGGAATCGAACCCGGGCCGCCCTGCTTTACAAGGTAGATGCCTATCCGCTAGACCATTTGGGAAGACTTGATATGTACACCCTAAGATATCTAAGTGTCATTTCGATGAGGTCTGTAGCAGAGGCCATAGAGCACAGCAAACAAATAATCATGTGTTTAAATATCCTTGTCGTTTTGAAAAATTACCATTGTCACCTGCACAGGAATGCCATGCGGCCAACATTGAAGAAATGTGCTTCTCAAATCTGTCATTAACACTGTTTTCCACACGCTTTTTTCATTGCATTGCCATATAATCAATTGGTCATTGATGCGTCACGAATAACGACAATGCGTCGAAAATTAAAGAAATGTAAACATGAATTATGTTATTACTGTCTAAGCATCGCAAAGCTGTATGCGTAAAGGCGTCTGACGTCACAGTGGCTTGCCTGAAACAAAGGAATTAGAGAAACATGTGCTTACAGGGGCGTCGATCCGCCTTCTCCCGCTGATGGAGCAAAGTTGCTACAGTGACAAAGACAAGCTCCGCGCTCATGGGCAATTTATATGAGGCAACTGTGCTGCGAGTATCTAAGTAGTCGTCGTGCATGGATAAAATGCAATGTTTCAAACATATCTGATGAATTCACCTACTTTGAAAAAGTGTGCGTTAGGGAGTTCTTTTGACACAAAGCGAAAATCTACAGTCAAGCGTCAATCAGCAGACAGCCGTGTGTTCTTTAGTCATGAGCCTGTTGTCAAAACGGCAGAAAAAAATGGTCACAAACAAAATATTGTTTCTACACTTAAAATGAACAAAGAAAAAATTAGCTAGCCTGATATAAGTCATGTTCATGACGATGCAAATGTAACGAGATTTCGAACTGTTCTGTTGCACACGTTGGGACTCATTTTATTTTTCTACAAAAAACATTTGCCATGACGGGAATCGAACCCGGGCCGCCCTGCTTTACAAGGTAGATGCCTATCCGCTAGACCATTTGGGAAGACTTGATATGTACACCCTAAGATATCTAAGTGTCATTTCGATGAGGTCTGTAGCAGAGGCCATAGAGCACAGCAAACAAATAATCATGTGTTTAAATATCCTTGTCGTTTTGAAAAATTACCATTGTCACCTGCACAGGAATGCCATGCGGCCAACATTGAAGAAATGTGCTTCTCAAATCTGTCATTAACACTGTTTTCCACACGCTTTTTTCATTGCATTGCCATATAATCAATTGGTCATTGATGCGTCACGAATAACGACAATGCGTCGAAAATTAAAGAAATGTAAACATGAATTATGTTATTACTGTCTAAGCATCGCAAAGCTGTATGCGTAAAGGCGTCTGACGTCACAGTGGCTTGCCTGAAACAAAGGAATTAGAGAAACATGTGCTTACAGGGGCGTCGATCCGCCTTCTCCCGCTGATGGAGCAAAGTTGCTACAGTGACAAAGACAAGCTCCGCGCTCATGGGCAATTTATATGAGGCAACTGTGCTGCGAGTATCTAAGTAGTCGTCGTGCATGGATAAAATGCAATGTTTCAAACATATCTGATGAATTCACCTACTTTGAAAAAGTGTGCGTTAGGGAGTTCTTTTGACACAAAGCGAAAATCTACAGTCAAGCGTCAATCAGCAGACAGCCGTGTGTTCTTTAGTAATGAGCCTGTTGTCAAAACGGCAGAAAAAAATGTTCACAAACGAAATATTGTTTCTACACTTAAAATGAACAAAGAAAAAATGAGCTAGCCTGATATAAGTCATGTTCATGACGATGCAAATGTAACGAGATTTCGAACTGTTCTGTTGCACACGTTGGGACTCATTTTATTTTTCTACAAAAAACATTTGCCATGACGGGAATCGAACCCGGGCCGCCCTGCGTGACAAGGCAGATTCCTATCCGCTAGACCATTTGGGAAGACTTGATATGTACACCCTAAGATATCTAAGTGTCATTTCGATGAGGTCTGTAGCAGAGGCCATAGAGCACAGTAAACAAATAATCATGTGTTTAAATATCCTTGTCGTTTTGAAAAATTACCATTGTCACCTGCACAGGAATGCCATGCGGCCAACATTGAAGAAATGTGCTTCTCAAATCTGTCATTAACACTGTTTTCCACACGCTTTTTTCATTGCATTGCCATATAATCAATTGGTCATTGATGCGTCACGAATAACGACAATGCGTCGAAAATTAAAGAAATGTAAACATGAATTATGTTATTACTGTCTAAGCATCGCAAAGCTGTATGCGTAAAGTCGTCTGACGTCACAGTGGCTTGCCTGAAATAAAGGAATCAGAGAAACATGTGCTTACAGGGGCGTCGAAGCGCCTTCTCCCGCTGATGGAGCAAAGTTGCTACAGTGACAAAGACAAGCTCCGCGCTCATGGGCAATGTATATGGGGCAACTGTGCTGGGAGTATCTAAGCAGTCGTCTTGCATGGATAAAATGCAATGTTTCAAACAGATCTGATGAATTCACCTACTTTGAAAAAGTGTGCGTTAGGAAGTTCTTTTGACACAAAGCGAAAATCTACAGTCAAGCGTCAATCAGCAGACAGCCGTGTGTTCTTTAGTCATGAGCCTGTTGTCAAAACGGCAGAAAAAAATGGTCACAAACGAAATATTGTTTCTACACTTAAAATGAACAAAGAAAAAATGAGCTAGCCTGATATAAGTCATGTTCATGACGATGCAAATGTAACGAGATTTCGAACTGTTCTGTTGCACACGTTGGGACTCATTTTATTTTTCTACAAAAAACATTTGCCATGACGAGAATCGAACCCGGGCCGCCCTGCGTTACAAGATAGATGCCTATCCACTAGACCATTTGGGAAGACTTGATATGTACACCCTAAGATATCTAAGTGTCATTTCGATGAGGTCTGTAGCAGAGGCCATAGAGCACAGCAAACAAATAATCATGTGTTTAAATATCCTTGTCGTTTTGAAAAATTACCATTGTCACCTGCACAGGAATGCCATGCGGCCAACATTGAAGAAATGTGCTTCTCAAATCTGTCATTAACACTGTTTTCCACACGCTTTTTTCATTGCATTGCCATATAATCAATTGGTCATTGATGCGTCACGAATAACGACAATGCGTCGAAAATTAAAGAAATGTAAACATGAATTATGTTATTACTGTCTAAGCATCGCAAAGCTGTATGCGTAAAGGCGTCTGACGTCACAGTGGCGTGCCTGAAACAAAGGAATTAGAGAAACATGTGCTTACAGGGGCGTCGAACCGCCTTCTCCCGCTGATGGAGCAAAGTTGCTACAGTGACAAAGACAAGCTCCGCGCTCATGGGCAATTTATATGAGGCAACTGTGCTGCGAGTATCTAAGCAGTCGTCGTGCATGGATAAAATGCAATGTTTCAAACAGATCTGATGAATTCACCTACTTTGAAAAAGTGTGCGTTAGGGAGTTCTTTTGACACAAAGCGAAAATCTACAGTCAAGCGTCAATCAGCAGACAGCCGTGTGTTCTTTAGTCATGAGCCTGTTGTCAAAACGGCAGAAAAAAATGTTCACAAACGAAATATTGTTTCTACACTTAAAATGAACAAAGAAAAAATGAGCTAGCCTGATATAAGTCATGTTCATGACGATGCAAATGTAACGAGATTTCGAACTGTTCTGTTGCACACGTTGGGACTCATTTTATTTTTCTACAAAAAATATTTGCCATGACGAGAATCGAACCCGGGCCGCCCTGCGTTACAAGGTAGATGCCTATCCACTAGACCATTTGGGAAGACTTGATATGTACACCCTAAGATATCTAAGTGTCATTTCGATGAGGTCTGTAGCAGAGGCCATAGAGCACAGCAAACAAATAATCATGTGTTTAAATATCCTTGTCGTTTTGAAAAATTACCATTGTCACCTGCACAGGAATGCCATGCGGCCAACATTGAAGAAATGTGCTTCTCAAATCTGTCATTAACACTGTTTTCCACACGCTTTTTTCATTGCATTGCCATATAATCAATTGGTCATTGATGCGTCACGAATAACGACAATGCGTCGAAAATTAAAGAAATGTAAACATGAATTATGTTATTACTGTCTAAGCATCGCAAAGCTGTATGCGTAAAGGCGTCTGACGTCACAGTGGCGTGCCTGAAACAAAGGAATTAGAGAAACATGTGCTTACAGGGGCGTCGAACCGCCTTCTCCCGCTGATGGAGCAAAGTTGCTACAGTGACAAAGACAAGCTCCGCGCTCATGGGCAATGTATATGGGGCAACTGTGCTGCGAGTATCTAAGCAGTCGTCGTGCATGGATAAAATGCAATGTTTCAAACAGATCTGATGAATTCACCTACTTTGAAAAAGTGTGCGTTAGGAAGTTCTTTTGACACAAAGCGAAAATCTACAGTCAAGCGTCAATCAGCAGACAGTCGTGTGTTCTTTAGTCATGAGCCTGTTGTCAAAACGGCAGAAAAAAATGTTCACAAACGAAATATTGTTTCTACACTTAAAATGAACAAAGAAAAAATGAGCTAGCCTGATATAAGTCATGTTCATGACGATGCAAATGTAACGAGATTTCGAACTGTTCTGTTGCACACGTTGGGACTCATTTTATTTTTCTACAAAAAATATTTGCCATGACGGGAATCGAACCCGGGCCGCCCTGCGTTACAAGGTAGATGCCTATCCGCTAGACCATTTGGGAAGACTTGATATGTACACCCTAAGATATCTAAGTGTCATTTCGATGAGGTCTGTAGCAGAGGCCATAGAGCACAGCAAACAAATAATCATGTGTTTAAATATCCTTGTCGTTTTGAAAAATTACCATTGTCACCTGCACAGGAATGCCATGCGGCCAACATTGAAGAAATGTGCTTCTCAAATCTGTCATTAACACTGTTTTCCACACGCTTTTTTCATTGCATTGCCATATAATCAATTGGTCATTGATGCGTCACGAATAACGACAATGCGTCGAAAATTAAAGAAATGTAAACATGAATTATGTTATTACTGTCTAAGCATCGCAAAGCTGTATGCGTAAAGGCGTCTGACGTCACAGTGGCTTGCCTGAAACAAAGGAATTAGAGAAACATGTGCTTACAGGGGCGTCGAACCGCCTTCTCCCGCTGATGGAGCAAAGTTGCTACAGTGACAAAGACAAGCTCCGCGCTCATGGGCAATTTATATGGGGCAACTGTGCTGCGAGTATCTAAGCAGTCGTCGTGCATGGATAAAATGCAATGTTTCAAACAGATCTGATGAATTCACCTACTTTGAAAAAGTGTGCGTTAGGAAGTTCTTTTGACACAAAGCGAAAATCTACAGTCAAGCGTCAATCAGCAGACAGCCGTGTGTTCTTTAGTCATGAGCCTGTTGTCAAAACGGCAGAAAAAAATGTTCACAAACAAAATATTGTTTCTACACTTAAAATGAACAAAGAAAAAATGAGCTAGCCTGATATAAGTCATGTTCATGACGATGCAAATGTAACGAGATTTCGAACTGTTTTGTTGCACACGTTGGGACTCATTTTATTTTTCTACAAAAAACATTTGCCATGACGGGAATCGAACCCGGGCCGCCCTGCGTTACAAGGTAGATGCCTATCCGCTAGACCATTTGGGAAGACTTGATATGTACACCCTAAGATATCTAAGTGTCATTTCGATGAGGTCTGTAGCAGAGGCCATAGAGCACAGCAAACAAATAATCATGTGTTTAAATATCCTTGTCGTTTTGAAAAATTACCATTGTCACCTGCACAGGAATGCCATGCGGCCAACATTGAAGAAATGTGCTTCTCAAATCTGTCATTAACACTGTTTTCCACACGCTTTTTTCATTGCATTGCCATATAATCAATTGGTCATTGATGCGTCACGAATAACGACAATGCGTCGAAAATTAAAGAAATGTAAACATGAATTATGTTATTACTGTCTAAGCATCGCAAAGCTGTATGCGTAAAGGCGTCTGACGTCACAGTGGCTTGCCTGAAACAAAGGAATTAGAGAAACATGTGCTTACAGGGGCGTCGAACCGCCTTCTCCCGCTGATGGAGCAAAGTTGCTACAGTGACAAAGACAAGCTCCGCGCTCATGGGCAATGTATATGGGGCAACTGTGCTGCGAGTATCTAAGCAGTCGTCGTGCATGGATAAAATGTAATGTTTCAAACAGATCTGATGAATTCACCTACTTTGAAAAAGTGTGCGTTAGGAAGTTCTTTTGACACAAAGCGAAAATCTACAGTCAAGCGTCAATCAGCAGACAGCCTGTGTTCTTTAGTCATGAGCCTGTTGTCAAAAACGGCAGAAAAAAATGGTCACAAACGAAATATTGTTTCTACACTTAAAATGAACAAAGAAAAAATGAGCTAGCCTGATATAAGTCATGTTCATGACGATGCAAATGTAACGAGATTTCGAACTGTTCTGTTGCACACGTTGGGACTCATTTTATTTTTCTACAAAAAACATTTGCCATGACGGGAATCGAACCCGGGCCGCCCTGCGTTACAAGGTAGATGCCTATCCCCTAGACCATTTGGGAAAACTTGATATGTACACCCTAAGATATCTAAGTGTCATTTCGATGAGGTCTGTAGCAGAGGCCATAGAGCACAGCAAACAAATAATCATGTGTTTAAATATCCTTGTCGTTTTGAAAAATTACCATTGTCACCTGCACAGGAATGCCATGCGGCCAACATTGAAGAAATGTGCTTCTCAAATCTGTCATTAACACTGTTTTCCACACGCTTTTTTCATTGCATTGCCATATAATCAATTGGTCATTGATGCGTCACGAATAACGACAATGCGTCGAAAATTAAAGAAATGTAAACATGAATTATGTTATTACTGTCTAAGCATCGCAAAGCTGTATGCGTAAAGGCGTCTGACGTCACAGTGGCTTGCCTGAAACAAAGGAATTAGAGAAACATGTGCTTACAGGGGCGTCGAACCGCCTTCTCCCGCTGATGGAGCAAAGTTGCTACTGTGACAAAGACAAGCTCCGCGCTCATGGGCAATTTATATGGGGCAACTGTGCTGCGAGTATCTAAGCAGTCGTCGTGCATGGATAAAATGCAATGTTTCAAACAGATCTGATGAATTCACCTACTTTGAAAAAGTGTGCGTTAGGAAGTTCTTTTGACACAAAGCGAAAATCTACAGTCAAGCGTCAATCAGCAGACAGCCGTGTGTTCTTTAGTCATGAGCCTGTTGTCAAAACGGCAGAAAAAAATGTTCACAAACAAAATATTGTTTCTACACTTAAAATGAACAAAGAAAAAATTAGCTAGCCTGATATAAGTCATGTTCATGACGATGCAAATGTAACGAGATTTCGAACTGTTCTGTTGCACACGTTGGGACTCATTTTATTTTTCTACAAAAAACATTTGCCATGACGGGAATCGAACCCGGGCCGCCCTGCGTTACAAGGTAGATGCCTATCCGCTAGACCATTTGGGAAAACTTGATATGTACACCCTAAGATATCTAAGTGTCATTTCGATGAGGTCTGTAGCAGAGGCCATAGAACACAGCAAACAAATAATCATGTGTTTAAATATCCTTGTCGTTTTGAAAAATTACCATTGTCACCTGCACAGGAATGCCATGTGGCCAACATTGAAGAAATGTGCTTCTCAAATCTGTCATTAACACTGTTTTCCACACGCTTTTTTCATTGCATTGCCATATAATCAATTGGTCATTGATGCGTCACGAATAACGACAATGCGTCGAAAATTAAAGAAATGTAAACATGAATTATGTTATTACTGTCTAAGCATCGCAAAGCTGTATGCGTAAAGGCGTCTGACGTCACAGTGGCTTGCCTGAAACAAAGGAATTAGAGAAACATGTGCTTACAGGGGCGTCGCCTTCTCCCGCTGATGGAGCAAAGTTGCTACAGTGACAAAGACAAGCTCCGCGCTCATGGGCAATGTATATGGGGCAACTGTGCTGCGAGTATCTAAGCAGTCGTCGTGCATGGATAAAATGCAATGTTTCAAACAGATCTGATGAATTCACCTACTTTGAAAAAGTGTGCGTTAGGAAGTTCTTTTGACAAAGCGAAAATCTACAGTCAAGCGTCAATCAGCAGACAGCCGTGTGTTCTTTAGTCATGAGCCTGTTGTCAAAACGGCAGAAAAAAATGGTCACAAACGAAATATTGTTTCTACACTTAAAATGAACAAAGAAAAAATGAGCTAGCCTGATATAAGTCATGTTCATGACGATGCAAATGTAACGAGATTTCGAACTGTTCTGTTGCACACGTTGGGACTCATTTTATTTTTCTACAAAAAACATTTGCCATGACGGGAATCGAACCCGGGCCGCCCTGCGTTACAAGGTAGATGCCTATCCGCTAGACCATTTGGGAAAACTTGATATGTACACCCTAAGATATCTAAGTGTAATTTCGATGACATCTGTAGCAGAGGCCATAGAGCACAGCAAACAAATAATCATGTGTTTAAATATCCTTGTCGTTTTGAAAAATTACCATTGTCACCTGCACAGGAATGCCATGCGGCCAACATTGAAGAAATGTGCTTCTCAAATCTGTCATTAACACTGTTTTCCACACGCTTTTTTCATTGCATTGCCATATAATCAATTGGTCATTGATGCGTCACGAATAACGACAATGCGTCGAAAATTAAAGAAATGTAAACATGAATTATGTTATTACTGTCTAAGCATCGCAAAGCTGTATGCGTAAAGGCGTCTGACGTCACAGTGGCTTGCCTGAAACAAAGGAATTAGAGAAACATGTGCTTACAGGGGCGTCGAACCGCCTTCTCCCGCTGATGGAGCAAAGTTGCTACTGTGACAAAGACAAGCTCCGCGCTCATGGGCAATTTATATGGGGCAACTGTGCTGCGAGTATCTAAGCAGTCGTCGTGCATGGATAAAATGCAATGTTTCAAACAGATCTGATGAATTCACCTACTTTGAAAAAGTGTGCGTTAGGAAGTTCTTTTGACACAAAGCGAAAATCTACAGTCAAGCGTCAATCAGCAGACAGCCGTGTGTTCTTTAGTCATGAGCCTGTTGTCAAAACGGCAGAAAAAAATGGTCACAAACGAAATATTGTTTCTACACTTAAAATGAACAAAGAAAAAATGAGCTAGCCTGATATAAGTCATGTTCATGACGATGCAAATGTAACGAGATTTCGAACTGTTCTGTTGCACACGTTGGGACTCATTTTATTTTTCTACAAAAAACATTTGCCATGACGGGAATCGAACCCGGGCCGCCCTGCGTTACAAGGTAGATGCCTATCCGCTAGACCATTTGGGAAAACTTGATATGTACACCCTAAGATATCTAAGTGTAATTTCGATGACATCTGTAGCAGAGGCCATAGAGCACAGCAAACAAATAATCATGTGTTTAAATATCCTTGTCGTTTTGAAAAATTACCATTGTCACCTGCACAGGAATGCAATGCGGCCAACATTGAAGAAATGTGCTTCTCAAATCTGTCATAAACACTGTTTTCCACACGCTTTTTTCATTGCATTGCCATATAATCAATTGGTCATTGATGCGTCACGAATAACGACAATGCGTCGAAAATTAAAGAAATGTAAACATGAATTATGTTATTACTGTCTAAGCATCGCAAAGCTGTATGCGTAAAGGCGTCTGACGTCACAGTGGCTTGCCTGAAACAAAGGAATTAGATAAACATGTGCTTACAGGGGCGTCGAACCGCCTTCTCCCGCTGATGGAGCAAAGTTGCTACAGTGACAAAGACAAGCTCCGCGCTCATGGGCAATTTATATGGGGCAACTGTGCTGCGAGTATCTAAGCAGTCGTCGTGCATGGATAAAATGCAATGTTTCAAACAGATCTGATGAATTCACCTACTTTGAAAAAGTGTGCGTTAGGAAGTTCTTTTGACACAAAGCGAAAATCTACAGTCAAGCGTCAATCAGCAGACAGCCGTGTGTTCTTTAGTCATGAGCCTGTTGTCAAAACGGCAGAAAAAAATGTTCACAAACGAAATATTGTTTCTACACTTAAAATGAACAAAGAAAAAATGAGCTAGCCTGATATAAGTCATGTTCATGACGATGCAAATGTAACGAGATTTCGAACTGTTCTGTTGCACACGTTGGGACTCATTTTATTTTTCTACAAAAAACATTTGCCATGACGGGAATCGAACCCGGGCCGCTCTGCGTTACAAGGTAGATGCCTATCCGCTAGACCATTTGGGAAAACTTGATATGTACACCCTAAGATATCTAAGTGTCATTTCGATGAGGTCTGTAGCAGAGGCCATAGAGCACAGCAAACAAATAATCATGTGTTTAAATATCCTTGTCGTTTTGAAAAATTACCATTGTCACCTGCACAGGAATGCCATGCGGCCAACATTGAAGAAATGTGCTTCTCAAATCTGTCATTAACACTGTTTTCCACACGCTTTTTTCATTGCATTGCCATATAATCAATTGGTCATTGATGCGTCACGAATAACGACAATGCGTCGAAAATTAAAGAAATGTAAAAATGAATTATGTTATTACTGTCTAAGCATCGCAAAGCTGTATGCGTAAAGGCGTCTGACGTCACAGTGGCTTGCCTGAAACAAAGGAATTAGAGAAACATGTGCTTACAGGGGCGTCGAACCGCCTTCTCCCGCTGATGGAGCAAAGTTGCTACAGTGACAAAGACAAGCTCCGCGCTCATGGGCAATTTATATGGGGCAACTGTGCTGCGAGTATCTAAGCAGTCGTCGTGCATGGATAAAATGCAATGTTTCAAACAGATCTGATGAATTCACCTACTTTGAAAAAGTGTGCGTTAGGAAGTTCTTTTGACACAAAGCGAAAATCTACAGTCAAGCGTCAATCAGCAGACAGCCGTGTGTTCTTTAGTCATGAGCCTGTTGTCAAAACGGCAGAAAAAAATGTTCACAAACAAAATATTGTTTCTACACTTAAAATGAACAAAGAAAAAATGAGCTAGCCTGATATAAGTCATGTTCATGACGATGCAAATGTAACGAGATTTCGAACTGTTCTGTTGCACACGTTGGGACTCATTTTATTTTTCTACAAAAAACATTTGCCATGACGGGAATCGAACCCGGGCCGCCCTGCGTTACAAGGTAGATGCCTATCCGCTAGACCATTTGGGAAAACTTGATATGTACACCCTAAGATATCTAAGTGTCATTTCGATGAGGTCTGTAGCAGAGGCCATAGAGCACAGCAAACAAATAATCATGTGTTTAAATATCCTTGTCGTTTTGAAAAATTACCATTGTCACCTGCACAGGAATGCCATGCGGCCAACATTGAAGAAATGTGCTTCTCAAATCTGTCATTAACACTGTTTTCCACACGCTTTTTTCATTGCATTGCCATATAATCAATTGGTCATTGATGCGTCACGAATAACGACAATGCGTCGAAAATTAAAGAAATGTAAACATGAGTTATGTTATTACTGTCTAAGCATCGCAAAGCTGTATGCGTAAAGGCGTCTGACGTCACAGTGGCTTGCCTGAAACAAAGGAATTAGAGAAACATGTGCTTACAGGGGCGTCGAACCGCCTTCTCCCGCTGATGGAGCAAAGTTGCTACAGTGACAAAGACAAGCTCCGAGCTCATGGGCAATTTATATGGGGCAACTGTGCTGCGAGTATCTAAGCAGTCGTCGTGCATGGATAAAATGCAATGTTTCAAACAGATCTGATGAATTCACCTACTTTGAAAAAGTGTGCGTTAGGAAGTTCTTTTGACACAAAGCGAAAATCTACAGTCAAGCGTCAATCAGCAGACAGCCGTGTGTTCTTTAGTCATGAGCCTGTTGTCAAAACGGCAGAAAAAAATGTTCACAAACAAAATATTGTTTCTACACTTAAAATGAACAAAGAAAAAATGAGCTAGCCTGATATAAGTCATGTTCATGACGATGCAAATGTAACGAGATTTCGAACTGTTCTGTTGCACACGTTGGGACTCATTTTATTTTTCTACAAAAAACATTTGCCATGACGGGAATCTAACCCGGGCCGCCCTGCGTTACAAGGTAGATGCCTATCCGCTAGACCATTTGGGAAAACTTGATATGTACACCCTAAGATATCTAAGTGTCATTTCGATGAGGTCTGTAGCAGAGGCCATAGAACACAGCAAACAAATAATCATGTGTTTAAATATCCTTGTCGTTTTGAAAAATTACCATTGTCACCTGCACAGGAATGCCATGCGGCCAACATTGAAGAAATGTGCTTCTCAAATCTGTCATTAACACTGTTTTCCACACTCTTTTTTCATTGCATTGCCATATAATCAATTGGTCATTGATGCGTCACGAATAACGACAATGCGTCGAAAATTAAAGAAATGTAAACATGAATTATGTTATTACTGTCTAAGCATCGCAAAGCTGTATGCGTAAAGGCGTCTGACGTCACAGTGGCTTGCCTGAAACAAAGGAATTAGAGAAACATGTGCTTACAGGGGCGTCGAACCGCCTTCTCCCGCTGATGGAGCAAAGTTGCTACAGTGACAAAGACAAGCTCCGCGCTCATGGGCAATTTATATGGGGCAACTGTGCTGCGAGTATCTAAGCAGTCGTCGTGCATGGATAAAATGCAATGTTTCAAACAGATCTGATGAATTCACCTACTTTGAAAAAGTGTGCGTTAGGAAGTTCTTTTGACACAAAGCGAAAATCTACAGTCAAGCGTCAATCAGCAGACAGCCGTGTGTTCTTTAGTCATGAGCCTGTTGTCAAAACGGCAGAAAAAAATGTTCACAAACAAAATATTGTTTCTACACTTAAAATGAACAAAGAAAAAATGAGCTAGCCTGATATAAGTCATGTTCATGACGATGCAAATGTAACGAGATTTCGAACTGTTCTGTTGCACACGTTGGGACTCATTTTATTTTTCTACAAAAAACATTTGCCATGACGGGAATCGAACCCGGGCCGCCCTGCGTTACAAGGTAGATGCCTATCCGCTAGACCATTTGGGAAAACTTGATATGTACACCCTAAGATATCTAAGTGTCATTTCGATGAGGTCTGTAGCAGAGGCCATAGAACACAGCAAACAAATAATCATGTGTTTAAATATCCTTGTCGTTTTGAAAAATTACCATTGTCACCTGCACAGGAATGCCATGCGGCCAACATTGAAGAAATGTGCTTCTCAAATCTGTCATTAACACTGTTTTCCACACTCTTTTTTCATTGCATTGCCATATAATCAATTGGTCATTGATGCGTCACGAATAACGACAATGCGTCGAAAATTAAAGAAATGTAAACATGAATTATGTTATTACTGTCTAAGCATCGCAAAGCTGTATGCGTAAAGGCGTCTGACGTCACAGTGGCTTGCCTGAAACAAAGGAATTAGAGAAACATGTGCTTACAGGGGCGTCGAACCGCCTTCTCCCGCTGATGGAGCAAAGTTGCTACAGTGACAAAGACAAGCTCCGCGCTCATGGGCAATTTATATGGGGCAACTGTGCTGCGAGTATCTAAGCAGTCGTCGTGCATGGATAAAATGCAATGTTTCAAACAGATCTGATGAATTCACCTACTTTGAAAAAGTGTGCTTTAGGAAGTTCTTTTGACACAAAGCGAAAATCTACAGTCAAGCGTCAATCAGCAGACAGCCGTGTGTTCTTTAGTCATGAGCCTGTTGTCAAAACGGCAGAAAAAAATGGTCACAAACGAAATATTGTTTCTACACTTAAAATGAACAAAGAAAAAATGAGCTAGCCTGATATAAGTCATGTTCATGACGATGCAAATGTAACGAGATTTCGAACTGTTCTGTTGCACACGTTGGGACTCATTTTATTTTTCTACAAAAAACATTTGCCATGACGGGAATCGAACCCGGGCCGCCTGCGTTACAAGGTAGATGCCTATCCGCTAGACCATTTGGGAAAACTTGATATGTACACCCTAAGATATCTAAGTGTCATTTCGATGAGATCTGTAGCAGAGGCCATAGAGCACAGCAAACAAATAATCATGTGTTTAAATATCCTTGTCGTTTTGAAAAATTACCATTGTCACCTGCACAGGAATGCAATGCGGCCAACATTGAAGAAATGTGCTTCTCAAATCTGTCATAAACACTGTTTTCCACACGCTTTTTTCATTGCATTGCCATATAATCAATTGGTCATTGATGCGTCACGAATAACGACATTGCGTCGAAAATTAAAGAAATGTAAACATGAATTATGCTATTACTGTCTAAGCATCGCAAAGCTGTATGCGTAAAGGCGTCTGACGTCACAGTGGCTTGCCTGAAACAAAGGAATTAGAGAAACATGTGCTTACAGGGGCGTCGAACCGCCTTCTCCCGCTGATGGAGCTAAGTTGCTACAGTGAGAAAGACAAGCTCCGCGCTCATGGGCAATTTATATGGGGCAACTGTGCTGCGAGTATCTAAGCAGTCGTCGTGCATGGATAAAATGCAATGTTTCAAACAGATCTGATGAATTCACCTACTTTGAAAAAGTGTGCGTTAGGAAGTTCTTTTGACACAAAGCGAAAATCTACAGTCAAGCGTCAATCGAGCAGACAGCCGTGTGTTCTTTAGTCATGAGCCTGTTGTCAAAACGGCAGAAAAAAATGTTCACAAACGAAATATTGTTTCTACACTTAAAATGAACAAAGAAAAAATGAGCTAGCCTGATATAAGTCATGTTCATGACGATGCAAATGTAACGAGATTTCGAACTGTTCTGTTGCACACCTTGGGACTCATTTTATTTTTCTACAAAAAACATTTGCCATGACGGGAATCGAACCCGGGCCGCCCTGCGTTACAAGGTAGATGCCTATCCGCTAGACCATTTGGGAAAACTTGATATGTACACCCTAAGATATCTAAGTGTCATTTCGATGAGGTCTGTAGCAGAGGCCATAGAGCACAGCAAACAAATAATCATGTGTTTAAATATCCTTGTCGTTTTGAAAAATTACCATTGTCACCTGCACAGGAATGCCATGCGGCCAACATTGAAGAAATGTGCTTCTCAAATCTGTCATTAACACTGTTTTCCACACGCTTTTTTCATTGCATTGCCATATAATCAATTGGTCATTGATGCGTCACGAATAACGACAATGCGTCGAAAATTAAAGAAATGTAAACATGAGTTATGTTATTACTGTCTAAGCATCGCAAAGCTGTATGCGTAAAGGCGTCTGACGTCACAGTGGCTTGCCTGAAACAAAGGAATTAGAGAAACATGTGCTTACAGGGGCGTCGAACCGCCTTCTCCCGCTGATGGAGCAAAGTTGCTACAGTGACAAAGACAAGCTCCGCGCTCATGGGCAATTTATATGAGGCAACTGTGCTGCGAGTATCTAAGTAGTCGTCGTGCATGGATAAAATGCAATGTTTCAAACAGATCTGATGAATTCACCTACTTTGAAAAAGTGTGCGTTAGGGAGTTCTTTTGACACAAAGCGAAAATCTACAGTCAAGCGTCAATCAGCAGACAGCCGTGTGTTCTTTAGTCATGAGCCTGTTGTCAAAACGGCAGAAAAAAATGTTCACAAACGAAATATTGTTTCTACACTTAAAATGAACAAAGAAAAAATTAGCTAGCCTGATATAAGTCATGTTCATGACGATGCAAATGTAACGAGATTTCGAACTGTTCTGTTGCACACGTTGGGACTCATTTTATTTTTCTACAAAAAACATTTGCCATGACGGGAATCGAACCCGGGCCGCCCTGCGTTACAAGGTAGATGCCTATCCGCTAGACCATTTGGGAAGACTTGATATGTACACCCTAAGATATCTAAGTGTCATTTCGATGAGGTCTGTAGCAGAGGCCATAGAGCACAGCAAACAAATAATCATGTGTTTAAATATCCTTGTCGTTTTGAAAAATTACCATTGTCACCTGCACAGGAATGCCATGCGGCCAACATTGAAGAAATGTGCTTCTCAAATCTGTCATTAACACTGTTTTCCACACGCTTTTTTCATTGCATTGCCATATAATCAATTGGTCATTGATGCGTCACGAATAACGACAATGCGTCGAAAATTAAAGAAATGTAAACATGAATTATGTTATTACTGTCTAAGCATCGCAAAGCTGTATGCGTAAAGGCGTCTGACGTCACAGTGGCTTGCCTGAAACAAAGGAATTAGAGAAACATGTGCTTACAGGGGCGTCGAAGCGCCTTCTCCCGCTGATGGAGCAAAGTTGCTACAGTGACAAAGACAAGCTCCGCGCTCATGGGCAATTTATATGAGGCAACTGTGCTGCGAGTATCTAAGTAGTCGTCGTGCATGGATAAAATGCAATGTTTCAAACAGATCTGATGAATTCACCTACTTTGAAAAAGTGTGCGTTAGGGAGTTCTTTTGACACAAAGCGAAAATCTACAGTCAAGCGTCAATCAGCAGACAGTCGTGTGTTCTTTAGTAATGAGCCTGTTGTCAAAACGGCAGAAAAAAATGTTCACAAACGAAATATTGTTTCTACACTTAAAATGAACAAAGAAAAAATTAGCTAGCCTGATATAAGTCATGTTCATGACGATGCAAATGTAACGAGATATCGAACTGTTCTGTTGCACACGTTGGGACTCATTTTATTTTTCTACAAAAATCCTTTGCCATGACGGGAATCGAACCCGGGCCGCCCTGCGTGACAAGGCAGATTCCTATCCGCTAGACCATTTGGGAAGACTTGATATGTACACCCTAAGATATCTAAGTGTCATTTCGATGAGGTCTGTAGCAGAGGCCATAGAGCACAGCAAACAAATAATCATGTGTTTAAATATCCTTGTCGTTTTGAAAAATTACCATTGTCACCTGCACAGGAATGCCCTGCGGCCAACATTGAAGAAATGTGCTTCTCAAATCTGTCATTAACACTGTTTTCCACACGCTTTTTTCATTGCATTGCCATATAATCAATTGGTCATTGATGCGTCACGAATAACGACAATGCGTCGAAAATTAAAGAAATGTAAACATGAATTATGTTATTACTGTCTAAGCATCGCAAAGCTGTATGCGTAAAGGCGTCTGACGTCACAGTGGCTTGCCTGAAACAAAGGAATTAGAGAAACATGTGCTTACAGGGGCGTCGAACCGCCTTCTCCCGCTGATGGAGCAAAGTTGCTACAGTGACAAAGACAAGCTCCGCGCTCATGGGCAATTTATATGAGGCAACTGTGCTGCGAGTATCTAAGTAGTCGTCGTGCATGGATAAAATGCAATGTTTCAAACAGATCTGATGAATTCACCTACTTTGAAAAAGTGTGCGTTAGGGAGTTCTTTTGACACAAAGCGAAAATCTACAGTCAAGCGTCAATCAGCAGACAGTCGTGTGTTCTTTAGTAATGAGCCTGTTGTCAAAACGGCAGAAAAAAATGTTCACAAACGAAATATTGTTTCTACACTTAAAATGAACAAAGAAAAAATTAGCTAGCCTGATATAAGTCATGTTCATGACGATGCAAATGTAACGAGATATCGAACTGTTCTCTTGCACACGTTGGGACTCATTTTATTTTTCTACAAAAAACATTTGCCATGACGGGAATCGAACCCGGGCCGCCCTGCGTTACAAGGTAGATGCCTATCCGCTAGACCATTTGGGAAGACTTGATATGTACACCCTAAGATATCTAAGTGTCATTTCGATGAGGTCTGTAGCAGAGGCCATAGAGCACAGCAAACAAATAATCATGTGTTGAAATATCCTTGTCGTTTTGAAAAATTACCATTGTCACCTGCACAGGAATGCCATGCGGCCAACATTGAAGAAATGTGCTTCTCAAATCTGTCATTAACACTGTTTTCCACACGCTTTTTTCATTGCATTGCCATATAATCAATTGGTCATTGATGCGTCACGAATAACGACAATGCGTCGAAAATTAAAGAAATGTAAACATGAATTATGTTATTACTGTCTAAGCATCGCAAAGCTGTATGCGTAAAGGCGTCTGACGTCACAGTGGCTTGCCTGAAACAAAGGAATTCGAGAAACATGTGCTTACAGGGGCGTCGAAGCGCCTTCTCCCGCTGATGGAGCAAAGTTGCTACAGTGACAAAGACAAGCTCCGCGCTCATGGGCAATTTATATGAGGCAACTGTGCTGCGAGTATCTAAGTAGTCGTCGTGCATGGATAAAATGCAATGTTTCAAACAGATCTGATGAATTCACCTACTTTGAAAAAGTGTGCGTTAGGGAGTTCTTTTGACACAAAGCGAAAATCTACAGTCAAGCGTCAATCAGCAGACAGCCGTATGTTCTTTAGTAATGAGCCTGTTGTCAAAACGGCAGAAGAAAATGTTCACAAACGAAATATTGTTTCTACACTTAAAATGAACAAAGAAAAAATTAGCTAGCCTGATATAAGTCATGTTCATGACGATGCAAATGTAACGAGATTTCGAACTGTTCTGTTGCACACGTTGGGACTCATTTTATTTTTCTACAAAAAACATTTGCCATGACGGGAATCGAACCCGGGCCGCCCTGCGTTACAAGGTAGATGCCTATCCGCTAGACCATTTGGGAAGACTTGATATGTACACCCTAAGATATCTAAGTGTCATTTCGATGAGGTCTGTAGCAGAGGCCATAGAGCACAGCAAACAAATAATCATGTGTTTAAATATCCTTGTCGTTTTGAAAAATTACCATTGTCACCTGCACAGGAATGCCCTGCGGCCAACATTGAAGAAATGTGCTTCTCTAATCTGTCATTAACACTGTTTTCCACACGCTTTTTTCATTGCATTGCCATATAATCAATTGGTCATTGATGCGTCACGAATAACGACAATGCGTCGAAAATTAAAGAAATGTAAACATGAATTATGTTATTACTGTCTAAGCATCGCAAAGCTGTATGCGTAAAGGCGTCTGACGTCACAGTGGCTTGCCTGAAACAAAGGAATTCGAGAAACATGTGCTTACAGGGGCGTCGAACCGCCTTCTCCCGCTGATGGAGCAAAGTTGCTACAGTGACAAAGACAAGCTCCGCGCTCATGGGCAATTTATATGAGGCAACTGTGCTGCGAGTATCTAAGTAGTCGTCGTGCATGGATAAAATGCAATGTTTCAAACAGATCTGATGAATTCACCTACTTTGAAAAAGTGTGCGTTAGGGAGTTCTTTTGACACAAAGCGAAAATCTACAGTCAAGCGTCAATCAGCAGACAGTCGTGTGTTCTTTAGTAATGAGCCTGTTGTCAAAACGGCAGAAAAAAATGTTCACAAACGAAATATTGTTTCTACACTTAAAATGAACAAAGAAAAAATTAGCTAGCCTGATATAAGTCATGTTCATGACGATGCAAATGTAACGAGATATCGAACTGTTCTGTTGCACACGTTGGGACTCATTTTATTTTTCTACAAAAATCCATTGCCATGACGGCAATCGAACCCGGGCCGCCCTGCGTGACAAGGCAGATTCCTATCCGCTAGACCATTTGGGAAGACTTGATATGTACACCCTAAGATATCTAAGTGTCATTTCGATGAGGTCTGTAGCAGAGGCCATAGAGCACAGCAAACAAATAATCATGTGTTTAAATATCCTTGTCGTTTTGAAAAATTACCATTGTCACCTGCACAGGAATGCCCTGCGGCCAACATTGAAGAAATGTGCTTCTCAAATCTGTCATTAACACTGTTTTCCACACGCTTTTTTCATTGCATTGCCATATAATCAATTGGTCATTGATGCGTCACGAATAACGACAATGCGTCGAAAATTAAAGAAATGTAAACATGAATTATGTTATTACTGTCTAAGCATCGCAAAGCTGTATGCGTAAAGGCGTCTGACGTCACAGTGGCTTGCCTGAAACAAAGGAATTAGAGAAACATGTGCTTACAGGGGCGTCGAAGCGCCTTCTCCCGCTGATGGATTAAAGTTGCTACAGTGACAAAGACAAGCTCCGCGCTCATGGGCAATTTATATGAGGCAACTGTGCTGCGAGTATCTAAGTAGTCGTCGTGCATGGATAAAATGCAATGTTTCAAACAGATCTGATGAATTCACCTACTTTGAAAAAGTGTGCGTTAGGGAGTTCTTTTGACACAAAGCGAAAATCTACAGTCAAGCGTCAATCAGCAGACAGTCGTGTGTTCTTTAGTAATGAGCCTGTTGTCAAAACGGCAGAAAAAAATGTTCACAAACGAAATATTGTTTCTACACTTAAAATGAACAAAGAAAAAATTAGCTAGCCTGATATAAGTCATGTTCATGACGATGCAAATGTAACGAGATATCGAACTGTTCTGTTGCACACGTTGGGACTCATTTTATTTTTCTACAAAAATCCTTTGCCATGACGGGAATCGAACCCGGGCCGCCCTGCGTGACAAGGCAGATTCCTATCCGCTAGACCATTTGGGAAGACTTGATATGTACACCCTAAGATATCTAAGTGTCATTTCGATGAGGTCTGTAGCAGAGGCCATAGAGCACAGCAAACAAATAATCATGTGTTTAAATATCCTTGTCGTTTTGAAAAATTACCATTGTCACCTGCACAGGAATGCCCTGCGGCCAACATTGAAGAAATGTGCTTCTCAAATCTGTCATTAACACTGTTTTCCACACGCTTTTTTCATTGCATTGCCATATAATCAATTGGTCATTGATGCGTCACGAATAACGACAATGCGTCGAAAATTAAAGAAATGTAAACATGAATTATGTTATTACTATCTAAGCATCGCAAAGCTGTATGCGTAAAGGCGTCTGACGTCACAGTGGCTTGCCTGAAACAAAGGAATTAGAGAAACATGTGCTTACAGGGGCGTCGAACCGCCTTCTCCCGCTGATGGAGCAAAGTTGCTACAGTGACAAAGACAAGCTCCGCGCTCATGGGCAATTTATATGAGGCAACTGTGCTGCGAGTATCTAAGTAGTCGTCGTGCATGGATAAAATGCAATGTTTCAAACAGATCTGATGAATTCACCTACTTTGAAAAAGTGTGCGTTAGGGAGTTCTTTTGACACAAAGCGAAAATCTACAGTCAAGCGTCAATCAGCAGACAGCCGTGTGTTCTTTAGTCATGAGCCTGTTGTCAAAACGGCAGAAAAAAATGTTCACAAACGAAATATTGTTTCTACACTTAAAATGAACAAAGAAAAAATGAGCAAGCCTGATATAAGTCATGTTCATGACGATGCAAATGTAACGAGATTTCGAACTGTTCTGTTGCACACGTTGGGACTCATTTTATTTTTCTACAAAAATCCTTTGCCAAGACGGGAATCGAACCCGGGCCGCCCTGCGTAACAAGGCAGATTCCTATCCGCTAGACCATTTGGGAAGGCTTGATATGTACACCCTAAGATATCTAAGTGTCATTTCGATGAGGTCTGTAGCAGAGGCCATAGAGCACAGCAAACAAATAATCATGTGTTTAAATATCCTTGTCGTTTTGAAAAATTACCATTGTCACCTGCACAGGAATGCCATGCGGCCAACATTGAAGAAATGTGCTTCTCAAATCTGTCATTAACACTGTTTTCCACACGCTTTTTTCACTGCATTGCCATATAATCAATTGGTCATTGATGCGTCACGAATAACGACAATGCGTCGAAAATTAAAGAAATGTAAACATGAATTATGTTATTACTGTCTAAGCATCGCAAAGCTGTATGCGTAAAGGCGTCTGACGTCACAGTGGCTTGCCTGAAACAAAGGAATTAGAGAAACATGTGCTTACAGGGGCGTCGAACCGGCTTGTCTCCCTGATGGAGCAAAGTTGCTACAGTGACAAAGACAAGCTCCGCGCTCATGGGCAATTTATATGAGGCAACTGTGCTGCGAGTATCTAAGTAGTCGTCGTGCATGGATAAAATGCAATGTTTCAAACAGATCTGATGAATTCACCTACTTTGAAAAAGTGTGCGTTAGGGAGTTCTTTTGACACAAAGCGAAAATCTACAGTCAAGCGTCAATCAGCAGACAGCCGTGTGTTCTTTAGTCATGAGCCTGTTGTCAAAACGGCAGAAAAAAATGTTCACAAACGAAATATTGTTTCTACACTTAAAATGAACAAAGAAAAAATGAGCAAGCCTGATATAAGTCATGTTCATGACGATGCAAATGTAACGAGATTTCGAACTGATCTGTTGCACACGTTGGGACTCATTTTATTTTTCTACAAAAAATATTTGCCAAGACGGGAATCGAACCCGGGCCGCCCTGCGTTACAAGGTAGATGCCTATCCGCTAGACCATTTGGGAAAACTTGATATGTACACCCTAAGATATCTAAGTGTCATTTCGATGAGGTCTGTAGCAGAGGCCATAGAGCACAGCAAACAAATAATCATGTGTTTAAATATCCTTGTCGTTTTGAAAAATTACCATTGTCACCTGCACAGGAATGCCATGCGGCCAACATTGAAGAAATGTGCTTCTCAAATCTGTCATTAACACTGTTTTCCACACGCTTTTTTCATTGCATTGCCATATAATCAATTGGTCATTGATGGGTCACGAATAACGACAATGCGTCGAAAATTAAAGAAATGTAAACATGAATTATGTTATTACTGTCTAAGCATCGCAAAGCTGTATGCGTAAAGGCGTCTGACGTCACAGTGGCTTGCCTGAAACAAAGGAATTAGAGAAACATGTGCTTACAGGGGCGTCGAAGCGCCTTCTCCCGCTGATGGAGCAAAGTTGCTACAGTGACAAAGACAAGCTCCGCGCTCATGGGCAATTTATATGAGGCAACTGTGCTGCGAGTATCTAAGTAGTCGTCGTGCATGGATAAAATGCAATGTTTCAAACAGATCTGATGAATTCACCTACTTTGAAAAAGTGTGCGTTAGGGAGTTCTTTTGACACAAAGCGAAAATCTACAGTCAAGCGTCAATCAGCAGACAGCCGTGTGTTCTTTAGTCATGAGCCTGTTGTCAAAACGGCAGAAAAAAATGTTCACAAACGAAATATTGTTTCTACACTTAAAATGAACAAAGAAAAAATGAGCAAGCCTGATATAAGTCATGTTCATGACGATGCAAATGTAACGAGATTTCGAACTGTTCTGTTGCACACGTTGGGACTCATTTTATTTTTCTACAAAAAATATTTGCCATGACGGGAATCGAACCCGGGCCGCCCTGCGTTACAAGGTAGATGCCTATCCGCTAGACCATTTGGGAAAACTTGATATGTACACCCTAAGATATCTAAGTGTCATTTCGATGAGGTCTGTAGCAGAGGCCATAGAGCACAGCAAACAAATAATCATGTGTTTAAATATCCTTGTCGTTTTGAAAAATTACCATTGTCACCTGCACAGGAATGCCATGCGGCCAACATTGAAGAAATGTGCTTCTCAAATCTGTCATTAACACTGTTTTCCACACGCTTTTTTCATTGCATTGCCATATAATCAATTGGTCATTGATGCGTCACGAATAACGACAATGCGTCGAAAATTAAAGAAATGTAAACATGAATTATGTTATTACTGTCTAAGCATCGCAAAGCTGTATGCGTAAAGGCGTCTGACGTCACAGTGGCTTGCCTGAAACAAAGGAATCAGAGAAACATGTGCTTACAGGGGCGTCGAAGCGCCTTCTCCCGCTGATGGAGCAAAGTTGCTACAGTGACAAAGACAAGCTCCGCGCTCATGGGCAATTTATATGAGGCAACTGTGCTGCGAGTATCTAAGTAGTCGTCGTGCATGGATAAAATGCAATGTTTCAAACAGATCTGATGAATTCACCTACTTTGAAAAAGTGTGCGTTAGGGAGTTCTTTTGACACAAAGCGAAAATCTACAGTCAAGCGTCAATCAGCAGACAGCCGTGTGTTCTTTAGTCATGAGCCTGTTGTCAAAACGGCAGAAAAAAATGTTCACAAACGAAATATTGTTTCTACACTTAAAATGAACAAAGAAAAAATTAGCTAGCCTGATATAAGTCATGTTCATGACGATGCAAATGTAACGAGATATCGAACTGTTCTGTTGCACACGTTGGGACTCATTTTATTTTTCTACAA
Organism: Argentina silus; assembly: GCF_951799395.1. Taxonomy (NCBI): domain Eukaryota; kingdom Metazoa; phylum Chordata; class Actinopteri; order Argentiniformes; family Argentinidae; genus Argentina; species Argentina silus. The sequence goes on along the minus strand of NW_028152657.1, from coordinate 52,103 downwards.
AAATCCATTGCCATGACGGCAATCGAACCCGGGCCGCCCTGCGTGACAAGGCAGATTCCTATCCGCTAGACCATTTGGGAAGACTTGATATGTACACCCTAAGATATCTAAGTGTCATTTCGATGAGGTCTGTAGCAGAGGCCATAGAGCACAGCAAACAAATAATCATGTGTTTAAATATCCTTGTCGTTTTGAAAAATTACCATTGTCACCTGCACAGGAATGCCATGCGGCCAACATTGAAGAAATGTGCTTCTCAAATCTGTCATTAACACTGTTTTCCACACGCTTTTTTCATTGCATTGCCATATAATCAATTGGTCATTGATGGGTCACGAATAACGACAATGCGTCGAAAATTAAAGAAATGTAAACATGAATTATGTTATTACTGTCTAAGCATCGCAAAGCTGTATGCGTAAAGGCGTCTGACGTCACAGTGGCTTGCCTGAAACAAAGGAATTAGAGAAACATGTGCTTACAGGGGCGTCGAAGCGCCTTCTCCCGCTGATGGAGCAAAGTTGCTACAGTGACAAAGACAAGCTCCGCGCTCATGGGCAATTTATATGAGGCAACTGTGCTGCGAGTATCTAAGTAGTCGTCGTGCATGGATAAAATGCAATGTTTCAAACAGATCTGATGAATTCACCTACTTTGAAAAAGTGTGCGTTAGGGAGTTCTTTTGACACAAAGCGAAAATCTACAGTCAAGCGTCAATCAGCAGACAGCCGTGTGTTCTTTAGTCATGAGCCTGTTGTCAAAACGGCAGAAAAAAATGTTCACAAACGAAATATTGTTTCTACACTTAAAATGAACAAAGAAAAAATGAGCAAGCCTGATATAAGTCATGTTCATGACGATGCAAATGTAACGAGATTTCGAACTGTTCTGTTGCACACGTTGGGACTCATTTTATTTTTCTACAAAAAATATTTGCCATGACGGGAATCGAACCCGGGCCGCCCTGCGTTACAAGGTAGATGCCTATCCGCTAGACCATTTGGGAAAACTTGATATGTACACCCTAAGATATCTAAGTGTCATTTCGATGAGGTCTGTAGCAGAGGCCATAGAGCACAGCAAACAAATAATCATGTGTTTAAATATCCTTGTCGTTTTGAAAAATTACCATTGTCACCTGCACAGGAATGCCATGCGGCCAACATTGAAGAAATGTGCTTCTCAAATCTGTCATTAACACTGTTTTCCACACGCTTTTTTCATTGCATTGCCATATAATCAATTGGTCATTGATGCGTCACGAATAACGACAATGCGTCGAAAATTAAAGAAATGTAAACATGAATTATGTTATTACTGTCTAAGCATCGCAAAGCTGTATGCGTAAAGGCGTCTGACGTCACAGTGGCTTGCCTGAAACAAAGGAATTAGAGAAACATGTGCTTACAGGGGCGTCGAACCGCCTTCTCCCGCTGATGGAGCAAAGTTGCTACAGTGACAAAGACAAGCTCCGCGCTCATGGGCAATTTATATGGGGCAACTGTGCTGCGAGTATCTAAGCAGTCGTCGTGCATGGATAAAATGCAATGTTTCAAACAGATCTGATGAATTCACCTACTTTGAAAAAGTGTGCGTTAGGAAGTTCTTTTGACACAAAGCGAAAATCTACAGTCAAGCGTCAATCAGCAGACAGCCATGTGTTCTTTAGTCATGAGCCTGTTGTCAAAACGGCAGAAAAAAATGGTCACAAACGAAATATTGTTTCTACACTTAAAATGAACAAAGAAAAAATGAGCTAGCCTGATATAAGTCATGTTCATGACGATGCAAATGTAACGAGATTTCGAACTGTTCTGTTGCACACGTTGGGACTCATTTTATTTTTCTACAAAAAACATTTGCCATGACGGGAATCGAACCCGGGCCGCCCTGCGTTACAAGGTAGATGCCTATCCGCTAGACCATTTGGGAAAACTTGATATGTACACCCTAAGATATCTAAGTGTCATTTCGATGAGGTCTGTAGCAGAGGCCATAGAGCACAGCAAACAAATAATCATGTGTTTAAATATCCTTGTCGTTTTGAAAAATTACCATTGTCACCTGCACAGGAATGCCATGCGGCCAACATTGAAGAAATGTGCTTCTCAAATCTGTCATTAACACTGTTTTCCACACGCTTTTTTCATTGCATTGCCATATAATCAATTGGTCATTGATGCGTCACAAATAACGACAATGCGTCGAAAATTAAAGAAATGTAAACATGAATTATGTTATTACTGTCTAAGCATCGCAAAGCTGTATGCGTAAAGGCGTCTGACGTCACAGTGGCTTGCCTGAAACAAAGGAATTAGAGAAACATGTGCTTACAGGGGCGTCGAACCGGCTTGTCTCCCTGATGGAGCAAAGTTGCTACAGTGACAAAGACAAGCTCCGCGCTCATGGGCAATTTATATGGGGCAACTGTGCTGCGAGTATCTAAGCAGTCGTCGTGCATGGATAAAATGCAATGTTTCAAACAGATCTGATGAATTCACCTACTTTGAAAAAGTGTGCGTTAAGGGAGTCCTTTTGACACAAAGCGAAAATCTACAGTCAAGCGTCAATCAGCAGACAGCCGTGTGTTCTTCAGTCATGAGCCTGTTGTCAAAACGGCAGAAAAAAATGGTCACAAACGAAATATTGTTTCTACACTTAAAATGAACAAAGAAAAAATTAGCTAGCCTGATATAACTCATGTTCATGACGATGCAAATGTAACGAGATTTCGAACTGTTCTGTTGCACACGTTGGGACTCATTTTATTTTTCTACAAAAAACATTTGCCATGACGGGAATCGAACCCGGGCCGCCCTGCGTTACAAGGTAGATGCCTATCCGCTAGACCATTTGGGAAAACTTGATATGTACACCCTAAGATATCTAAGTGTCATTTCGATGAGGTCTGTAGCAGAGGCCATAGAGCACAGCAAACAAATAATCATGTGTTTAAATATCCTTGTCGTTTTGAAAAATTACCATTGTCACCTGCACAGGAATGCCATGCGGCCAACATTGAAGAAATGTGCTTCTCAAATCTGTCATTAACACTGTTTTCCACACGCTTTTTTCATTGCATTGCCATATAATCAATTGGTCATTGATGCGTCACAAATAACGACAATGCGTCGAAAATTAAAGAAATGTAAACATGAATTATGTTATTACTGTCTAAGCATCGCAAAGCTGTATGCGTAAAGGCGTCTGACGTCACAGTGGCTTGCCTGAAACAAAGGAATTAGAGAAACATGTGCTTACAGGGGCGTCGAACCGGCTTGTCTCCCTGATGGAGCAAAGTTGCTACAGTGACAAAGACAAGCTCCGCGCTCATGGGCAATTTATATGGGGCAACTGTGCTGCGAGTATCTAAGCAGTCGTCGTGCATGGATAAAATGCAATGTTTCAAACAGATCTGATGAATTCACCTACTTTGAAAAAGTGTGCGTTAAGGGAGTCCTTTTGACACAAAGCGAAAATCTACAGTCAAGCGTCAATCAGCAGACAGCCGTGTGTTCTTCAGTCATGAGCCTGTTGTCAAAACGGCAGAAAAAAATGGTCACAAACGAAATATTGTTTCTACACTTAAAATGAACAAAGAAAAAATTAGCTAGCCTGATATAACTCATGTTCATGACGATGCAAATGTAACGAGATTTCGAACTGTTCTGTTGCACACGTTGGGACTCATTTTATTTTTCTACAAAAAACATTTGCCATAACGGGAATCGAACCCGGGCCGCCCCGCGTTACAAGGTAGATGCCTATCCGCTAGACCATTTGGGAAGACTTGATATGTACACCCTAAGATATCTAAGTGTCATTTCGATGAGGTCTGTAGCAGAGGCCATAGAGCACAGCAAACAAATAATCATGTGTTTAAATATCCTTGTCGTTTTGAAAAATTACCATTGTCACCTGCACAGGAATGCCATGCGGCCAACATTGAAGAAATGTGCTTCTCAAATCTGTCATTAACACTGTTTTCCACACGCTTTTTTCATTGCATTGCCATATAATCAATTGGTCATTGATGCGTCACGAATAACGACAATGCGTCGAAAATTAAAGAAATGTAAACATGAATTATGTTATTACTGTCTAAGCATCGCAAAGCTGTATGCGTAAAGGCGTCTGACGTCACAGTGGCTTGCCTGAAACAAAGGAATCAGAGAAACATGTGCTTACAGGGGCGTCGAAGCGCCTTCTCCCGCTGATGGAGCAAAGTTGCTACAGTGACAAAGACAAGCTCCGCGCTCATGGGCAATTTATATGAGGCAACTGTGCTGCGAGTATCTAAGTAGTCGTCGTGCATGGATAAAATGCAATGTTTCAAACAGATCTGATGAATTCACCTACTTTGAAAAAGTGTGCGTTAGGGAGTTCTTTTGACACAAAGCGAAAATCTACAGTCAAGCGTCAATCAGCAGACAGCCGTGTGTTCTTTAGTCATGAGCCTGTTGTCAAAACGGCAGAAAAAAATGTTCACAAACGAAATATTGTTTCTACACTTAAAATGAACAAAGAAAAAATGAGCAAGCCTGATATAAGTCATGTTCATGACGATGCAAATGTAACGAGATTTCGAACTGATCTGTTGCACACGTTGGGACTCATTTTATTTTTCTACAAAAAATATTTGCCATGACGGGAATCGAACCCGGGCCGCCCTGCGTTACAAGGTAGATGCCTATCCGCTAGACCATTTGGGAAAACTTGATATGTACACCCTAAGATATCTAAGTGTCATTTCGATGAGGTCTGTAGCAGAGGCCATAGAGCACAGCAAACAAATAATCATGTGTTTAAATATCCTTGTCGTTTTGAAAAATTACCATTGTCACCTGCACAGGAATGCCATGCGGCCAACATTGAAGAAATGTGCTTCTCAAATCTGTCATTAACACTGTTTTCCACACGCTTTTTTCATTGCATTGCCATATAATCAATTGGTCATTGATGCGTATCGAATAACGACAATGCGTCGAAAATTAAAGAAATGTAAACATGAATTATGTTATTACTGTCTAAGCATCGCAAAGCTGTATGCGTAAAGGCGTCTGACGTCACAGTGGCTTGCCTGAAACAAAGGAATCAGAGAAACATGTGCTTACAGGGGCGTCGAAGCGCCTTCTCCCGCTGATGGAGCAAAGTTGCTACAGTGACAAAGACAAGCTCCGCGCTCATGGGCAATTTATATGAGGCAACTGTGCTGCGAGTATCTAAGTAGTCGTCGTGCATGGATAAAATGCAATGTTTCAAACAGATCTGATGAATTCACCTACTTTGAAAAAGTGTGCGTTAGGGAGTTCTTTTGACACAAAGCGAAAATCTACAGTCAAGCGTCAATCAGCAGACAGCCGTGTGTTCTTTAGTCATGAGCCTGTTGTCAAAACGGCAGAAAAAAATGTTCACAAACGAAATATTGTTTCTACACTTAAAATGAACAAAGAAAAAATGAGCAAGCCTGATATAAGTCATGTTCATGACGATGCAAATGTAACGAGATTTCGAACTGTTCTGTTGCACACGTTGGGACTCATTTTATTTTTCTACAAAAAATATTTGCCATGACGGGAATCGAACCCGGGCCGCCCTGCGTTACAAGGTAGATGCCTATCCGCTAGACCATTTGGGAAAACTTGATATGTACACCCTAAGATATCTAAGTGTCATTTCGATGAGGTCTGTAGCAGAGGCCATAGAGCACAGCAAACAAATAATCATGTGTTTAAATATCCTTGTCGTTTTGAAAAATTACCATTGTCACCTGCACAGGAATGCCATGCGGCCAACATTGAAGAAATGTGCTTCTCAAATCTGTCATTAACACTGTTTTCCACACGCTTTTTTCATTGCATTGCCATATAATCAATTGGTCATTGATGCGTCACAAATAACGACAATGCGTCGAAAATTAAAGAAATGTAAACATGAATTATGTTATTACTGTCTAAGCATCGCAAAGCTGTATGCGTAAAGGCGTCTGACGTCACAGTGGCTTGCCTGAAACAAAGGAATCAGAGAAACATGTGCTTACAGGGGCGTCGAAGCGCCTTCTCCCGCTGATGGAGCAAAGTTGCTACAGTGACAAAGACAAGCTCCGCGCTCATGGGCAATTTATATGAGGCAACTGTGCTGCGAGTATCTAAGTAGTCGTCGTGCATGGATAAAATGCAATGTTTCAAACAGATCTGATGAATTCACCTTCTTTGAAAAAGTGTGCGTTAGGGAGTTCTTTTGACACAAAGCGAAAATCTACAGTCAAGCGTCAATCAGCAGACAGCCGTGTGTTCTTTAGTCATGAGCCTGTTGTCAAAACGGCAGAAAAAAATGTACACAAACGAAATATTGTTTCTACACTTAAAATGAACAAAGAAAAAATTAGCAAGCCTGATATAAGTCATGTTCATGACGATGCAAATGTAACGAGATTTCGAACTGTTCTGTTGCACACGTTGGGACTCATTTTATTTTTCTACAAAAAATATTTGCCATGACGGGAATCGAATCCGGGCCGCCCTGCGTTACAAGGTAGATGCCTATCCGCTAGACCATTTGGGAAAACTTGATATGTACACCCTAAGATATCTAAGTGTCATTTCGATGAGGTCTGTAGCAGAGGCCATAGAGCACAGCAAACAAATAATCATGTGTTTAAATATCCTTGTCGTTTTGAAAAATTACCATTGTCACCTGCACAGGAATGCCATGCGGCCAACATTGAAGAAATGTGCTTCTCAAATCTGTCATTAACACTGTTTTCCACACGCTTTTTTCATTGCATTGCCATATAATCAATTGGTCATTGATGCGTCACGAATAACGACAATGCGTCGAAAATTAAAGAAATGTAAACATGAATTATGTTATTACTGTCTAAGCATCGCAAAGCTGTATGCGTAAAGGCGTCTGACGTCACCGTGGCTTGCCTGAAACAAAGGAATTAGAGAAACATGTGCTTACAGGGGCGTCGAACCGCCTTCTCCCGCTGATGGAGCAAAGTTGCTACAGTGACAAAGACAAGCTCCGCGCTCATGGGCAATTTATATGGGGCAACTGTGCTGCGAGTATCTAAGCAGTCGTCGTGCATGGATAAAATGCAATGTTTCAAACAGATCTGATGAATTCACCTACTTTGAAAAAGTGTGCGTTAGGAAGTTCTTTTGACACAAAGCGAAAATCTACAGTCAAGCGTCAATCAGCAGACAGCCGTGTGTTCTTTAGTCATGAGCCTGTTGTCAAAACGGCAGAAAAAAATGTTCACAAACGAAATATTGTTTCTACACTTAAAATGAACAAAGAAAAAATGAGCTAGCCTGATATAAGTCATGTTCATGACGATGCAAATGTAACGAGATTTCGAACTGTTCTGTTGCACACGTTGGGACTCATTTTATTTTTCTACAAAAAACATTTGCCATGACAGGAATCGAACCCGGGCCGCCCTGCGTTACAAGGTAGATGCCTATCCGCTAGACCATTTGGGAAAACTTGATATGTACACCCTAAGATATCTAAGTGTCATTTCGATGAGGTCTGTAGCAGAGGCCATAGAGCACACCAAACAAATAATCATGTGTTTAAATATCCTTGTCGTTTTGAAAAATTACCATTGTCACCTGCACAGGAATGCCATGCGGCCAACATTGAAGAAATGTGCTTCTCAAATCTGTCATTAACACTGTTTTCCACACGCTTTTTTCATTGCATTGCCATATAATCAATTGGTCATTGATGCGTCACGAATAACGACAATGCGTCGAAAATTAAAGAAATGTAAACATGAATTATGTTATTACTGTCTAAGCATCGCAAAGCTGTATGCGTAAAGGCGTCTGACGTCACAGTGGCTTGCCTGAAACAAAGGAATTAGAGAAACATGTGCTTACAGGGGCGTCGAACCACCTTCTCCCGCTGATGGAGCAAAGTTGCTACAGTGACAAAGACAAGCTCCGCGCTCATGGGCAATTTATATGAGGCAACTGTGCTGCGAGTATCTAAGTAGTCGTCGTGCATGGATAAAATGCAATGTTTCAAACAGATCTGATGAATTCACCTACTTTGAAAAAGTGTGCGTTAGGAAGTTCTTTTGACACAAAGCGAAAATCTACAGTCAAGCGTCAATCAGCAGACAGCCGTGTGTTCTTTAGTCATGAGCCTGTTGTCAAAACGGCAGAAAAAAATGTTCACAAACGAAATATTGTTTCTACACTTAAAATGAACAAAGAAAAAATGAGCTAGCCTGATATAAGTCATGTTCATGACGATGCAAATGTAACGAGATTTCGAACTGTTCTGTTGCACACGTTGGGACTCATTTTATTTTTCTACAAAAATCCTTTGCCATGACGGGAATCGAACCCGGGCCGCCCTGCGTTACAAGGCAGATTCCTATCCGCTAGACCATTTGGGAAGACTTGATACGTACACCCTAAGATATCTAAGTGTCATTTCGATGAGGTCTGTAGCAGAGGCCATAAAGCACAGCAAACAAATAATCATGTGTTTAAATATCCTTGTCATTTTGAAAAATTACCATTGTCACCTGCACAGGAATGCCATGCGGCCAACATTGAAGAAATGTGCTTCTCAAATCTGTCATTAACACTGTTTTCCACACGCTTTTTTCATTGCATTGCCATATAATCAATTGGTCATTGATGCGTCACGAATAACGACAATGCGTCGAAAATTAAAGAAATGTAAACATGAATTATGTTATTACTGTCTAAGCATCGCAAAGCTGTATGCGTAAAGGCGTCTGACGTCACAGTGGCTTGCCTGAAACAAAGGAATTAGAGAAACATGTGCTTACAGGGGCGTCGAACCGCATTCTCCCGCTGATGGAGCAAAGTTGCTACAGTGACAAAGACAAGCTCCGCGCTCATGGGCAATTTATATGAGGCAACTGTGCTGCGAGTATCTAAGTAGTCGTCATGCATGGATAAAATGCAATGTTTCAAACAGATCTGATGAATTCACCTACTTTGAAAAAGTGTGCGTTAGGAAGTTCTTTTGATACAAAGCGAAAATCTACAGTCAAGCATCAATCAGCAGACAGCCGTGTGTTCTTTAGTCATGAGCCTGTTGTCAAAACGGCTGAAAAAAATGGTCACAAACGAAATATTGTTTCTACACTTAAAATGAACAAAGAAAAAATGAGCTAGCCTGATATAAGTCATGTTCATGACGATGCAAATGTAACGAGATTTCGAACTGTTCTGTTGCACACGTTGGGACTCATTTTATTTTTCTACAAAAAACATTCGCCATGACGGGAATCGAACCCGGGCCACCCTGCGTTACAAGGTAGATGCCTATCCGCTAGACCATTTGGGAAAACTTGATGTGTACACCCTAAGATATCTAAGTGTCATTTCGATGAGGTCTGTAGCAGAGGCCATAGAGCACAGCAAACAAATAATCATGTGTTTAAATATCCTTGTCGTTTTGAAAAATTACCATTGTCACCTGCACAGGAATGCCATGCGGCCAACATTGATGAAATGTGCTTCTCAAATCTGTCATTAACACTGTTTTCCACACGCTTTTTTCATTGCATTGCCATAAAATCAATTGGTCATTGATGCGTCACGAATAACGACAATGCGTCGAAAATTAAAGAAATGTAAACATGAATTATGTTATTACTGTCTAAGCATCGCAAAGCTGTATGCGTAAAGGCGTCTGACGTCACAGTGGCTTGCCTGAAACAAAGGAATTAGAGAAACATGTGCTTACAGGGGCGTCGAACCGCCTTCTCCCGCTGATGGAGCAAAGTTGCTACAGTGACAACGACAAGCTCCGCGCTCATGGGCAATTTATATGAGGCAACTGTGCTGCGAGTATCTAAGTAGTCGTCGTGCATGGATAAAATGCAATGTTTCAAACAGATCTGATGAATTCACCTACTTTGAAAAAGTGTGCGTTAGGAAGTTCTTTTGATACAAAGCGAAAATCTACAGTCAAGCGTCAATCAGCAGACAGCCGTGTGTTCTTTAGTCATGAGCCTGTTGTCAAAACGGCTGAAAAAAATGGTCACAAACGAAATATTGTTTCTACACTTAAAATGAACAAAGAAAAAATGAGCTAGCCTGATATAAGTCATGTTCATGACGATGCAAATGTAACGAGATTTCGAACTGTTCTGTTGCACACGTTGGGACTCATTTTATTTTTCTACAAAAAACATTCGCCATGACGGGAATCGAACCCGGGCCACCCTGCGTTACAAGGTAGATGCCTATCCGCTAGACCATTTGGGAAAACTTGATATGTACACCCTAAGATATCTAAGTGTCATTTCGATGAGGTCTGTAGCAGAGGCCATAGAGCACAGCAAACAAATAATCATGTGTTTAAATATCCTTGTCGTTTTGAAAAATTACCATTGTCACCTGCACAGGAATGCCATGCGGCCAACATTGATGAAATGTGCTTCTCAAATCTGTCATTAACACTGTTTTCCACACGCTTTTTTCATTGCATTGCCATAAAATCAATTGGTCATTGATGCGTCACGAATAACGACAATGCGTCGAAAATTAAAGAAATGTAAACATGAATTATGTTATTACTGTCTAAGCATCGCAAAGCTGTATGCGTAAAGGCGTCTGACGTCACAGTGGCTTGCCTGAAACAAAGGAATCAGAGAAACATGTGCTTACAGGGGCGTCGAAGCGCCTTCTCCCGCTGATGGAGCAAAGTTGCTACAGTGACAAAGACAAGCTCCGCGCTCATGGGCAATGTATATGGGGCAACTGTGCTGCGAGTATCTAAGCAGTCGTCGTGCATGGATAAAATGCAATGTTTCAAACAGATCTGATGAATTCACCTACTTTGAAAAAGTGTGCGTTAGGAAGTTCTTTTGACACAAAGCGAAAATCTACAGTCAAGCGTCAATCAGCAGACAGCCGTGTGTTCTTTAGTCATGAGCCTGTTGTCAAAACGGCAGAAAAAATGGTCACAAACGAAATATTGTTTCTACACTTAAAATGAACAAAGAAAAAATTAGCTAGCCTGATATAAGTCATGTTCATGACGATGCAAATGTAACGAGATTTCGAACTGTTCTGTTGCACACGTTGGGACTCATTTTATTTTTCTACAAAAAACATTTGCCAAGACGGGAATCGAACCCGGGCCGCCCTGCGTTACAAGGCAGATTCCTATCCGCTACACCATTTGGGAAGACTTGATATGTACACCCTAAGATATCTAAGTGTCATTTCGATGAGGTCTGTAGCAGAGGCCATAGAGCACAGCAAACAAATAATCATGTGTTTAAATATCCATGTCGTTTTGAAAAATTACCATTGTCACCTGCACAGGAATGCCATGCGGCCAACATTGAAGAAATGTGCTTCTCAAATCTGTCATTAACACTGTTTTCCACACGCTTTTTTCATTGCATTGCCATATAATCAATTGGTCATTGATGCGTCACGAATAACGACAATGCGTCGTAAATTAAAGAAATGTAAACATGAATTATGTTATTACTGTCTAAGCATCGCAAAGCTGTTTGCGTAAAGGCGTCTGACGTCACAGTGGCTTGCCTGAAACAAAGGAATTAGAGAAACATGTGCTTACAGGGGCGTTGAACCGCCTTCTCCCGCTGATGGAGCAAAGTTGCTACAGTGACAAAGACAAGCTCCGCGCTCATGGGCAATTTATATGAGGCAACTGTGCTGCGAGTATCTAAGTAGTCGTCGTGCATGGATAAAATGCAATGTTTCAAACAGATCTGATGAATTCACCTACTTTGAAAAAGTGTGCGTTAGGAAGTTCTTTTGACACAAAGCGAAAATCTACAGTCAAGCGTCAATCAGCAGACAGCCGTGTGTTCTTTAGTCATGAGCCTGTTGTCAAAACGGCAGAAAAAAATGTTCACAAACGAAATATTGTTTCTACACTTAAAATGAACAAAGAAAAAATTAGCTAGCCTGATATAAGTCATGTTCATGACGATGCAAATGTAACGAGATTTCGAACTGTTCTGTTGCACACGTTGGGACTCATTTTATTTTTCTGCAAAAAACATTTGCCATGACAGGAATCGAACCCTGGCCGCCCTGCGTTACAAGGTAGATGCCTATCCGCTAGACCATTTGGGAAGACTTGATATGTACACCCTAAGATATCTAAGTGTCATTTCGATGAGGTCTGTAGCAGAGGCCATAGAGCACAGCAAACAAATAATCATGTGTTTAAATATCCTTGTCGTTTTGAAAAATTACCATTGTCACCTGCACAGGAATGCCATGCGGCCAACATTGAAGAAATGTGCTTCTCAAATCTGTCATTAACACTGTTTTCCACACGCTTTTTTCATTGCATTGCCATATAATCAATTGGTCATTGATGCGTCACGAATAACGACAATGCGTCGAAAATTAAAGAAATGTAAACATGAATTATGTTATTACTGTCTAAGCATCGCAAAGCTGTATGCGTAAAGGCGTCTGACGTCACAGTGGCTTGCCTGAAACAAAGGAATTAGAGAAACATGTGCTTACAGGGGCGTCGAACCGCCTTCTCCCGCTGATGGAGCAAAGTTGCTACAGTGACAAAGACAAGCTCCGCGCTCATGGGCAATTTATATGAGGCAACTGTGCTGCGAGTATCTAAGTAGTCGTCGTGCATGGATAAAATGCAATGTTTCAAACAGATCTGATGAATTCACCTACTTTGAAAAAGTGTGCGTTAGGGAGTTCTTTTGACACAAAGCGAAAATCGACAGTCAAGCGTCAATCAGCAGACAGCCGTGTGTTCTTTAGTCATGAGCCTGTTGTCAAAACGCCAGAAAAAAATGTTCACAAACAAAATATTGTTTCTACACTTAAAATGAACAAAGAAAAAATTAGCTAGCCTGATATAAGTCATGTTCATGACGATGCAAATGTAACGAGATTTCGAACTGTTCTGTTGCACACGTTGGGACTCATTTTATTTTTCTACAAAAAACATTTGCCATGACGGGAATCGAACCCGGGCCGCCCTGCGTTACAAGGTAGATGCCTATCCGCTAGACCATTTGGGAAGACTTGATATGTACACCCTAAGATATCTAAGTGTCATTTCGATGAGGTCTGTAGCAGAGGCCATAGAGCACAGCAAACAAATAATCATGTGTTTAAATATCTTTGTCGTTTTGAAAAATTACCATTGTCACCTGCACAGGAATGCCATGCGGCCAACATTGAAGAAATGTGCTTCTCAAATCTGTCATTAACACTGTTTTCCACACGCTTTTTTCATTGCATTGCCATATAATCAATTGGTCATTGATGCGTCACGAATAACGACAATGCGTCGAAAATTAAAGAAATGTAAACATGAATTATGTTATTACTGTCTAAGCATCGCAAAGCTGTATGCGTAAAGGCGTCTGACGTCACAGTGGCTTGCCTGAAACAAAGGAATTAGAGAAACATGTGCTTACAGGGGTGTCGAACCGCGTTCTCCCGCTGATGGAGCAAAGTTGCTACAGTGACAAATACAAGCTCCGCGCTCATGGGCAATTTATATGGGGCAACTGTGCTGCGAGTATCTAAGCAGTCGTCGTGCATGGATAAAATGCAATGTTTCAAACAGATCTGATGAATTCACCTACTTTGAAAAAGTGTGCGTTAGGAAGTTCTTTTGACACAAAGCGAAAATCTACAGTCAAGCGTCAATCAGCAGACAGCCGTGTGTTCTTTAGTCATGAGCCTGTTGTCAAAACGGCAGAAAAAAATGTTCACAAACGAAATATTGTTTCTACACTTAAAATGAACAAAGAAAAAATTAGCTAGCCTTATATAAGTCATGTTCATGACGATGCAAATGTAACGAGATTTCGAACTGTTCTGTTGCACACGTTGGGACTCATTTTATTTTTCTACAAAAAACATTTGCCATGACGGGAATCGAACCCGGGCCGCCCTGCGTTACAAGGTAGATGCCTATCCGCTAGACCATTTGGGAAGACTTGACATGTACACCCTAAGATATCTAAGTGTCATTTCGATGAGGTCTGTAGCAGAGGCCATAGAGCACAGCAAACAAATAATCATGTGTTTAAATATCCTTGTCGTTTTGAAAAATTACCATTGTCACCTGCACAGGAATGCCATGCGGCCAACATTGAAGAAATGTGCTTCTCAAATCTGTCATTAACACTGTTTTCCACACGCTTTTTTCATTGCATTGCCATATAATCAATTGGTCATTGATGCGTCACGAATAACGACAATGCGTCGAAAATTAAAGAAATGTAAACATGAATTATGTTATTACTGTCTAAGCATCGCAAAGCTGTATGCGTAAAGGCGTCTGACGTCACAGTGGCTTGCCTGAAACAAAGGAATTAGAGAAACATGTGCTTACAGGGGTGTCGAACCGCGTTCTCCCGCTGATGGAGCAAAGTTGCTACAGTGACAAATACAAGCTCCGCGCTCATGGGCAATTTATATGGGGCAACTGTGCTGCGAGTATCTAAGCAGTCGTCGTGCATGGATAAAATGCAATGTTTCAAACAGATCTGATGAATTCACCTACTTTGAAAAAGTGTGCGTTAGGAAGTTCTTTTGACACAAAGCGAAAATCTACAGTCAAGCGTCAATCAGCAGACAGCCGTGTGTTCTTTAGTCATGAGCCTGTTGTCAAAACGGCAGAAAAAAATGTTCACAAACGAAATATTGTTTCTACACTTAAAATGAACAAAGAAAAAATTAGCTAGCCTTATATAAGTCATGTTCATGACGATGCAAATGTAACGAGATTTCGAACTGTTCTGTTGCACACGTTGGGACTCATTTTATTTTTCTACAAAAAACATTTGCCATGACGGGAATCGAACCCGGGCCGCCCTGCGTTACAAGGTAGATGCCTATCCGCTAGACCATTTGGGAAGACTTGACATGTACACCCTAAGATATCTAAGTGTCATTTCGATGAGGTCTGTAGCAGAGGCCATAGAGCACAGCAAACAAATAATCATGTGTTTAAATATCCTTGTCGTTTTGAAAAATTACCATTGTCACCTGCACAGGAATGCCATGCGGCCAACATTGAAGAAATGTGCTTCTCAAATCTGTCATTAACACTGTTTTCCACACGCTTTTTTCATTGCATTGCCATATAATCAATTGGTCATTGATCCGTCACGAATAACGACAATGCGTCGAAAATTAAAGAAATGTAAACATGAATTATGTTATTACTGTCTAAGCATCGCAAAGCTGTATGCGTAAAGGCGTCTGACGTCACAGTGGCTTGCCTGAAACAAAGGAATTAGAGAAACATGTGCTTACAGGGGCGTCGAACCGCCTTCTCCCGCTGATGGAGCAAAGTTGCTACAGTGACAAAGACAAGCTCCGCGCTCATGGGCAATTTATATGAGGCAACTGTGCTGCGAGTATCTAAGTAGTCGTCGTGCATGGATAAAATGCAATGTTTCAAACAGATCTGATGAATTCATCTACTTTGAAAAAGTGTGCGTTAGGGAGTTCTTTTGACACAAAGCGAAAATCTACAGTCAAGCGTCAATCAGCAGACAGCCGTGTGTTCTTTAGTAATGAGCCTGTTGTCAAAACGGCAGAAAAAAATGTTCACAAACGAAATATTGTTTCTACACTTAAAATGAACAAAGAAAAAATTAGCTAGCCTGATATAAGTCATGTTCATGACGATGCAAATGTAACGAGATTTCGAACTGTTCTGTTGCACACGTTGGGACTCATTTTATTTTTCTACAAAAAACATTTGCCACGACGGGAATCGAACCCGGGCCGCCCTGCATTACAAGGTAGATGCCTATCCGCTAGACCATTTGGGAAGACTTGATATGTACACCCTAAGATATCTAAGTGTCATTTCGATGAGGTCTGTAGCAGAGGCCATAGAGCACAGCAAACAAATAATCATGTGTTGAAATATCCTTGTCGTTTTGAAAAATTACCATTGTCACCTGCACAGGAATGCCATGCGGCCAACATTGAAGAAATGTGCTTCTCAAATCTGTCATTAACACTGTTTTCCACACGCTTTTTTCATTGCATTGCCATATAATCAATTGGTCATTGATGCGTCACGAATAACGACAATGCGTCGAAAATTAAAGAAATGTAAACATGAATTATGTTATTACTGTCTAAGCATCGCAAAGCTGTATGCGTAAAGGCGTCTGACGTCACAGTGGCTTGCCTGAAACAAAGGAATTAGAGAAACATGTGCTTACAGGGGTGTCGAACCGCCTTCTCCCGCTGATGGAGCAAAGTTGCTACAGTGACAAATACAAGCTCCGCGCTCATGGGCAATTTATATGGGGCAACTGTGCTGCGAGTATCTAAGCAGTCGTCGTGCATGGATAAAATGCAATGTTTCAAACAGATCTGATGAATTCACCTACTTTGAAAAAGTGTGCGTTAGGAAGTTCTTTTGACACAAAGCGAAAATCTACAGTCAAGCGTCAATCAGCAGACAGCCGTGTGTTCTTTAGTCATGAGCCTGTTGTCAAAACGGCAGAAAAAAATGTTCACAAACGAAATATTGTTTCTACACTTAAAATGAACAAAGAAAAAATTAGCTAGCCTGATATAAGTCATGTTCATGACGATGCAAATGTAACGAGATTTCGAACTGTTCTGTTGCACACGTTGGGACTCATTTTATTTTTCTACAAAAAAATTTGCCATGACGGGAATCGAACCCGGGCCGCCCTGCGTTACAAGGTAGATGCCTATCCGCTAGACCATTTGGGAAGACTTGATATGTACACCCTAAGATATCTAAGTGTCATTTCGATGAGGTCTGTAGCAGAGGCCATAGAGCACAGCAAACAAATAATCATGTGTTGAAATATCCTTGTCGTTTTGAAAAATTACCATTGTCACCTGCACAGGAATGCCATGCGGCCAACATTGAAGAAATGTGCTTCTCAAATCTGTCATTAACACTGTTTTCCACACGCTTTTTTCATTGCATTGCCATATAATCAATTGGTCATTGATGCGTCACGAATAACGACAATGCGTCGAAAATTAAAGAAATGTAAACATGAATTATGTTATTACTGTCTAAGCATCGCAAAGCTGTATGCGTAAAGGCGTCTGACGTCACAGTGGCTTGCCTGAAACAAAGGAATTAGAGAAACATGTGCTTACAGGGGCGTCGAACCGCCTTCTCCCGCTGATGGAGCAAAGTTGCTACAGTGACAAAGACAAGCTCCGCGCTCATGGGCAATTTATATGGGGCAACTGTGCTGCGAGTATCTAAGCAGTCGTCGTGCATGGATAAAATGCAATGTTTCAAACAGATCTGATGAATTCACCTACTTTGAAAAAGTGTGCGTTAGGAAGTTCTTTTGACACAAAGCGAAAATCTACAGTCAAGCGTCAATCAGCAGACAGCCGTGTGTTCTTTAGTCATGAGCCTGTTGTCAAAACGGCAGAAAAAAATGTTCACAAACGAAATATTGTTTCTACACTTAAAATGAACAAAGAAAAAATTAGCTAGCCTGATATAAGTCATGTTCATGACGATGCAAATGTAACGAGATTTCGAACTGTTCTGTTGCACACGTTGGGACTCATTTTATTTTTCTACAAAAAACATTTGCCATGACGGGAATCGAACCCGGGCCGCCCTGCGTTACAAGGTAGATGCCTATCCGCTAGACCATTTGGGAAGACTTGATATGTACACCCTAAGATATCTAAGTGTCATTTCGATGAGGTCTGTAGCAGAGGCCATAGAGCACAGCAAACAAATAATCATGTGTTGAAATATCCTTGTCGTTTTGAAAAATTACCATTGTCACCTGCACAGGAATGCCATGCGGCCAACATTGAAGAAATGTGCTTCTCAAATCTGTCATTAACACTGTTTTCCACACGCTTTTTTCATTGCATTGCCATATAATCAATTGGTCATTGATGCGTCACGAATAACGACAATGCGTCGAAAATTAAAGAAATGTAAACATGAATTATGTTATTACTGTCTAAGCATCGCAAAGCTGTATGCGTAAAGGCGTCTGACGTCACAGTGGCTTGCCTGAAACAAAGGAATTAGAGAAACATGTGCTTACAGGGGCGTCGAACCGCCTTCTCCCGCTGATGGAGCAAAGTTGCTACAGTGACAAAGACAAGCTCCGCGCTCATGGGCAATTTATATGAGGCAACTGTGCTGCGAGTATCTAAGCAGTCGTCGTGCATGGATAAAATGCAATGTTTCAAACAGATCTGATGAATTCACCTACTTTGAAAAAGTGTGCGTTAGGAAGTTCTTTTGACACAAAGCGAAAATCTACAGTCAAGCGTCAATCAGCAGACAGCCGTGTGTTCTTTAGTCATGAGCCTGTTGTCAAAACGGCAGAAAAAAATGTTCACAAACGAAATATTGTTTCTACACTTAAAATGAGCAAAGAAAAAATTAGCTAGCCTGATATAAGTCATGTTCATGACGATGCAAATGTAACGAGATTTCGAACTGTTCTGTTGCACACGTTGGGACTCATTTTATTTTTCTACAAAAATCATTTGCCATGACGGGAATCAAACCCGGGCCGCCCTGCGTGACAAGGCAGATTCCTATCCGCTAGACCATTTGGGAAGACTTGATATGTATACCCTAAGATATCTAAGTGTCATTTCGATGAGGTCTGTTGCAGAGGCCATAGAGCACAGCAAACAAATAATCATGTGTTTAAATATCCTTGTCGTTTTGAAAAATTACCATTGTCACCTGCACAGGAATGCCATGCGGCCAACATTGAAGAAATGTGCTTCTCAAATCTGTCATTAACACTGTTTTCCACACGCTTTTTTCATTGCATTGCCATATAATCAATTGGTCATTGATGCGTCACGAATAACGACAATGCGTCGAAAATTAAAGAAATGTAAACATGAATTATGTTATTACTGTCTAAGCATCGCAAAGCTGTATGCGTAAAGGCGTCTGACGTCACAGTGGCTTGCCTGAAACAAAGGAATCAGAGAAACATGTGCTTACAGGGGCGTCGAAGCGCCTTCTCCCGCTGATGGAGCAAAGTTGCTACAGTGACAAAGACAAGCTCCGCGTTCATGGGCAATTTATATGGGGCAACTGTGCTGCGAGTATCCAAGCAGTCGTCGTGCATGGATAAAATGCAATGTTTCAAACAGATCTGATGAATTCACCTACTTTGAAAAAGTGTGCGTTAGGAAGTTCTTTTGACACAAAGCGAAAATCTACAGTCAAGCATCAATCAGCAGACAGCCGTGTGTTCTTTAGTCATGAACCTGTTGTCAAAACGGCAGAAAAAAATGGTCACAAACGAAATATTGTTTCTACACTTAAAATGAACAAAGAAAAAATGAGCTAGCCTGATATAAGTCATGTTCATGACGATGCAAATGTAACGAGATTTCGAACTGTTCTGTTGCACACGTTGGGACTCATTTTAATTTTCTACAAAAATCATTTGCCATGACGGGAATCGAACCCGGGCCGCCCTGCGTGACAAGGCAGATTCCTATCCGCTAGACCATTTGGGAAGACTTGATATGTACACCCTAAGATATCTAAGTGTCATTTCGATGAGGTCTGTAGCAGAGGCCATAGAGCACAGCAAACAAATAATCATGTGTTTAAATATCCTTGTCGTTTTGAAAAATTACCATTGTCACCTGCACAGGAATGCCATGCGGCCAACATTGAAGAAATGTGCTTCTCAAATCTGTCATTAACACTGTTTTCCACACGCTTTTTTCAT
Source organism: Argentina silus (assembly GCF_951799395.1). Taxonomy (NCBI): domain Eukaryota; kingdom Metazoa; phylum Chordata; class Actinopteri; order Argentiniformes; family Argentinidae; genus Argentina; species Argentina silus. The sequence continues at coordinate 32,359 of NW_028152657.1, read as the reverse complement.
TGCATTGCCATATAATCAATTGGTCATTGATGCGTCACGAATAACGACAATGCGTCGAAAATTAAAGAAATGTAAACATGAATTATGTTATTACTGTCTAAGCATCGCAAAGCTGTATGCGTAAAGACGTCTGACGTCACAGTGGCTTGCCTGAAACAAAGGAATTAGAGAAACATGTGCTGACAGGGGCGTCGAACCGCCTTCTCCCGCTGATGGAGCAAAGTTGCTACAGTGACAAAGACAAGCTCCGCGCTCATGGGCAATTTATATGGGGCAACTGTGCTGCGAGTATCTAAGTAGTCGTCGAGCATGGATAAAATGCAATGTTTCAAACAGATCTGATGAATTCACCTACTTTGAAAAAGTGTGCGTTAGGGAGTTCTTTTGACTCAAAGCGAAAATCTACAGTCAAGCGTCAATCAGCAGACAGCCGTGTGTTCTTTAGTAATGAGCCTGTTGTCAAAACGGCAGAAAAAAATGTTCACAAACGAAATATTGTTTCTACACTTAAAATGAACAAAGAAAAAATTAGCTAGCCTGATATAAGTCATGTTCATGACGATGCAAATGTAACGAGATTTCGAACTGTTCTGTTGCACACGTTGGGACTCATTTTATTTTTCTACAAAAATCATTTGCCATGACGGGAATCGAACCCGGGCCGCCCTGCGTGACAAAGCAGATTCCTATCCGCTAGACCATTTGGGAAGACTTGATATGTACACCCTAAGATATCTAAGTGTCATTTCGATGAGGTCTGTAGCAGAGGCCATAGAGCACAGCAAACAAATAATCATGTGTTTAAATATCCTTGTCGTTTTGAAAAATTACCATTGTCACCTGCACAGGAATGCCATGCGGCCAACATTGAAGAAATGTGCTTCTCAAATCTGTCATTAACACTGTTTTCCACACGCTTTTTTCATTGCATTGCCATATAATCAATTGGTCATTGATGCGTCACGAATAACGACAATGCGTCGAAAATTAAAGAAATGTAAACATGAATTATGTTATTACTGTCTAAGCATCGCAAAGCTGTATGCGTAAAGGCGTCTGACGTCACAGTGGCTTGCCTGAAACAAAGGAATTAGAGAAACATGTGCTGACAGGGGCGTCGAACCGCCTTCTCCCGCTGATGGAGCAAAGTTGCTACAGTGACAAAGACAAGCTCCGCGCTCATGGGCAATTTATATGGGGCAACTGTGTATCTAAGCAGTCGTCGTGCATGGATAAAATGCAATGTTTCAAACAGATCTGATGAATTCACCTACTTTGAAAAAGTGTGCGTTAGGGAGTTCTTTTGACACAAAGCGAAAATCTACAGTCAAGCGTCAATCAGCAGACAGCCGTGTGTTCTTTAGTAATGAGCCTGTTGTCAAAACGGCAGAAAAAAATGTTCACAAACGAAATATTGTTTCTACATTTAAAATGAACAAAGAAAAAATTAGCTAGCCTGATATAAGTCATGTTCATGACGATGCAAATGTAACGAGATTTCGAACTGTTCTGTTGCACACGTTGGGACTCATTTTATTTTTCTACAAAAATCATTTGCCATGACGGGAATCGAACCCGGGACGCCCTGCGTGACAAGGCAGATTCCTATCCGCTAGACCATTTGGGAAGACTTGATATGTACACCCTAAGATATCTAAGTGTCATTTCGATGAGGTCTGTAGCAGAGGCCATAGAGCACAGCAAACAAATAATCATGTGTTTAAATATCCTTGTCGTTTTGAAAAATTACCATTGTCACCTGCACAGGAATGCCATGCGGCCAACATTGAAGAAATGTGCTTCTCAAATCTGTCATTAACACTGTTTTCCACACGCTTTTTTCATTGCATTGCCATATAATCAATTGGTCATTGATGCGTCACGAATAACGACAATGCGTCGAAAATTAAAGAAATGTAAACATGAATTATGTTATTACTGTCTAAGCATCGCAAAGCTGTATGCGTAAAGGCGTCTGACGTCACAGTGGCTTGCCTGAAACAAAGGAATTAGAGAAACATGTGCTTACAGGGGCGTCGAACCGCCTTCTCCCGCTGATGGAGCAAAGTTGCTACAGTGACAAAGACAAGCTCCGCGCTCATGGGCAATTTATATGAGGCAACTGTGCTGCGAGTATCTAAGTAGTCGTCGAGCATGGATAAAATGCAATGTTTCAAACAGATCTGATGAATTCACCTACTTTGAAAAAGTGTGCGTTAGGGAGTTCTTTTGACACAAAGCGAAAATCTACAGTCAAGCGTCAATCAGCAGACAGCCGTGTGTTCTTTAGTAATGAGCCTGTTGTCAAAACGGCAGAAAAAAATGTTCACAAACGAAATATTGTTTCTACACTTAAAATGAACAAAGAAAAAATTAGCTAGCCTGATATAAGTCATGTTCATGACGATGCAAATGTAACGAGATTTCGAACTGTTCTGTTGCACAAGTTGGGACTCATTTTATTTTTCTACAAAAAATATTTGCCATGACGGGAATCGAACCCTGGCCGCCATGGGTGACAAGGTAGATGCCTATCCGCTAGACCATTTGGGAAAACTTGATATGTATACCCTAAGATATCTAAGTGTCATTTCGATGAGGTCTGTCGCAGAGGCCAGAGAGCACAGCAAACTAATAATCATGTGTTTAAATATCCTTGTCGTTTTGAAAAATTACCATTGTCACCTGCACAGGAATGCCATGCGGCCAACATTGAAGAAATGTGCTTCTCAAATCTGTCATTAACACTGTTTTCCACACGCTTTTTTCATTGCATTGCCATATAATCAATTGGTCATTGATGCGTCACGAATAACGACAATGCGTCGAAAATTAAAGAAATGTAAACATGAATTATGTTATTACTGTCTAAGCATCGCAAAGCTGTATGCGTAAAGGCGTCTGACGTCACAGTGGCTTGCCTGAAACAAAGGAATTAGAGAAACATGTGCTTACAGGGGCGTCGAACCGCATTCTCCCGCTGATGGAGCAAAGTTGCTACAGTGACAAAGACAAGCTCCGCGCTCACGGGCAATTTATATGGGGCAACTGTGCTGCGAGTATCTAAGCAGTCGTCGTGCATGGATAAAATGCAATGTTTCAAACAGATCTGATGAATTCACCTACTTTGAAAAAGTGTGCGTTAGGGAGTTCTTTTGACACAAAGCGAAAATCTACAGTCAAGCTTCAATCAGCAGACAGCCGTGTGTTCTTTAGTAATGAGCCTGTTGTCAAAACGGCAGAAAAAAATGTTCACAAACGAAATATTGTTTCTACACTTAAAATGAACAAAGAAAAAATTAGCTAGCCTGATATAAGTCATGTTCATGACGATGCAAATGTAACGAGATTTCGAACTGTTCTGTTGCACACGTTGGGACTCATTTTATTTTTCTACAAAAATCCTTTGCCATGACGGGAATCGAACCCGGGCCGCCCTGCGTGACAAGGCAGATGCCTATCCGCTAGACCATTTGGGAAGACTTGATATGTACACCCTAAGATATCTAAGTGTCATTTCGATGAGGTCTGTAGCAGAGGCCATAGAGCACAGCAAACAAATAATCATGTGTTTAAATATCCTTGTCGTTTTGAAAAATTACCATTGTCACCTGCACAGGAATGCCCTGCAGCCAACATTGAAGAAATGTGCTTCTCAAATCTGTCATTAACACTGTTTTCCACACGCTTTTTTCATTGCATTGCCATATAATCAATTGGTCATTGATGCGTCACGAATAACGACAATGCGTCGAAAATTAAAGAAATGTAAACATGAATTATGTTATTACTGTCTAAGCATCGCAAAGCTGTATGCGTAAAGGCGTCTGACGTCACAGTGGCTTGCCTGAAACAAAGGAATTCGAGAAACATGTGCTTACAGGGGCGTCGAACCACCTTCTCCCGCTGATGGAGCAAAGTTGCTACAGTGACAAAGACAAGCTCCGCGCTCATGGGCAATTTATATGAGGCAACTGTGCTGCGAGTATCTAAGTAGTCGTCGTGCATGGATAAAATGCAATGTTTCAAACAGATCTGATGAATTCACCTACTTTGAAAAAGTGTGCGTTAGGGAGTTCTTTTGACACAAAGCGAAAATCTACAGTGAAGCGTCAATCAGCAGACAGCCGTGTGTTCTTTAGTCATGAGCCTGTTGTCAAAACGGCAGAAAAAAATGTTCACAAACGAAATATTGTTTCTACACTTAAAATGAACAAAGAAAAAATTAGCTAGCCTGATATAAGTCATGTTCATGACGATGCAAATGTAACGAGATTTCGAACTGTTCTGTTGCACACGTTGGGACTCATTTTATTTTTCTACAAAAAACATTTGCCATGACGGGAATCGAACCCGGGCCGCCCTGCGTTACAAGGTAGATGCCTATCCGCTAGACCATTTGGGAAGACTTGATATGTACACCCTAAGATATCTAAGTGTCATTTCGATGAGGTCTGTAGCAGAGGCCATAGAGCACAGCAAACAAATAATCATGTGTTTAAATATCCTTGTCGTTTTGAAAAATTACCATTGTCACCTGCACAGGAATGCCCTGCGGCCAACATTGAAGAAATGTGCTTCTCAAATCTGTCATTAACACTGTTTTCCACACGCTTTTTTCATTGCATTGCCATATAATCAATTGGTCATTGATGCGTCACGAATAACGACAATGCGTCGAAAATTAAAGAAATGTAAACATGAATTATGTTATTACTGTCTAAGCATCGCAAAGCTGTATGCGTAAAGGCGTCTGACGTCACAGTGGCTTGCTTGAAACAAAGGAATTCGAGAAACATGTGCTTACAGGGGCGTCGAACCGCCTTCTCCCGCTGATGGAGCAAAGTTGCTGCAGTGACAAAGACAAGCTCCGCGCTCATGGGCAATTTATATGAGGCAACTGTGCTGCGAGTATCTAAGTAGTCGTCGTGCATGGATAAAATGCAATGTTTCAAACAGATCTGATGAATTCACCTACTTTGAAAAAGTGTGCGTTAGGGAGTTCTTTTGACACAAAGCGAAAATCTACAGTCAAGCGTCAATCAGCAGACAGCCGTGTGTTCTTTAGTAATGAGCCTGTTGTCAAAACGGCAGAAAAAAATGTTCACAAACGAAATATTGTTTCTACACTTAAAATGAACAAAGAAAAAATTAGCTAGCCTGATATAAGTCATGTTCATGACGATGCAAATGTAACGAGATTTCGAACTGTTCTGTTGCACACGTTGGGACTCATTTTATTTTTCTACAAAAATCATTTGCCATGACGGGAATCGAACCCGGGCCGCCCTGCGTGACAAGGCAGATTCCTATCCGCTAGACCATTTGGGAAGACTTGATATGTACACCCTAAGATATCTAAGTGTCATTTCGATGAGGTCTGTAGCAGAGGCCATAGAGCACAGCAAACAAATAATCATGTGTTTAAATATCCTTGTCGTTTTGAAAAATTACCATTGTCACCTGCACAGGAATGCCATTCGGCCAACATTGAAGAAATGTGCTTCTCAAATCTGTCATTAACACTGTTTTCCACACGCTTTTTTCATTGCATTGCCATATAATCAATTGGTCATTGATGCGTCACGAATAACGACAATGCGTCGAAAATTAAAGAAATGTAAACATGAATTATGTTATTACTGTCTAAGCATCGCAAAGCTGTATGCGTAAAGGCGTCTGACGTCACAGTGGCTTGCCTGAAACAAAGGAATTCGAGAAACATGTGCTTACAGGGGCGTCGAACCGCCTTCTCCCGCTGATGGAGCAAAGTTGCTGCAGTGACAAAGACAAGCTCCGCGCTCATGGGCAATTTATATGAGGCAACTGTGCTGCGAGTATCTAAGTAGTCGTCGTGCATGGATAAAATGCAATGTTTCAAACAGATCTGATGAATTCACCTACTTTGAAAAAGTGTGCGTTAGGGAGTTCTTTTGACACAAAGCGAAAATCTACAGTCAAGCGTCAATCAGCAGACAGCCGTGTGTTCTTTAGTAATGAGCCTGTTGTCAAAACGGCAGAAAAAAATGTTCACAAACGAAATATTGTTTCTACACTTAAAATGAACAAAGAAAAAATTAGCTAGCCTGATATAAGTCATGTTCATGACGATGCAAATGTAACGAGATTTCGAACTGTTCTGTTGCACACGTTGGGACTCATTTTATTTTTCTACAAAAATCATTTGCCATGACGGGAATCGAACCCGGGCCGCCCTGCGTGACAAGGCAGATTCCTATCCGCTAGACCATTTGGGAAGACTTGATATGTACACCCTAAGATATCTAAGTGTCATTTCGATGAGGTCTGTAGCAGAGGCCATAGAGCACACCAAACAAATAATCATGTGTTTAAATATCCTTGTCGTTTTGAAAAATTACCATTGTCACCTGCACAGGAATGCCATGCGGCCAACATTGAAGAAATGTGCTTCTCAAATCTGTCATTAACACTGTTTTCCACACGCTTTTTTCATTGCATTGCCATATAATCAATTGGTCATTGATGCGTCACGAATAACGACAATGCGTCGAAAATTAAAGAAATGTAAACATGAATTATGTTATTACTGTCTAAGCATCGCAAAGCTGTATGCGTAAAGGCGTCTGACGTCACAGTGGCTTGCCTGAAACAAAGGAATTAGAGAAACATGTGCTGACAGGGGCGTCGAACCGCCTTCTCCCGCTGATGGAGCAAAGTTGCTACAGTGACAAAGACAAGCTCCGCGCTCATGGGCAATTTATATGGGGCAACTGTGCTGCGAGTATCTAAGTAGTCGTCGTGCATGGATAAAATGCAATGTTTCAAACAGATCTGATGAATTCACCTACTTTGAAAAAGTGTGCGTTAGGGAGTTCTTTTGACTCAAAGCGAAAATCTACAGTCAAGCGTCAATCAGCAGACAGCCGTGTGTTCTTTAGTAATGAGCCTGTTGTCAAAACGGCAGAAAAAAATGTTCACAAACGAAATATTGTTTCTACACTTAAAATGAACAAAGAAAAAATTAGCTAGCCTGATATAAGTCATGTTCATGACGATGCAAATGTAACGAGATTTCGAACTGTTCTGTTGCACACGTTGGGACTCATTTTATTTTTCTACAAAAAACATTTGCCATGACGGTAATCGAACCCGGGCCGCCCTGCGTTACAAGGTAGATGCCTATCCGCTAGACCATTTGGGAAGACTTGATATGTACACCCTAAGATATCTAAGTGTCATTTCGATGAGGTCTGTAGCAGAGGCCATAGAACACAGCAAACAAATAATCATGTGTTGAAATATCCTTGTCGTTTTGAAAAATTACCATTGTCACCTGCACAGGAATGCCATGCGGCCAACATTGAAGAAATGTGCTTCTCAAATCTGTCATTAACACTGTTTTCCACACGCTTTTTTCATTGCATTGCCATATAATCAATTGGTCATTGATGCGTCACGAATAACGACAATGCGTCGAAAATTAAAGAAATGTAAACATGAATTATGTTATTACTGTCTAAGCATCGCAAAGCTGTATGCGTAAAGGCGTCTGACGTCACAGTGGCTTGCCTGAAACAAAGGAATCAAGAAACATGTGCTTACAGGGGCGTCGAAGCGCCTTCTCCCGCTGATGGAGCAAAGTTGCTACAGTGACAAAGACAAGCTCCGCGCTCATGGGCAATTTATATGGGGCAACTGTGCTGCGAGTATCTAAGCAGTCGTCGTGCATGGATAAAATGCAATGTTTCAAAAAGATCTGATGAATTCACCTACTTTGAAAAGGTGTGCGTTAGGAAGTTCTTTTGACACAAAGCGAAAATCTACAGTCAAGCGTCAATCAGCAGACAGCCGTGTGTTCTTTAGTCATGAGCCTGTTGTCAAAACGGCAGAAAAAAATGGTCACAAACGAAATATTGTTTCTACACTTAAAATGAACAAAGAAAAAATTAGCTAGCCTGATATAAGTCATGTTCATGACGATGCAAATGTAACGAGATTTCGAACTGTTCTGTTGCACACGTTGGGACTCATTTTATTTTTCTACAAAAAACATTTGCCATGACGGGAATCGAACCCGGGCCGCCCTGCGTTACAAGGTAGATGCCTATCCGCTAGACCATTTGGGAAAACTTGATATGTACACCCTAAGATATCTAAGTGTCATTTCGATGAGGTCTGTAGCAGAGGCCATAGAGCACAGCAAACAAATAATCATGTGTTGAAATATCCTTGTCGTTTTGAAAAATTACCATTGTCACCTGCACAGGAATGCCATGCGGCCAACATTGAAGAAATGTGCTTCTCAAATCTGTCATTAACACTGTTTTCCACACGCTTTTTTCATTGCATTGCCATATAATCAATTGGTCATTGATGCGTCACGAATAACGACAATGTGTCGAAAATTAAAGAAATGTAAACATGAATTATGTTATTACTGTCTAAGCATCGCAAAGCTGTATGCGTAAAGGCGTCTGACGTCACAGTGGCTTGCCTGAAACAAAGGAATTAGAGAAACATGTGCTTACAGGGGCGTCGAACCGCCTTCTCCCGCTGATGGAGCAAAGTTGCTACAGTGACAAAGACAAGCTCCGCGCTCATGGGCAATTTATATGAGGCAACTGTGCTGCGAGTATCTAAGTAGTCGTCGTGCATGGATAAAATGCAATGTTTCAAACAGATCTGATGAATTCACCTACTTTGAAAAAGTGTGCGTTAGGGAGTTCTTTTGACACAAAGCGAAAATCTACAGTCAAGCGTCAATCAGCAGACAGCCGTGTGTTCTTTAGTAATGAGCCTGTTGTCAAAACGGCAGAAAAAAATGTTCACAAACGAAATATTGTTTCTACACTTAAAATGAACAAAGAAAAAATTAGCTAGCCTGATATAAGTCATGTTCATGACGATGCAAATGTAACGAGATTTCGAACTGTTCTGTTGCACACGTTGGGACTCATTTTATTTTTCTACAAAAAACATTTGCCATGACGGGAATCGAACCCGGGCCGCCCTGCGTTTCAAGGTAGATGCCTATCCGCTAGACCATTTGGGAAAACTTGATATGTACACCCTAAGATATGTAAGTGTCATTTCGATGAGGTCTGTAGCAGAGGCCATAGAGCACAGCAAACAAATAATCATGTGTTGAAATATCCTTGTCGTTTTGAAAAATTACCATTGTCACCTGCACAGGAATGCCATGCAGCCAACATTGAAGAAATGTGCTTCTCAAATCTGTCATTAACACTGTTTTCCACACGCTTTTTTCATTGCATTGCCATATAATCAATTGGTCATTGATGCGTCACGAATAACGACAATGCGTCGAAAATTAAAGAAATGTAAACATGAATTATGTTATTACTGTCTAAGCATCGCAAAGCTGTATGCGTAAAGGCGTCTGACGTCACAGTGGCTTGCCTGAAACAAAGGAATCAGAGAAACATGTGCTTACAGGGGCGTCGAAGCGCCTTCTCCCGTTGATGGAGCAAAGTTGCTACAGTGACAAAGACAAGCTCCGCGCTCATGGGCAATGTATATGGGGCAACTGTGCTGCGAGTATCTAAGCAGTCGTCGTGCATGGATAAAATGCAATGTTTCAAACAGATCTGATGAATTCACCTACTTTGAAAAAGTGTGCGTTAGGAAGTTCTTTTGACACAAAGCGAAAATCTACAGTCAAGCGTCAATCAGCAGACAGCCGTGTGTTCTTTAGTCATGAGCCTGTTGTCAAAACGGCAGAAAAAAATGTTCACAAACGAAATATTGTTTCTACACTTAAAATGAACAAAGAAAAAATGAGCTAGCCTGATATAAGTCATGTTCATGACGATGCAAATGTAACGAGATTTCGAACTGTTCTGTTGCACACGTTGGGACTCATTTTATTTTTCTACAAAAAACACTTGCCATGACGGGAATCGAACCCAGGCCGCCCTGCGTTACAAGGTAGATGCCTATCCGCTAGACCATTTGGGTAAACTTGATATGTACACCCTAAGATATCTAAGTGTCATTTCGATGAGGTCTGTAGCAGAGGCCAAAGAGCACAGCAAACAAATAATCATGTGTTTAAATATCCTTGTCGTTTTGAAAAATTACCATTGTCACCTGCACAGGAATGCCATGCGGCCAACATTGAAGAAATGTGCTTCTCAAATCTGTCATTAACACTGTTTTCCACACGCTTTTTTCATTGCATTGCTATATAATCAATTGGTCATTGATGCGTCACGAATAACGACAATGCGTCGAAAATTAAAGAAATGTAAACATGAATTATGTTATTACTGTCTAAGCATCGCAAAGCTGTATGCGTAAAGGCGTCTGACGTCACAGTGGCTTGCCTGAAACAAAGGAATCAGAGAAACAAGTGCTTACAGGGGCGACGAAGCGCCTTCTCCCGTTGATGGAGCAAAGTTGCTACAGTGACAAAGACAAGCTCCGCGCTCATGGGCAATGTATATGGGGCAACTGTGCTGCGAGTATCTAAGCAGTCGTCGTGCATGGTTAAAATGCAATGTTTCAAACAGATCTGATGAATTCACCTACTTTGAAAAAGTGTGCGTTAGGAAGTTCTTTTGACACAAAGCGAAAATCTACAGTCAAGCGTCAATCAGCAGACAGCCGTGTGTTCTTTAGTCATGAGCCTGTTGTCAAAACGGCAGAAAAAAATGTTCACAAACGAAATATTGTTTCTACACTTAAAATGAACAAAGAAAAAATGAGCTAGCCTGATATAAGTCATGTTCATGACGATGCAAATGTAACGAGATTTCGAACTGTTCTGTTGCACACGTTGGGACTCATTTTATTTTTCTACAAAAAACATTTGCCATGACGGGAATCGAACCCGGGCCGCCCTGCGTTACAAGGTAGATGCCTATCCGCTAGACCATTTGGGAAGACTTGATATGTACACCCTAAGATATCTAAGTGTCATTTCGATGAGGTCTGTAGCAGAGGCCATAGAGCACAGCAAACAAATAATCATGTGTTTAAATATCCTTGTCGTTTTGAAAAATTACCATTGTCACCTGCACAGGAATGCCATGCGGCCAACATTGAAGAAATGTGCTTCTCAAATCTGTCATTAACACTGTTTTCCACACGCTTTTTTCATTGCATTGCCATATAATCAATTGGTCATTGATGCGTCACGAATAACGACAATGCGTCGAAAATTAAAGAAATGTAAACATGAATTATGTTATTACTGTCTAAGCATCGCAAAGCTGTATGCGTAAAGGCGTCTGACGTCACAGTGGCTTGCCTGAAACAAAGGAATCAGAGAAACATGTGCTTACAGGGGCGTCGAAGCGCCTTCTCCCGTTGATGGAGCAAAGTTGCTACAGTGACAAAGACAAGCTCCGCGCTCATGGGCAATGTATATGGGGCAACTGTGCTGCGAGTATCTAAGCAGTCGTCGTGCATGGATAAAATGCAATGTTTCAAACAGATCTGATGAATTCACCTACTTTGAAAAAGTGTGCGTTAGGAAGTTCTTTTGACACAAAGCGAAAATCTACAGTCAAGCGTCAATCAGCAGACAGCCGTGTGTTCTTTAGTCATGAGCCTGTTGTCAAAACGGCAGAAAAAAATGGTCACAAACGAAATATTGTTTCTACACTTAAAATGAACAAAGAAAAAATGAGCTAGCCTGATATAAGTCATGTTCATGACGATGCAAATGTAACGAGATTTCGAACTGTTCTGTTGCACACGTTGGGACTCATTTTATTTTTCTACAAAAAACACTTGCCATGACGGGAATCGAACCCGGGCCGCCCTGCGTTACAAGGTAGATGCCTATCCGCTAGACCATTTGGGTAAACTTGATATGTACACCCTAAGATATCTAAGTGTCATTTCGATGAGGTCTGTAGCAGAGGCCAAAGAGCACAGCAAACAAATAATCATGTGTTTAAATATCCTTGTCGTTTTGAAAAATTACCATTGTCACCTGCACAGGAATGCCATGCGGCCAACATTGAAGAAATGTGCTTCTCAAATCTGTCATTAACACTGTTTTCCACACGCTTTTTTCATTGCATTGCTATATAATCAATTGGTCATTGATGCGTCACGAATAACGACAATGCGTCGAAAATTAAAGAAATGTAAACATGAATTATGTTATTACTGTCTAAGCATCGCAAAGCTGTATGCGTAAAGGCGTCTGACGTCACAGTGGCTTGCCTGAAACAAAGGAATCAGAGAAACATGTGCTTACAGGGGCGACGAAGCGCCTTCTCCCGTTGATGGAGCAAAGTTGCTACAGTGACAAAGACAAGCTCCGCGCTCATGGGCAATGTATATGGGGCAACTGTGCTGCGAGTATCTAAGCAGTCGTCGTGCATGGATAAAATGCAATGTTTCAAACAGATCTGATGAATTCACCTACTTTGAAAAAGTGTGCGTTAGGAAGTTCTTTTGACACAAAGCGAAAATCTACAGTCAAGCGTCAATCAGCAGACAGCCGTGTGTTCTTTAGTCATGAGCCTGTTGTCAAAACGGCAGAAAAAAATGGTCACAAACGAAATATTGTTTCTACACTTAAAATGAACAAAGAAAAAATGAGCTAGCCTGATATAAGTCATGTTCATGACGATGCAAATGTAACGAGATTTCGAACTGTTCTGTTGCACACGTTGGGACTCATTTTATTTTTCTACAAAAAACTTTTGCCATGACGAGAATCGAACCCGGGCCGCCCTGCGTTACAAGGTAGATGCCTATCCGCTAGACCATTTGGGAAGACTTGATATGTACACCCTAAGATATCTAAGTGTCATTTCGATGAGGTCTGTAGCAGAGGCCAAAGAGCACAGCAAACAAATAATCATGTGTTTAAATATCCTTGTCGTTTTGAAAAATTACCATTGTCACCTGCACAGGAATGCCATGCGGCCAACATTGAAGAAATGTGCTTCTCAAATCTGTCATTAACACTGTTTTCCACACGCTTTTTTCATTGCATTGCTATATAATCAATTGGTCATTGATGCGTCACGAATAACGACAATGCGTCGAAAATTAAAGAAATGTAAACATGAATTATGTTATTACTGTCTAAGCATCGCAAAGCTGTATGCGTAAAGGCGTCTGACGTCACAGTGGCTTGCCTGAAACAAAGGAATCAGAGAAACATGTGCTTACAGGGGCGACGAAGCGCCTTCTCCCGTTGATGGAGCAAAGTTGCTACAGTGACAAAGACAAGCTCCGCGCTCATGGGCAATGTATATGGGGCAACTGTGCTGCGAGTATCTAAGCAGTCGTCGTGCATGGATAAAATGCAATGTTTCAAACAGATCTGATGAATTCACCTACTTTGAAAAAGTGTGCGTTAGGAAGTTCTTTTGACACAAAGCGAAAATCTACAGTCAAGCGTCAATCAGCAGACAGCCGTGTGTTCTTTAGTCATGAGCCTGTTGTCAAAACGGCAGAAAAAAATGGTCACAAACGAAATATTGTTTCTACACTTAAAATGAACAAAGAAAAAATGAGCTAGCCTGATATAAGTCATGTTCATGACGATGCAAATGTAACGAGATTTCGAACTGTTCTGTTGCACACGTTGGGACTCATTTTATTTTTCTACAAAAAACTTTTGCCATGACGAGAATCGAACCCGGGCCGCCCTGCGTTACAAGGTAGATGCCTATCCGCTAGACCATTTGGGAAGACTTGATATGTACACCCTAAGATATCTAAGTGTCATTTCGATGAGGTCTGTAGCAGAGGCCAAAGAGCACAGCAAACAAATAATCATGTGTTTAAATATCCTTGTCGTTTTGAAAAATTACCATTGTCACCTGCACAGGAATGCCATGCGGCCAACATTGAAGAAATGTGCTTCTCAAATCTGTCATTAACACTGTTTTCCACACGCTTTTTTCATTGCATTGCTATATAATCAATTGGTCATTGATGCGTCACGAATAACGACAATGCGTCGAAAATTAAAGAAATGTAAACATGAATTATGTTATTACTGTCTAAGCATCGCAAAGCTGTATGCGTAAAGGCGTCTGACGTCACAGTGGCTTGCCTGAAACAAAGGAATCAGAGAAACATGTGCTTACAGGGGCGACGAAGCGCCTTCTCCCGTTGATGGAGCAAAGTTGCTACAGTGACAAAGACAAGCTCCGCGCTCATGGGCAATGTATATGGGGCAACTGTGCTGCGAGTATCTAAGCAGTCGTCGTGCATGGATAAAATGCAATGTTTCAAACAGATCTGATGAATTCACCTACTTTGAAAAAGTGTGCGTTAGGAAGTTCTTTTGACACAAAGCGAAAATCTACAGTCAAGCGTCAATCAGCAGACAGCCGTGTGTTCTTTAGTCATGAGCCTGTTGTCAAAACGGCAGAAAAAAATGGTCACAAACGAAATATTGTTTCTACACTTAAAATGAACAAAGAAAAAATGAGCTAGCCTGATATAAGTCATGTTCATGACGATGCAAATGTAACGAGATTTCGAACTGTTCTGTTGCACACGTTGGGACTCATTTTATTTTGGATGAACAGTGAGGTCCGACTCCTGCTGAAGGCACGCGACATTGCCTTCAGATCAGGGGATGCTCGGGCCTACAGCTCATCCAGGGCTAATCTGCAGAGGGGCATCAAAAAGGCCAAGCACAACCACAAGCTGAGGATAGAGGATCACTTCAGAAACAACTCTGACCCCCGACGCATGTGGCAGGGCATCCAGGCCATCACTGACTACAAACCATCTAACACCTCACCCCTCTCCGTTGACGCCTCCCTCCCTGATGAGCTGAACCACTTCTACGGCCGCTTTGACAGGGACAACAAGGAGGTGGCCACCAAGGCTGTGCTCCCTGCGGATCACCAGCCCCTCACTCTATCCCCCACCGACGTGTGTGCGGCACTGAGCAGGACTAACGCACGCAAGGCTGCTGGTCCTGATGGGATCCCCGGACGCGTCCTCAGGGCCTGCGCTGTGCAGCTGACTAAGGTTTGGACTGACATATTCAACCTGTCCCTAGCCCAAGCAGCTGTCCCCGCGTGCTTCAAAACCACCTCCATCGTGCCGGTGCCAAAACACTCCACTGCAACGAGCCTAAATGACTTCCGACCAGTGGCACTCACGCCCATCATCATGAAGTGCTTCGAGAGGCTGGTCTTAGCTCAACTCAAGACCTGCCTACCACCCACACTGGACCCCTTTCAATTCGCCTACCGGCAGAACAGGAGTACAGAGGATGCCATTTCAACGGCACTTCACTCCGCCCTGTCCCACCTCGACAAGACTAACTCTTATGTGAGAATGCTGTTTATTGACTTCAGCTCAGCATTCAACACCATCATCCCCTCCAAACTGATCTCCAAACTCAGGCAACTGGGCATCAACCCCTCCCTCTGCAACTGGATTCTAGACTTCTTGACCAACAGGCCGCAGTCTGTTAGGCTTCACAACCACACCTCCTCAACCCTCACCCTGAACACCGGCGTTCCACAAGGCTGTGTGCTGAGCCCCCTCCTTTACTCCCTCTTCACCTACGACTGCACACCTGTACATGGCTCAAACACCATTGTTAAGTTTGCAGACGACACAACGGTGATCGGTCTCATCAGCAACAACGATGAGTCGGCCTACAGGGAGGAGGTCCAGCACCTAACAGTGTGGTGCAACGACAATAACCTGGCTCTCAACACCAAGAAGACCAAAGAACTCATTGTGGACTTCAGGAAGTCTAAAGCTGGCGCACACACCCCCATCCTCATCAACGGGACTGAGGTGGAGCGAGTCACCAGCTTCAAGTTTCTGGGTGTCCACATCTCTGAGGACCTCTCCTGGACCCTCAACACCTCCACCCTGATAAAGAAGGCTCACCAGCGTCTCTTCTTCCTGAGGAGACTAAAGAAGGTACATCTACCTCCTCAGATCCTGGTGAACTTCTACCGCTGCACCATCGAGAGTATCCTTACCTACTGTGTCACAGTATGGTATGGCAACTGCTCGGCATCGGACCGGAAGGCACTGCAGAGGGTGGTGAAAACTGCCCAACGCATCACCGGTTCCTCTCTCCCCTCCATCGAGGCTGTCCAGGGCAAACGATGCCTGCGTAAGGCACGCAGCATCGTCAAGGACATCTCTCACCCCAACCATAGACTTTTCACCCCACTCCCCTCCGGGAGGCGCTACAGGTCTCTCCGCACCCGAACCAGTAGGTTCAGAGGCAGCTTCTTCCCTGCGGCTGTCACCCTGCTGAACTCGAACACTACACCTACCTGACAAACTACTACCCCCGCAACCCCCACCCCCCCCCCCCCCCACCCGGACAATTGCACTATTGCACTATACTCCCCTCCCCTTCTCTTACTCATTACCACTGCTCTTCTGTACATACCTGTTCATACTGTTCATAATGCACATAATGCACATATCCTATATTTTCTTTAATACTACTGCACATACTGTACATACTTGTTTATACTGTTTATACGGCATTCCATATTTATATTTATTCGGCATCTACCTCATGTTACTGTTAATACATATATACTGCTAGACTGCATTACCCATACAGCTCATATGCTGCTACACTGCTCATACTGTAACTATTTATTCTACTATAATGCTACTGTTACTCACATACTGCTATACTGCACTGCTATATTATACTGCTTATATTATTCTATATTACACTGCACTACTACTGATCATATATTGCACTACCTGTAAATACTGTTCATTGCACTTTCTGCTATTTTGCACTTCTGGTTAGACGCTAACTGCATTTCGTTGTCTCTGTACTTGTACTCTGCACAATGACAATAAAGTTGAATCTAATCTAATCTAATCTAATCTAATTTTTCTACAAAAAACACTTGCCATGACGGGAATCGAACCCGGGCCGCCCTGCGTTACAAGGTAGATGCCTATCCGCTAGACCATTTGGGAAAACTTGATATGTACACCCTAAGATATCTAAGTGTCATTTCGATGAGGTCTGTAGCAGAGGCCATAGAGCACAGCAAACAAATAATTATGTGTTTAAATATCCTTGTCGTTTTGAAAAATTACCATTGTCACCTGCACAGGAATGCCATGCGGCCAACATTGAAGAAATGTGCTTCTCAAATCTGTCATTAACACTGTTTTCCACACGCTTTTTTCATTGCATTGCCATATAATCAATTGGTCATTGATGCGTCACGAATAACGACAATGCGTCGAAAATTAAAGAAATGTAAACATTAATTATGTTATTACTGTCTAAGCATCGCAAAGCTGTATGCGTAAAGGCGTCTGACGTCACAGTGGCTTGCCTGAAACAAAGGAATCAGAGAAACATGTGCTTACATGGGCGTCGAAGCGCCTTCTCCCGCTGATGGAGCAAAGTTGCTACAGTGACAAAGACAAGCTCCGCGCTCATGGGCAATGTATATGGGGCAACTGTGCTGCGAGTATCTAAGCAGTCGTCGTGCATGGATAAAATGCAATGTTTCAAACAGATCTGATGAATTCACCTACTTTGAAAAAGTGTGCGTTAGGAAGTTCTTTTGACACAAAGCAAAAATCTACAGTCAAGCGTCAATCAGCAGACAGCCGTGTGTTCTTTAGTCATGAGCCTGTTGTCAAAACGGCAAAAAAAAATGGTCACAAACGAAATATTGTTTCTACACTTAAAATGAACAAAGAAAAAATGAGCTAGCCTGATATAAGTCATGTTCATGACGATGCAAATGTAACGAGATTTCGAACTGTTCTGTTGCACACGTTGGGACTCATTTTATTTTTCTACAAAAAACTTTTGCCATGACGAGAATCGAACCCGGGCCGCCCTGCGTTACAAGGTAGATGCCTATCCGCTAGACCATTTGGGAAAACTTGATATGTACACCCTAAGATATCTAAGTGTCATTTCGATGAGGTCTGTAGCAGAGGCCATAGAGCACAGCAAACAAATAATCATGTGTTTAAATATCCTTGTCGTTTTGAAAAATTACCATTGTCACCTGCACAGGAATGCCATGCGGCCAACATTGAAGAAATGTGCTTCTCAAATCTGTCATTAACACTGTTTTCCACACGCTTTTTTCATTGCATTGCCATATAATCAATTGGTCATTGATGCGTCACGAATAACGACAATGCGTCGAAAATTAAAGAAATGTAAACATGAATTATGTTATTACTGTCTAAGCATCGCAAAGCTGTATGCGTAAAGGCGTCTGACGTCACAGTGGCTTGCCTGAAACAAAGGAATCAGAGAAACATGTGCTTACAGGGGCGTCGAAGCGCCTTCTCCCGCTGATGGAGCAAAGTTGCTACAGTGACAAAGACAAGCTCCGCGCTCATGGGCAATGTATATGGGGCAACTGTGCTGCAAGTATCTAAGCAGTCGTCGTGCATGGATAAAATGCAATGTTTCAAACAGATCTGATGAATTCACCTACTTTGAAAAAGTGTGCGTTAGGAAGTTCTTTTGACACAAAGCGAAAATCTACAGTCAAGCGTCAATCAGCAGACAGCCGTGTGTTCTTTAGTCATGAGCCTGTTGTCAAAACGGCAGAAAGAAATGGTCACAAACGAAATATTGTTTCTACACTTAAAATGAACAAAGAAAAAATGAGCTAGCCTGATATAAGTCATGTTCATGACGATGCAAATGTAACGAGATTTCGAACTCTTCTGTTGCACACGTTGGGACTCATTTTATTTTTCTACAAAAAACATTTGCCATGACGAGAATCGAACCCGGGCCGCCCTGCGTTACAAGGTAGATGCCTATCCGCTAGACCATTTGGGAAGACTTGATATGTACACCCTAAGATATCTAAGTGTCATTTCGATGAGGTCTGTAGCAGAGGCCATAGAGCACAGCAAACAAATAATCATGTGTTTAAATATCCTTGTCGTTTTGAAAAATTACCATTGTCACCTGCACAGGAATGCCATGCGGCCAACATTGAAGAAATGTGCTTCTCAAATCTGTCATTAACACTGTTTTCCACACGCTTTTTTCATTGCATTGCCATATAATCAATTGGTCATTGATGCGTCACGAATAACGACAATGCGTCGAAAATTAAAGAAATGTAAACATGAATTATGTTATTACTGTCTAAGCATCGCAAAGCTGTATGCGTAAAGGCGTCTGACGTCACAGTGGCGTGCCTGAAACAAAGGAATTAGAGAAACATGTGCTTACAGGGGCGTCGAACCGCCTTCTCCCGCTGATGGAGCAAAGTTGCTACAGTGACAAAGACAAGCTCCGCGCTCATGGGCAATTTATATGAGGCAACTGTGCTGCGAGTATCTAAGCAGTCGTCGTGCATGGATAAAATGCAATGTTTCAAACAGATCTGATGAATTCACCTACTTTGAAAAAGTGTGCGTTAGGAAGTTCTTTTGACACAAAGCGAAAATCTACAGTCAAGCGTCAATCAGCAGACAGCCGTGTGTTCTTTAGTCATGAGCCTGTTGTCAAAACGGCAGAAAAAAATGTTCACAAACGAAATATTGTTTCTACACTTAAAATGAACAAAGAAAAAATGAGCTAGCCTGATATAAGTCATGTTCATGACGATGCAAATGTAACGAGATTTCGAACTGTTCTGTTGCACACGTTGGGACTCATTTTATTTTTCTACAAAAAACATTTGCCATGACGGGAATCGAACCCGGTCCGCCATGGGTTACAAGGTAGATGCCTATCCGCTAGACCATTTGGGAAAACTTGATATGTATACCCTAAGATATCTAAGTGTCATTTCGATGAGGTCTGTAGCAGAGGCCATAGAGCACAGCAAACAAATAATCATGTGTTTAAATATCCTTGTCGTTTTGAAAAATTACCATTGTCACCTGCACAGGAATGCCATGCGGCCAACATTGAAGAAATGTGCTTCTCAAATCTGTCATTAACACTGTTTTCCACACGCTTTTTTCATTGCATTGCCATATAATCAATTGGTCATTGATGCGTCACGAATAACGACAATGCGTCGAAAATTAAAGAAATGTAAACATGAATTATGTTATTACTGTCTAAGCATCGCAAAGCTGTATGCGTAAAGGCGTCTGACGTCACAGTGGCTTGCCTGAAACAAAGGAATTAGAGAAACATGTGCTTACAGGGGCGTCGAACCGCCTTCTCCCGCTGATGGAGCAAAGTTGCTACAGTGACAAAGACAAGCTCCGCGCTCATGGGTAATTTATATGAGGCAACTGTGCTGCGAGTATCTAAGTAGTCGTCGTGCATGGATAAAATGCAATGTTTCAAACAGATCTGATGAATTCACCTACTTTGAAAAAGTGTGCGTTAGGGAGTTCTTTTGACACAAAGCGAAAATCTACAGTCAAGCGTCAATCAGCAGACAGCCGTGTGTTCTTTAGTAATGAGCCTGTTGTCAAAACGGCAGAAAAAAATGTTCACAAACGAAATATTGTTTCTACACTTAAAATGAACAAAGAAAAAATTAGCTAGCCTGATATAAGTCATGTTCATGACGATGCAAATGTAACGAGATTTCGAACTGTTCTGTTGCACACGTTGGGACTCATTTTATTTTTCTACAAAAAACATTTGCCATGACGGGAATCAAACCCGGGCCGCCCTGCGTTACAAGGTAGATGCCTATCCGCTAGACCATTTGGGAAGACTTGATATTTACACCCTAAGATATCTAAGTGTCATTTCGATGAGGTCTGTAGCAGAGGCCATAGAGCACAGCAAACAAATAATCATGTGTTTAAATATCCTTGTCGTTTTGAAAAATTACCATTGTCACCTGCACAGGAATGCCATGCGGCCAACATTGAAGAAATGTGCTTCTCAAATCTGTCATTAACACTGTTTTCCACACGCTTTTTTCATTGCATTGCCATATAATCAATTGGTCATTGATGCGTCACGAATAACGACAATGCGTCGAAAATTAAAGAAATGTAAACATGAATTATGTTATTACTGTCTAAGCATCGCAAAGCTGTATGCGTAAAGGCGTCTGACGTCACAGTGGCTTGCCTGAAACAAAGGAATCAGAGAAACATGTGCTTACAGGGGCGTCGAAGCGCCTTCTCCCGCTGATGGAGCAAAGTTGCTACAGTGACAAAGACAAGCTCCGCGCTCATGGGCAATGTATATGGGTCAACTGTGCTGCGAGTATCTAAGCAGTCGTCGTGCATGGATAAAATGCAATGTTTCAAACAGATCTGATGAATTCACCTACTTTGAAAAAGTGTGCGTTAGGAAGTTCTTTTGACACAAAGCGAAAATCTACAGTCAAGCGTCAATCAGCAGACAGCCGTGTGTTCTTTAGTCATGAGCCTGTTGTCAAAACGGCAGAAAGAAATGGTCACAAACGAAATATTGTTTCTACACTTAAAATGAACAAAGAAAAAATGAGCTAGCCTGATATAAGTCATGTTCATGACGATGCAAATGTAACGAGATTTCGAACTCTTCTGTTGCACACGTTGGGACTCATTTTATTTTTCTCCAAAAAAAATTGCCATGACGAGAATCGAACCCGGGCCGCCCTGCGTTACAAGGTAGATGCCAATCCGCTAGACCATTTGGGAAGACTTGATATGTACACCCTAAGATATCTAAGTGTCATTTCGATGAGGTCTGTAGCAGAGGCCATAGAGCACAGCAAACAAATAATCATGTGTTTAAATATCCTTGTCGTTTTGAAAAATTACCATTGTCACCTGCACAGGAATGCCATGCGGCCAACATTGAAGAAATGTGCTTCTCAAATCTGTCATTAACACTGTTTTCCACACGCTTTTTTCATTGCATTGCCATATAATAAATTGGTCATTGATGCGTCACGAATAACGACAATGCGTCGAAAATTAAAGAAATGTAAACATGAATTATGTTATTACTGTCTAAGCATCGCAAAGCTGTATGCGTAAAGGAGTCTGACGTCACAGTGGCTTGCCTGAAACAAAGGAATCAGAGAAACATGTGCTTACAGGGGCATCGAAGCGCCTTCTCCCGCTGATGGAGCAAAGTTGCTACAGTGACAAAGACAAGCTCCGCGCTCATGGGCAATGTATATGGGGCAACTGTGCTGCGAGTATCTAAGCAGTCGTCGTGCATGGATAAAATGCAATGTTTCAAACAGATCTGATGAATTCACCTACTTTGAAAAAGTGTGCGTTAGGAAGTTCTTTTGACACAAAGCGAAAATCTACAGTCAAGCGTCAATCAGCAGACAGCCGTGTGTTCTTTAGTCATGAGCCTGTTGTCAAAACGGCAGAAAGAAATGGTCACAAACGAAATATTGTTTCTACACTTAAAATGAACAAAGAAAAAATGAGCTAGCCTGATATAAGTCATGTTCATGACGATGCAAATGTAACGAGATTTCGAACTGTTCTGTTGCACACGTTGGGACTCATTTTATTTTTCTACAAAAAACATTTGCCATGACAGGAATCAAACCCGGGCCGCCCTGCGTTACAAGGTAGATGCCTATCCGCTAGACCATTTGGGAAGACTTGATATGTACACCCTAAGATATCTAAGTGTCATTTCGATGAGGTCTGTAGCAGAGGCCATAGAGCACAGCAAACAAATAATCATGTGTTTAAATATCCTTGTCGTTTTGAAAAATTACCATTGTCACCTGCACAGGAATGCCATGCGGCCAACATTGAAGAAATGTGCTTCTCAAATCTGTCATTAACACTGTTTTCCACACGCTTTTTTCATTGCATTGCCATATAATCAATTGGTCATTGATGCGTCACGAATAACGACAATGCGTCGAAAATTAAAGAAATGTAAACATGAATTATGTTATTACTGTCTAAGCATCGCAAAGCTGTATGCGTAAAGGCGTCTGACGTCACAGTGGCTTGCCTGAAACAAAGGAATCAGAGAAACATGTGCTTACAGGGGCGTCGAAGCGCCTTCTCCCGCTGATGGAGCAAAGTTGCTACAGTGACAAAGACAAGCTCCGCGCTCATGGGCAATGTATATGGGTCAACTGTGCTGCGAGTATCTAAGCAGTCGTCGTGCATGGATAAAATGCAATGTTTCAAACAGATCTGATGAATTCACCTACTTTGAAAAAGTGTGCGTTAGGAAGTTCTTTTGACACAAAGCGAAAATCTACAGTCAAGCGTCAATCAGCAGACAGCCGTGTGTTCTTTAGTCATGAGCCTGTTGTCAAAACGGCAGAAAAAAATGTTCACAAACGAAATATTGTTTCTACACTTAAAATGAACAAAGAAAAAATGAGCTAGCCTGATATAAGTCATGTTCATGACGATGCAAATGTAACGAGATTTCGAACTGTTCTGTTGCACACGTTGGGACTCATTTTATTTTTCTACAAAAAACATTTGCCATGACGGGAATCGAACCCGGTCCGCCATGGGTTACAAGGTAGATGCCTATCCGCTAGACCATTTGGGAAAACTTGATATGTATACCCCAAGATATCTAAGTGTCATTTCGATGACGTCTGTAGCAGAGGCCATAGAGCACAGCAAACAAATAATCATGTGTTTAAATATCCTTGTCGTTTTGAAAAATTACCATTGTCACCTGCACAGGAATGCCATGCGGCCAACATTGAAGAAATGTGCTTCTCAAATCTGTCATTAACACTGTTTTCCACACGCTTTTTTCATTGCATTGCCATATAATCAATTGGTCATTGATGCGTCACGAATAACGACAATGCGTCGAAAATTAAAGAAATGTAAACATGAATTATGTTATTACTGTCTAAGCATCGCAAAGCTGTATGCGTAAAGGCGTCTGACGTCACAGTGGCTTGCCTGAAACAAAGGAATCAGAGAAACATGTGCTTACAGGGGCGTCGAAGCGCCTTCTCCCGCTGATGGAGCAAAGTTGCTACAGTGACAAAGACAAGCTCCGCGCTCATGGGCAATGTATATGGGTCAACTGTGCTGCGAGTATCTAAGCAGTCGTCGTGCATGGATAAAATGCAATGTTTCAAACAGATCTGATGAATTCACCTACTTTGAAAAAGTGTGCGTTAGGAAGTTCTTTTGACACAAAGCGAAAATCTACAGTCAAGCGTCAATCAGCAGACAGCCGTGTGTTCTTTAGTCATGAGCCTGTTGTCAAAACGGCAGAAAAAAATGTTCACAAACGAAATATTGTTTCTACACTTAAAATGAACAAATAAAAAATGAGCTAGCCTGATATAAGTCATGTTCATGACGATGCAAATGTAACGAGATTTCGAACTGTTCTGTTGCACACGTTGGGACTCATTTTATTTTTCTACAAAAAACATTTGCCATGACGGGAATCGAACCCGGGCCGCCCTGCGTTACAAGGTAGATGCCTATCCGCTAGACCATTTGGGAAAACTTGATATGTACACCCTAAGATATCTAAGTGTCATTTCGATGAGGTCTGTAGCAGAGGCCATAGAGCACAGCAAACAAATAATCATGTGTTTAAATATCCTTGTCGTTTTGAAAAATTACCATTGTCACCTGCACAGGAATGCAATGCGGCCAACATTGAAGAAATGTGCTTCTCAAATCTGTCATTAACACTGTTTTCCACACGCTTTTTTCATTGCATTGCCATATAATCAATTGGTCATTGATGCGTCACGAATAACGACAATGCGTCGAAAATTAAAGAAATGTAAACATGAATTATGTTATTACTGTCTAAGCATCGCAAAGCTGTATGCGTAAAGGCGTCTGACGTCACAGTGGCTTGCCTGAAACAAAGGAATTAGAGAAACATGTGCTGACAGGGGCGTCGAACCGCCTTCTCCCGCTGATGGAGCAAAGTTGCTACAGTGACAAAGACAAGCTCCACGCTCATGGGCAATTTATATGGGGCAACTGTGCTGCGAGTATCTAAGCAGTCGTCGTGCATGGATAAAATGCAATGTTTCAAACAGATCTGATGAATTCACCTACTTTGAAAAAGTGTGCGTTAGGAAGTTCTTTTGACACAAAGCGAAAATCTACAGTCAAGCGTCAATCAGCAGACAGCCGTGTGTTCTTTAGTCATGAGCCTGTTGTCAAAACGGCAGAAAAAAATGGTCACAAACGAAATATTGTTTCTACACTTAAAATGAACAAAGAAAAAATGAGCTAGCCTGATATAAGTCATGTTCATGACGATGCAAATGTAACGAGATTTCGAACTGTTCTGTTGCACACGTTGGGACTCATTTTATTTTTCTACAAAAAACATTTGCCATGACGGGAATCGAACCTGGGCCGCCCTGCGTTACAAGGTAGATGCCTATCCGCTAGACCATTTGGGAAAACTTGATATGTACACCCTAAGATATCTAAGTGTCATTTCGATGAGGTCTGTAGCAGAGGCCATAGAGCACAGCAAACAAATAATCATGTGTTTAAATATCCTTGTCGTTTTGAAAAATTACCATTGTCACCTGCACAGGAATGCCATGCGGCCAACATTGAAGAAATGTGCTTCTCAAATCTGTCATTAACACTGTTTTCCACACGCTTTTTTCATTGCATTGCCATATAATCAATTGGTCATTGATGCGTCACGAATAACGACAATGCGTCGAAAATTAAAGAAATGTAAACATGAGTTATGTTATTACTGTCTAAGCATCGCAAAGCTGTATGCGTAAAGGCGTCTGACGTCACAGTGGCTTGCCTGAAACAAAGGAATTAGAGAAACATGTGCTTACAGGGGCGTCGAACCGCCTTCTCCCGCTGATGGAGCAAAGTTGCTACAGTGACAAAGACAAGCTCCGCGCTCATGGGCAATTTATATGAGGCAACTGTGCTGCGAGTATCTAAGTAGTCGTCGTGCATGGATAAAATGCAATGTTTCAAACAGATCTGATGAATTCACCTACTTTGAAAAAGTGTGCGTTAGGGAGTTCTTTTGACACAAAGCGAAAATCTACAGTCAAGCGTCAATCAGCAGACAGCCGTGTGTTCTTTGGTCATGAGCCTGTTGTCAAAACGGCAGAAAAAAATGTTCACAAACGAAATATTGTTTCTACACTTAAAATGAACAAAGAAAAAATGAGCTAGCCTGATATAAGTCATGTTCATGACAATGCAAATGTAACGAGATTTCG
Organism: Argentina silus; assembly: GCF_951799395.1. Taxonomy (NCBI): domain Eukaryota; kingdom Metazoa; phylum Chordata; class Actinopteri; order Argentiniformes; family Argentinidae; genus Argentina; species Argentina silus. The sequence continues at coordinate 6,311 of NW_028152657.1, read as the reverse complement.
AACTGTTCTGTTGCACACGTTGGGACTCATTTTATTTTTCTACAAAAAACATTTGCCATGACTGGAATCGAACCCGGGCCGCCCTGCGTTACAAGGTAGATGCCTATCCGCTAGACCATTTGGGAAAACTTGATATGTACACCCTAAGATATCTAAGTGTCATTTCGATGAGATCTGTAGCAGAGGCCATAGAGCACAGCAAACAAATAATCATGTGTTTAAATATCCTTGTCGTTTTGAAAAATTACCATTGTCACCTGCACAGGAATGCAATGCGGCCAACATCGAAGAAATGTGCTTCTCAAATCTGTCATTAACACTGTTTTCCACACGCTTTTTTCATTGCATTGCCATATAATCAATTGGTCATTGATGCGTCACGAATAACGACAATGCGTCGAAAATTAAAGAAATGTAAACATGAATTATGTTATTACTGTCTAAGCATCGCAAAGCTGTATGCGTAAAGGCGTCTGACGTCACAGTGGCTTGCCTGAAACAAAGGAATTAGAGAAACATGTGCTGACAGGGGCGTCGAACCGCCTTCTCCCGCTGATGGAGCAAAGTTGCTACAGTGACAAAGACAAGCTCCACGCTCATGGGCAATTTATATGGGGCAACTGTGCTGCGAGTATCTAAGCAGTCGTCGTGCATGGATAAAATGCAATGTTTCAAACAGATCTGATGAATTCACCTACTTTGAAAAAGTGTGCGTTAGGAAGTTCTTTTGACACAAAGCGAAAATCTACAGTCAAGCGTCAATCAGCAGACAGCCGTGTGTTCTTTCGTCATGAGCCTGTTGTCAAAACGGCAGAAAAAAATGTTCACAAACGAAATATTGTTTCTACACTTAAAATGAACAAAGAAAAAATGAGCTAGCCTGATATAAGTCATGTTCATGACGATGCAAATGTAACGAGATTTCGAACTGTTCTGTTGCACACGTTGGGACTCATTTTATTTTTCTACAAAAAATATTTGCCATGACTGGAATCGAACCCGGGCCGCCCTGCGTTACAAGGTAGATGCCTATCCGCTAGACCATTTGGGAAGACTTGATATGTACACCCTAAGATATCTAAGTGTCATTTCGATGAGGTCTGTAGCAGAGGCCATAGAGCACAGCAAACAAATAATCATGTGTTTAAATATCCTTGTCGTTTTGAAAAATTACCATTGTCACCTGCACAGGAATGCCATGCGGCCAACATTGAAGAAATGTGCTTCTCAAATCTGTCATTAACACTGTTTTCCACACGCTTTTTTCATTGCATTGCCATATAATCAATTGGTCATTGATGCGTCACGAATAACGACAATGCGTCGAAAATTAAAGAAATGTAAACATGAATTATGTTATTACTGTCTAAGCATCGCAAAGCTGTATGCGTAAAGGCGTCTGACGTCACAGTGGCTTGCCTGAAACAAAGGAATCAGAGAAACATGTGCTTACAGGGGCGTCGAAGCGCCTTCTCCCGCTGATGGAGCAAAGTTGCGACAGTGACAAAGACAAGCTCCACGCTCATGGGCAATTTATATGGGGCAACTGTGCTGCGAGTATCTAAGCAGTCGTCGTGCATGGATAAAATGCAATGTTTCAAACAGATCTGATGAATTCACCTACTTTGAAAAAGTGTGCGTTAGGGAGTTCTTTTGACACAAAGCGAAAATCTACAGTCAAGCGTCAATCAGCAGACAGCCGTGTGTTCTTTGGTCATGAGCCTGTTGTCAAAACGGCAGAAAAAAATGTTCACAAACGAAATATTGTTTCTACACTTAAAATGAACAAAGAAAAAATGAGAAAGCCTGATATAAGTCATGTTCATGACAATGCAAATGTAACGAGATTTCGAACTGTTCTGTTGCACACGTTGGGACTCATTTTATTTTTCTACAAAAAACATTTGCCATGACTGGAATCGAACCCGGGCCGCCCTGCGTTACAAGGTAGATGCCTATCCGCTAGACCATTTGGGAAAACTTGATATGTACACCCTAAGATATCTAAGTGTCATTTCGATGAGATCTGTAGCAGAGGCCATAGAGCACAGCAAACAAATAATCATGTGTTTAAATATCCTTGTCGTTTTGAAAAATTACCATTGTCACCTGCACAGGAATGCAATGCGGCCAACATTGAAGAAATGTGCTTCTCAAATCTGTCATTAACACTGTTTTCCACACGCTTTTTTCATTGCATTGCCATATAATCAATTGGTCATTGATGCGTCACGAATAACGACAATGCGTCGAAAATTAAAGAAATGTAAACATGAATTATGTTATTACTGTCTAAGCATCGCAAAGCTGTATGCGTAAAGGCGTCTGACGTCACAGTGGCTTGCCTGAAACAAAGGAATTAGAGAAACATGTGCTGACAGGGGCGTCGAACCGCCTTCTCCCGCTGATGGAGCAAAGTTGCTACAGTGACAAAGACAAGCTCCACGCTCATGGGCAATTTATATGGGGCAACTGTGCTGCGAGTATCTAAGCAGTCGTCGTGCATGGATAAAATGCAATGTTTCAAACAGATCTGATGAATTCACCTACTTTGAAAAAGTGTGCGTTAGGAAGTTCTTTTGACACAAAGCGAAAATCTACAGTCAAGCGTCAATCAGCAGACAGCCGTGTGTTCTTTAGTCATGAGCCTGTTGTCAAAACGGCAGAAAAAAATGTTCACAAACGAAATATTGTTTCTACACTTAAAATGAACAAAGAAAAAATGAGCTAGCCTGATATAAGTCATGTTCATGACGATGCAAATGTAACGAGATTTCGAACTGTTCTGTTGCACACGTTGGGACTCATTTTATTTTTCTACAAAAAATATTTGCCATGACGGGAATCGAACCCGGGCCGCCCTGCGTTACAAGGTAGATGCCTATCCGCTAGACCATTTGGGAAGACTTGATATGTACACCCTAAGATATCTAAGTGTCATTTCGATGAGGTCTGTAGCAGAGGCCATAGAGCACAGCAAACAAATAATCATGTGTTTAAATATCCTTGTCGTTTTGAAAAATTACCATTGTCACCTGCACAGGAATGCCATGCGGCCAACATTGAAGAAATGTGCTTCTCAAATCTGTCATTAACACTGTTTTCCACACGCTTTTTTCATTGCATTGCCATATAATCAATTGGTCATTGATGCGTCACGAATAACGACAATGCGTCGAAAATTAAAGAAATGTAAACATGAATTATGTTATTACTGTCTAAGCATCGCAAAGCTGTATGCGTAAAGGCGTCTGACGTCACAGTGGCTTGCCTGAAACAAAGGAATTAGAGAAACATGTGCTTACAGGGGCGTCGAACCGCCTTCTCCCGCTGATGGAGCAAAGTTGCTACAGTGACAAAGACAAGCTCCGCGCTCATGGGCAATTTATATGGGGCAACTGTGCTGCGAGTATCTAAGCAGTCGTCGTGCATGGATAAAATGCAATGTTTCAAACAGATCTGATGAATTCACCTACTTTGAAAAAGTGTGCGTTAGGAAGTTCTTTTGACACAAAGCGAAAATCTACAGTCAAGCGTCAATCAGCAGACAGCCGTGTGTTCTTTAGTCATGAGCCTGTTGTCAAAACGGCATAAAAAAATGGTCACAAACGAAATATTGTTTCTACACTTAAAATGAACAAAGAAAAAATGAGCTAGCCTGATATAAGTCATGTTCATGACGATGCAAATGTAACGAGATTTCGAACTGTTCTGTTGCACACGTTGGGACTAATTTTATTTTTCTACAAAAAACATTTGCCATGACGGGAATCGAACCCGGGCCGCCCTGCGTTACAAGGTAGATGCCTATCCGCTAGACCATTTGGGAAGACTTGATATGTACACCCTAAGATATCTAAGTGTCATTTCGATGAGGTCTGTAGCAGAGGCCATAGAGCACAGCAAACAAATAATCATGTGTTTAAATATCCTTGTCGTTTTGAAAAATTACCATTGTCACCTGCACAGGAATGCCATGCGGCCAACATTGAAGAAATGTGCTTCTCAAATCTGTCATTAACACTGTTTTCCACACGCTTTTTTCATTGCATTGCCATATAATCAATTGGTCATTGATGCGTCACGAATAACGACAATGCGTCGAAAATTAAAGAAATGTAAACATGAATTATGTTATTACTGTCTAAGCATCGCAAAGCTGTATGCGTAAAGGCGTCTGACGTCACAGTGGCTTGCCTGAAACAAAGGAATTAGAGAAACATGTGCTTACAGGGGCGTCGAACCGCCTTCTCCCGCTGATGGAGCAAAGTTGCTACAGTGACAAAGACAAGCTCCGCGCTCATAGGCAATGTATATGGGGCAACTGTGCTGCGAGTATCTAAGCAGTCGTCGTGCATGGATAAAATGCAATGTTTCAAACAGATCTGATGAATTCACCTACTTTGAAAAAGTGTGCGTTAGGAAGTTCTTTTGACACAAAGCGAAAATCTACAGTCAAGCGTCAATCAGCAGACAGCCGTGTGTTCTTTAGTCATGAGCCTGTTGTCAAAACGGCAGAAAAAAATGTTCACAAACAAAATATTGTTTCTACACTTAAAATGAACAAAGAAAAAATGAGCTAGCCTGATATAAGTCATGTTCATGACGATGCAAATGTAACGAGATTTCGAACTGTTCTGTTGCACACGTTGGGACTCATTTTATTTTTCTACAAAAAATATTTGCCATGACTGGAATCGAACCCGGGCCGCCCTGCGTTACAAGGTAGATGCCTATCCGCTAGACCATTTGGGAAGACTTGATATGTACACCCTAAGATATCTAAGTGTCATTTCGATGAGGTCTGTAGCAGAGGCCATAGAGCACAGCAAACAAATAATCATGTGTTTAAATATCCTTGTCGTTTTGAAAAATTACCATTGTCACCTGCACAGGAATGCCATGCGGCCAACATTGAAGAAATGTGCTTCTCAAATCTGTCATTAACACTGTTTTCCACACGCTTTTTTCATTGCATTGCCATATAATCAATTGGTCATTGATGCGTCACGAATAACGACAATGCGTCGAAAATTAAAGAAATGTAAACATGAATTATGTTATTACTGTCTAAGCATCGCAAAGCTGTATGCGTAAAGGCGTCTGACGTCACAGTGGCTTGCCTGAAACAAAGGAATCAGAGAAACATGTGCTTACAGGGGCGTCGAAGCGCCTTCTCCCGCTGATGGAGCAAAGTTGCGACAGTGACAAAGACAAGCTCCACGCTCATGGGCAATTTATATGGGGCAACTGTGCTGCGAGTATCTAAGCAGTCGTCGTGCATGGATAAAATGCAATGTTTCAAACAGATCTGATGAATTCACCTACTTTGAAAAAGTGTGCGTTAGGGAGTTCTTTTGACACAAAGCGAAAATCTACAGTCAAGCGTCAATCAGCAGACAGCCGTGTGTTCTTTGGTCATGAGCCTGTTGTCAAAACGGCAGAAAAAAATGTTCACAAACGAAATATTGTTTCTACACTTAAAATGAACAAAGAAAAAATGAGAAAGCCTGATATAAGTCATGTTCATGACAATGCAAATGTAACGAGATTTCGAACTGTTCTGTTGCACACGTTGGGACTCATTTTATGTTTCTACAAAAAACATTTGCCATGACTGGAATCGAACCCGGGCCGCCCTGCGTTACAAGGTAGATGCCTATCCGCTAGACCATTTGGGAAAACTTGATATGTACACCCTAAGATATCTAAGTGTCATTTCGATGAGATCTGTAGCAGAGGCCATAGAGCACAGCAAACAAATAATCATGTGTTTAAATATCCTTGTCGTTTTGAAAAATTACCATTGTCACCTGCACAGGAATGCAATGCGGCCAACATTGAAGAAATGTGCTTCTCAAATCTGTCATTAACACTGTTTTCCACACGCTTTTTTCATTGCATTGCCATATAATCAATTGGTCATTGATGCGTCACGAATAACGACAATGCGTCGAAAATTAAAGAAATGTAAACATGAATTATGTTATTACTGTCTAAGCATCGCAAAGCTGTATGCGTAAAGGCGTCTGACGTCACAGTGGCTTGCCTGAAACAAAGGAATTAGAGAAACATGTGCTGACAGGGGCGTCGAACCGCCTTCTCCCGCTGATGGAGCAAAGTTGCTACAGTGACAAAGACAAGCTCCACGCTCATGGGCAATTTATATGGGGCAACTGTGCTGCGAGTATCTAAGCAGTCGTCGTGCATGGATAAAATGCAATGTTTCAAACAGATCTGATGAATTCACCTACTTTGAAAAAGTGTGCGTTAGGAAGTTCTTTTGACACAAAGCGAAAATCTACAGTCAA